>NW_026571473.1:6164737-6209293 GCF_026225935.1 Boleophthalmus pectinirostris | reverse complement strand
GAATAACGCCTTCATTTCCTGCTTTTTTCTGTGACCTGTCACGGCCACAGGCATTGTCCTAGAGAACTCAAATTCAAATCACAATTGCGTGATCCAGGCCTGAATGTGATGAAATATGAAATTTAATAAAAGTGAACTCTATAGCGCCCCCTAGCATAGACATGAAACATCAACATTATCGGATTTGGACCAAATTCGAGAATTAAATTCTATGCATGTTTACAAGCAAAAAAGTCATTTTTTACGGTTGGTCAGCAGGGGCGCAAAGACTACCCCCCAAAAATAGTTAAAAAATAATTACACACACAGGCTTAGTCCGATCGTGCTGAAATTTGAATCACTCATGCCTGATTTCGACCTGATTATAATACACTATAAAACATATGAAATGTGAACACTATAGCGCCCCCTAGCATTGACATGAAACGTCAACATTGTCGGATTTGTACCAAAGTCGGGGATTAAATTCTATGCATGATTGTAAACAAAAACAGTATATTACGGATATTGGGCATTTTTCATGGTTGGCCAGTAGGGGCGCAATGACTCCTCTGAAACATTTAAAGGTGCATTATTTAATGTGTCTAATGGACGAGCTGTCGACCTGGGCGGATGTAGGGAAGAGAGGGTGGCGTGCCCGGGGCGGTCGCGAGTCCCCGGAGGTCACGTGGGGGGGGCGGTGCGCGCCCGGGGCGAGGGCCACCATCGCCGCGCGCGGCTTTAATTATGTGTTGTTGTTGTTATTGTCATCATTATTATATTAAAATTATTATTATTAGCTGCAGTAGTTGTTGATGCTGTGTGGTAGACGATACGCACACAAGACAATAATAAAAGGAAATTCATTAAAAAAAACAAAAAACAATAAAGCCTGTCACTGGTTGTAAACATTAAACAACAGCCTCTCGTCAAAAACACCTCTGAACAACATCACTGAAAGAAGCATCGGGCAGCACCAGGGCAATAGTGAGCGTGGTACGCGAGGGTACGCCGTCCAGTACTGTCCTGTCCTATAGAGATCTGAGACTTGAGGGACCGGGACTAAACCAGGACTAAAACAGGACTAAAACAGGACTAAAACAGGACTAAAACAGGACCAGTGGCGGCTGGTGGTATAATTTTTGGGAGGCACCAAAGGCCAAAATTATAAATATATATTATGAATAATATATGCATTAAATATATATATATATATATATATATATATATATATATATATATATATATATATATATATAGTATTATAACAAATACCAGAAACAGACATTTTGGTTATTATTGGCTGAACAGTATCGATCAGAGCACAATGAACAGCCAAGCGCAAACTTTACACAACAATACAACGTAACACGCCGCTCACACCCAGACCCAACAACGTCAGTAAAACTACAATAAGAGGCTACAATCACAACATGAACACAGATGCCGCTCCTACAGCACACGACAGAACAACCAGAGCAGCTCCATGGCACACACGGGCTCATTTACGCACTATTTAACTATTAACACTATTTACCTGTGAGGCTCCATCTTCAGATTTGCCGCAAACTAATGAAAACAAACTTCTTACCTTCTCCAGAGACTGAAGCAGAGTGTTTCCTCTGTCCACTGTCCCATTGGTTCTGTCTCCAAAAGTTTATTGTCCAACATTAAGAGACGAAACTGGTCAGTGACGTGAGGTCCGGGAGCCGAGTGCACGAGCTGGTTGTAAAATGAGTCTTAATCCCACTTCCCACTTAAATGTGAAAGTTACGGTCAGTCCATATCAGCACCAGGACACCAGGTAGAATTATGCCTCTGCGCGCTATGCCCAGGTCAAACTTTTACACCCAGAAACGAGCGGGCAAAGGCGGATAGAGCAGCGAGCGACTGCCCTGGCCCGGCGGCGGCAGCGAGAGTCCCGGCCCGGTGGCAACTGCCCCTGTCCCGGCAATGACTGTCTCGGTTCCGGTGGGGACTGTCCCGAGTCCGGGCGGAGACTGTCCCGGGTCCGGGCGGAGACTGTCCCGGGTCCCGGCAAGGAATGTCCCGGCCCCAGCAGCGGTAGAGACAGCCCCGGGTCCCAGCAGCGGGTCTGTCAGTACGTTTCCGCTCTTTGGCTCTGTCCTCGCTTCTTCTTCTTCTTCTTGTAGCATTTTATTGGCGGTTGGCAAACAACTACTGGTGCATCACCACCACCAACTGATATGGAGTGTGAAATGAACTGCGACTCGGCAATAATCAAAACAAAATAAATAAATAAATAAAATAAATAAATAATAACAGTGATTAATTGGTAACTAAAGCAAAAATAATAAATCAAACCCTATTAATCAAATTAATATCCCTGAGAAACTTGAGTAAGATTTTAAAACTATTATTCCCTGGGTGCTGTTGTAGTGGCTCTCCCCTCGCCACTTCCTGTGTGGAGCTATGATTAAAACTCACGGCTGCCACTAATCGTGAAGCTGCTACGAGTTGACGCAGCAGGTTGACGTGAGTGACAGGACAGTTGTCCAATCACACTACACTAAATAAACAGAGACTGTGATGTCATTGATATAACAGTAAAGTTTGTGCCCTCAGCCCGAAGTGAAATGCGCCAGTCAAAATAATCTTAAAATAGTCATAATAACGGCCTGTGCTGGGGGGTGGGGCACCAGTGGCCACTAGGGGGAGCACGGCCCTCAAATGCAGACTAATATTTCAGGATTACTCTAACACAGTGCTTCTCAAATAGTGGGGGCGCGAGGCTCCGTCAAGGGGGGCGCGTTTGACCTCGGGGAACATGCTTTTTTATTTTTTTATTTTGATTTTTTTTACTGTCTTAAGGGCCGTTCACACCAAACCGTCAAAAAACGCCTTGACGCCTCTATTTGGACGCGTTTGCATTTGAGTTTAGACGCCCCCGACGCGCATCTTTGACGCCGTGGACGAACGGGACAAAAATACTTGACGCGCGTCCGTTGCCCTGGAAACAAGAGCCCGGTCCCGGTCTTTTCCCGAAACAATGTCAGACCAGACTGAGAGAGTGTTTTTATGACATAAAACATCAACGGAGGAGATCGGGTCGACGACTGGGGCGTATATATATTTATACTCCACTAATGGATCAGTCACGGTCTAGTCCTGGTCTAATCACGGTCTAGTCCCGGTCTAGTCCTTGTTTAGTCTCGGTCTAGTCTCGGTCTAGTCCTGGTTTGGTCCTGGTCCGGTCCTGGTGTAGTCCTCGCGATCGGCTCGGTGATTGTGGCGTATATATTTATTCTCCGTTCATGTTTGTGGTTCTCGTTCTGGTTCTCGGGTCTTGCTTCCTGATAATAACGTCGCTGCGTCTCTGGATACTCGTCCCTGATTGGTTGACGCGTCGCGTCTGACGCGAAAAGTTCAGCATTTTCAACTTCTTGACGCTGACGCCTTGGACGCGCGTCTTGGCCGCTGACGCCAAAACGCTCAAGACGCGCTGCGCTGACGCCAGATTCGCGCCGCGCTGACGCCGAAAACGCGCCGCAAAAACGCAGGACGCTCTAGTCGCGCGTCCACATAGACTTTACATAGAAAGTGGACGCTTTGACGCTTTGGTCTGAACGGGCCTTTAGAATAAAGTGGGGGCGCGAGATGTTTTATTCGTCCTAGGGGGGGCATGATAGAAAATAATTGAGAAGCACTGCTCTAACATGTGTGAATGAAACGAAACACAACTCCAGGTCTGTTTTTGAGGAGGTAACAACATTATAACACAACTTAAAGCTCACATAGGACCTTTAACATGTAATTGCCTTGTCTGGAATGTTCCACAGTAAGGCATTAAAGCTCTGTATCTAGGAATATTGTTACTTTCAGTATAGAAGGTAGAGTAGTAAAAATTATCAGAACAAACACAACTGACCTTTAAATATCCAAATAGTTTATGTGCACCGACAAGCCCATCCCAAATATTTACTTTTCATCATGTTTCAAGTAAGGCTGGATCATAAAATCAAAAAAACTGAATAGAAACTCACAAACCAAGCTATTTAGTGTTCTCCAGAAGGGCATCAGGCTTAAAATCTCTGTCAAATCAGCTCATAAATTACACTTTTTCATGCCTGTAGAAAATACTATTAGTCAAGCAGAGTGAATTATAATAACCAACTTTCAAATATTCACCTTTATTCACAATTTACTCACAAGTGGATGCATGTATGGAACAATCTGAGTGATAATAATAAAAAAAAAAGTATATAAGAGTATTAAGTGTTACATTTTGAAAGATATAGAGCTCTGGAATGAATGAATTGTGCATTAAATTGTGTTTGTAAATGCAAACTTTATGTTCATACGCTGCTTTTTTTCTTGGAATTCTGTCATTGCTTAATATGGTTTGACGTTACAAGTACTTTTTACTTCAGCCTAAAGGCCAATTTACGGTCCAGCGTCAAATCGTCTGCGTCACGATGCAGAGAGTCCGCATCGGCGCATACCCCCTACGCAGGGCCTCTGCGTCGACCGAAGTGCACCTCTGAAATTTTCTAACTATGCATCAAAACGACGCAGACAGCAGGGGAAGCGATGCAGATGATAAGAGCTGTGATTGGTCCTCTGTCATAAGCCTCCAACCCCATCAAAACACGGCCGCGCACCCCGCAATCCAGAATGCCCCATACACGAATCCACTCGGGTGTCCCAGCACGACTTCAGTAAACTACAAAGCCGCACCATCCACAGAACACACAAACACACACGGAGCAGACAGTGACCGCACAGCAAAAAACACCCACAGCCACACTCATCACTCCACACCGACGAGGAACGGAACGGAGGAACGAACCGAAAAAGCGAGCGCAATGTCCCACTTTTAGCCACAACTGAACAACTGAGTCACTGTGAACACGCCGACAATCCAGCGGTGCCAGACAGCACCCTCCCTACACGCCACAACTGAACAAAGCCCAGAGTCACCGTGAACGCCACAAACAAACAAAACCACTCACCCATCCAACTGTTGTGTTTCATTTAAAGTCCGGTGTGATATATATATATATTTTTTGTCTATTTGTTTGTAATGTATTTATTGTATTTATTTATTTTTATATATATTTTTTAAATTTACTTATTTTATTACTTTGATTAATATTGCTAACATCTTCTTAAATTCTCACAAGGATGTATTTGTTATAATGTACACTGCATATGTACTGGAATATGTATATTGCATTACAGTTTATAATAACTACACCTTATTTAGCCTTAATAAAGCATGAACAAAGACTTAATTAATAATGATTCACGCTTAGTAACTACTTAATTACTAACTTAATTAGCACTTAACTTGCACTTAATCTGCCTGTGCTGTAAATAGTTACTCATAATTATTTCATACTTAATTACTCATGAACTAACCATTTGAGCATTTATTAATCATTAATAAGCTATGAGAGAATGATTTACTAATAATACAATGCAATGATCATTCAGGCTGCTGTTATCTGTTAGTTAGCTTTTCTAAAATGAAGACTAATTATCCTTTATTAAACATTTACTAAGCATGAATCATTATTAATTAAGTCTTTGTTCATAATTAATTAAGTCTTTGTTCATGCTTTATTAAGGCTAAATAAGGTGTAGTTATTATAAAGTGTTACCTAATATTTTTCTACTCTTATCTCAGGGAAAGTTCTTGTGTTCTTTTGATTTTTTGTGAAAAAGAAAAAGAAAATAAAATAAAAAAAAAAAAAAAAAAAAAATTAAAAAATAAAGTCCGGTGTGATTTATTTGTGAAAAAAGTTTGAAAATAGACCATTCAATGACATGAGCCTTATAATCCAGAGCGCCTAATAGCCCCGAAAATACGGTAACAGCTACATTTTATTTTTAGTTTAGTAGAAATTGGCAATTCCAGGTCTGATCTTATCTGAATGATTCTAGTGAAGTTGTATGGAGTTTAAAAACACAGTGGAGCACTTCTTGCATTACCACAAGACATCACAAGGTGGAGCAGAAGAAGAAGTCACCTTAAATATGCAGGATTTGTGCGTTAAAAATGTGTGAATGAAACAAAACACAAGTCTGAGTATGTTTTTGATGAGGAAACAACACTCCCGATCAGAAAATAGCTTAATATGAGCATTTAAAAAAGAAGTTAAAAAAGGGAAAGCTAAGTCTGGGAGAAAGTGTGCCTCAGACATGTACAAATCCCACATGTGTTTACAGTAAAGCGCACATGCTCACTGCCCACTGTTAAACTTAGAATAAGCCAGAATAGCCTCTATATGTGTCAAAGTCGACTGCTGTCTCTGGTCCAGTTCCTCTTTGTACAACTGCTCCATTCACTCCAACAATAAACAATGGACGCTCTGCTGCATCTGAGCAAGGACCCTCTTGTTCTCACTTATTTCTCTGCGTTTGGGCTGAAATAATACGTCTGTGTGGAGAAACCGACCCACAGCGAGAGTCACATGCACTTCTGTCTCCCACACATCTCCATACATCAGCGACTCAATGAACGCCGGGCCTGTCAGAGAATTACTACAGCCTCTTCTCGTTCTCGCATTACGCAAAAGTGACTCCGGTGAACGTTTTGTCATGTTATAACGTCGTGACCTCCTCAAAAACATACTTGAAGTTGTGTTTTATTTCATTCACATGTCTGAGTAACCCTGTATTATGATTTATTAGTCTGTCTGCATCTCTAAAGCTCAAAATGCTCCAACTTGTGATGTCACGTAGTGTTTTTTTTTAAGTTAACAGCTGCTTTTTAAAGGGACCATCTCATGCAAAATATGTCGCCGAAGTGGTTTTTAGATTGATTCGGTGTTTTTTTAACAAATTGGAGGGTATTTCTGCCACCGTCCCACGTTACAACGAACTAAAGCTGCTACAATGATGACGCGGCAGATACACCTATGACGCATTTGACGTAGCAGAAAGGTCTTCGCATCCGCCGCCCTAACTCGCTCCACCGCCTCCACCCCGCATCATCTGACAACTCCCACATGAACACCTAAACAAAAGCGACAGGATATAATAAGTTGATCTACTAGTGTTTATTAATACTTTACCAATCAGTAATGTTCATCTGATGTGGACGTGGTGTTTGAGCTTCGTGCTCCTCAAATTCCTCATCCGATTCCGGGTCCAACACATGTGGCTGAACGCGCTGTATCACCATGATGAATAAAAGTTTATTCCTGCCGCTATCAGGATGCACGTCTGTCTCCCCCTCCCTCCCTGAGATGGGCGGAGGAAGGGCGGCTCACTCAGAGCCTGCGTCACGTTTGGAGGGCGGAGCCTGTGCTTTCTCAGGACGGGCGGGGGGAGGAGCAGTAGTCGGCCTTTCCTAGTTCCTGGTCTGTGACTGACTCCAAGAAATCAGTAAGATTTCATAACTATTGTGTAATGGATGTTCCAAAACCAGTCTTGGGGAGTAACAGATTACATGTACTGGAGTTACGTAATCAGAGTACAAATTATGAGTAACTGTATTACAGTTACTGTTTCAGTGAGTGGTAATTGGATTACAGTTATTTTGTTGAAATAAATGGATTACACAGCGATATTTTCCTGTTTTCCTGTTTTCACATGTTGGGCTATATCCCCCCTTTTTTTCTTTCTTTTTTTTTTTCGGTAATTCCACTCATTACCGGAAACTAAACCAGTTCTGAACTAGATCTAAACCAGGTCTAAACCAGGACTAAAACAGGATTTAACAAGACTTAAACCTGTGCAGACCGTGTCTCCTCCTCTTCTTCTATCAATAATATTTTTAATTTGGTTCAGTAAAGTCTGGGCTTTTCATTTTCTTTTAGCAGACAAAACATCTTATACTACGATATCCTAGTCTTTGCTTCTCTACAACAAATCAATTAATCCAAAGTATTCAGATTACGTTATTCACTTTAAGTAATTTAATGGATTACGTTACAAACTACATTTTAGGGTATGTAATCTGTAATCTGTAGGGGAATACATTTTAAAAGTAACTTTCCCAACACTGTCCACAACCCAAATTCTGCTTGTATATGTGCAGAAGATACAACGTGAAAAGAGTTATTTTGCATGACATAGGACCTTTAACTTTGTGTTTAGCAATGGTGAACCGTGGACCTGGACCCTGGGCCTTCAATTGCTGGCTATCATGATGATGGGCAGCAGTTGGTCTTAGTGAATACACTAAGTAATAAATAAATACACTCAAATTCACTTTCTCGATCGGGAAAACAAATCACTCACCGACCTCAGTGGACACCCCTGGACCCCGTTTTGTCATGGCGTTCACGATGTGCATCTGGTTGTCTGAATTCAAATACAAAGGCATCCAAGTAAAGGTGTCCAGTGTGTTTTTTGACAGTGCATCTCGCTTATATTTGCTATCAGAGTTTCACTAAGGCCCGAAAGATGTTGTGATATGATCCCGCCCATAACTCAGTGAAATATGATTGGTTAAGACAACTGTCAATCTCAAACTCATCCCCACATTGACTTGTATTACAAAGGCCTTCGTTCCAGCCACTGAAGGCCCTGCAGGTGTTTCTTTAGTTCAGCGCTGCAGAAGGAGTCACTGATTTACCCAGACACCATTGGAAGAAAAACTGTGATTGGTCCACTTCCATTCCATTAAAACATATTGAAAAACATATATTAGTATTACAAAAATTCTTTCAATATTTTTTCTTGGGCCTTCACTGAATACTTGAAAGCCCCGAGTGTTCCCCTGTGGGATTTAGTGGAGATTCCAGAGCTGAAATCATCCAGATGATTCTAGTAAAGTGCAGTGGAGCTCTTCCTGTATTACCACATGACATCACAAGGTGGAGTAGAGTGTTATGTTTGAGAGAAGAAGGTCTATACTTGCAGGGTTTTTATGCAGGAAACAAAGCACAACTCCAAATATGTTCATAAAGACAAAACAATATTAATGAAAATAGCGTTTTATAATGTTGTTCCCTCATCAAAAACACGCCTGAAGAGGATTTACACGTCATCCCTGCATGTTTGAGTAATCTAGTGATCTCTCCCAGGCCCTATTCAAACCCTCTCTACAGTTCATTGTAAGATTCTGTCCAAGGCTCCGCCCACAAGTCCACATCACCCATGCTCCCACTCAGCAACTCTTCATAAATACACAAAAACATGGTAGAAAACGGTACACTACAACTTCACAAACCTGACGCAATTGCAGTAGTTTCATTAGGGGGATTCTGAAGGGGGAGTGACTTAACGCAGGGAGCAAAAATAAAAAATTAAAGTGGAATTTATTAAGCATGTTAATATGTTGGTGAATATTGCATTTCAGAACAATAAAAGGCAACATGGTGATATTTATTTATTCATTTATTTCTTAATTTAGTTCATTTATAAGGTACAAAAATGCATAAACAGTCTTATAACGTCGAACATACAAGAAATGAAAGAAAATAAGCAGAAAGAAGAGTAATCTTATGTTATCTGCCCCCTTTTCCAAACAATACATTAACACTCAGAGTTACTTTATCAATCAATACATCAATACAATCAATACATTTCATTTTATTTCATTTCAATCACAATCTAAACCTAAATATGTCATGTGTTTTCCGTTAATACCTCATAGTAGCAGGGCAGTATACAGGGGGGGACAAAGGGGTCTGTTGTCCTGGGCCTCATGGTTTTAGGGCCGTGAAATTGACCCCTCTTGCTATAAATTTATATTAAAAACTCTTCCAAACTGACGGTATCGTATATGATACCTGGGAATATGTTTTATCTAACCTCACATAACTTTCCAACCATAAAACTGACTTTTTTTCCCTTGTAAAGCTAAGAGTTACGGCTTTCCGGCATTATCCTGCGTCACACACACGCTGCGTGATGTAGGGAAAACAAGTGTTCAATGGGAACTTTGTTTTCCTTCAAACTCATGCTCTCCATCCATTTTGATTGGGTCAAACTTTGCCAAAGAGTGTAGTGAGTCAAAATGGTTGATGCTCTGAGCGTCTGTGTTCATAACAATTGAAAAAGCTGCTATAAGCACATTTATTTCTCAAATAAATGTCAACTTACACATTTTGATCTGTGTAATTGCTCATCTCTTGCTATTTTTATTTGAAAGATTTATTTCAGTCAAAATGTACAAATCCAAATGTAATGAACACCATGGACTATTACAATGAAAGTCATGGGGCCATTGAATTTTTTTTTTTTTTTTTTTTTTTTGAGGCAATAAGGATATTTTCTGTTTAATTACAAACTTGATATTTTGCATTTTGTAGCTAAGGCCCTAAATTAAGCATTTTTATGTCCAAAAAGTTGTTTATACATGTTTGCTTTGTGTTTTGTATGAAAGAGTGTGAGTTTTTTTAGTTTTTTTTTTTTTTTGTATTTCTGGTCCTGTATCTTTTATTACAGCCATATGACACAACTACAACAGCAGATTGTGAAATAACAGGTTGTACTGAAAAAAGGAAGTATAACACTTCATTAGGGGGCAAAAGGGGGAGTTTTATACACAAAATTAAGAAAAAGACTCCAGGCGAGGACAAATGTACTAAAATTGTTCTTAGGTCTGGACAGGTTTGAAATCTTATGAATAATAATTATTTTTTGGGGGGTTAATCCTGCTTTAACGTTATTACGTCAGCAGCATGAACAAATGTCAATATTATCATCTATCTGTATCCAATGTTGGGAAGGTTACTTTTAAAATGTATTCCCCTACAGATTACAGATTACATACCCCAAAATGTAGTTTATAACATAATCCATTAAATTACTTAAAATGGGTAATGTAATCTGAATACTTTGGATTACTTGGTTTGCTGTAGAGCAGCAAAGACGAGGAAATCTTCACATAAGATGTTTTGTCTGATAAAAGAAAATAAAAAGCCCAGACTTTACTGAACCAAATTAAAAATATTATTGATAGAAGAGGAGGAGACATGGTTTAGTCCTGTTAAATCCTGTTTTAGACCTGGTTTAGTCCTGGTTTAGTTCTGGTTTAGACCTGGTTTATTCCTGGTTTAGTCCTGGTTTAGTCCGGGTTTAGTCCTGGTTTAGCCCAAAATGTGAAAACAGGAAAATACCACAGTGTAATCCATGTATTTCAACAAAGTAACTGTAATCCAATTACCACTCACTGAAACAGTAACTGTAACCGGATACAGTTACTCATAATTTGTACTCTGATTACGTAACTCCAGTACATGTAATCTGTTACTCCCCAACACTGTCTGTATATTTTCTTTCTCAGTTTCTTTCTACTTCAGATGGTGTTATGGTGACAGGCCTAAATGGGAGGAGGGACATGTTCACACACAGTGGCAGTGAGCCCTCCCCGACCCATCGCACACGTCGATGTGTGTGGATCAATGTCAGCGTCACACTGACCTGCATTCACTTCATGACAATATCACGTAAGCTACCAAGCCACTGCTATCACAACATGTTAACTATGAGAGCAAAGAAAGTGAAGCTGGAAGAGATTTAATAAAAGAGTTGTGTTTAGGAATAAAATGTGTGTGTGAAAAAGGACTATAGGGTTGAGTAGAGATATTGTCTAGTCCATAGTTTAACAGATCAATGCTAATTTCCTCTCTGCATGCACACAAACAGTCAAACAGTCAGACAGTCTGCTCAGGCTCACAGAGAGACTCAAAGAACAATAACAGTTGTATTTGTAGTGCGAGTGGGCGGCAGGAGCTCAGTCGGTCCAGCGTTTCTCCACTGATTCTAAAGTTGTTGGTCTGAATTCTGCTCTCGACGTAAACATCACTGGTTGAGCGCTCACATATCACTGACTCACAGGTTGGTGGTGAGATTTCAGCTCCCACAGATGAATGCTGTCGTTGTGTTCTTGGGCAAGACACTTAACCCACCTCGCCCCCAGTGTGTGTGTACACTGGTGTGTGAGTGTGTGTGAATGTGTGAGTGGTTCCTTGTTGTAAAGTGCTTTGTGAGGCTTGGAGGTGGAAAAGAACTGTATAAAAAAAGTATTTACCATAAGTACTGTAGTGAAGCAGTAATAGTAGTTGTAGTATAAATACTGTAGTAGCTGTAGCTGTAGTAGCAGTACTGTAGTTGTAGTAGTGCTGTAGTAGTTGTAGTAGCAGTACTGTAGTAGTAGTTGTTGTTGTACTGTAGTAGTTGTAGAAGCAGTACTGTAGTGGTAGTAGTAGTAGTAGTAGTTGTTGTAGTATAAATACGGTAGTAGCACTGTAGTAATAGTAGTAGTACTGAAATAGTTCTAGTTGTAGTATAAGTACTGTTGTAGCACTGTAGTAGTTGTAGTATAAATACTGTAGCAGCACTGTTGTAGTAGTAGTGCTAGTGATACTGTAGTAGTTGGAGTTGTTAGTAGTAGTACTAGTGGTACTGTAGTAGTTGTAGTTGTAGTAGCAAGACTGTAGTAGTAGTACTGTAGTAGTTGTAGTTGTAGTATAAATACTGTAGTAGCACTGTAGTAGTAGTGGTACTGTAATAGTTGTAGTTGTAGTAGCAATTCTGTAGTAGTAGTTGTTGTAATTGTAGTATAAATACTGTAGTAGCAGTACTGTAGTAGTAGTTGTAGTAGTACTGTAGTAGTTGCAGTTGTAGTATAAATATTGTAGTAGGACTGTAGTAGTAGTAGTAGTAGTAGTAGTAGTAGTACTGTAGTAGTTGTGGTTGTAGTAGCAATACTGTAGTAGTAGTTGTTGTTGTAGTATAAATACTGTAGTAGCACTGTAGTATTAGTACTGTAGTATTAGTAGTTGTAGTAGCAATACTGTAGTAATAGTAGTTGTAGTATAAATATTGTAGTAGCACTGTAGTAGTAGCAGTAGTAGTAGTAGTAGTAGTAGTAGTAGTAGTAGTAGTAGTGCAGTAGTAGTAGTAGTAGTAGTAGTAGTAGTAGTAGTAGTAGTAGTAGTAGTAGTAGTAGTAGTAGTAGTAGTAGTAGTAGTAGTGCGTAGTAGTAGTAGTAGTAGTAGTAGTAGTAGTAGTAGTAGTGCTAGTAGTAGTAGTAGTAGTAGTAGTAGTAGTAGTAGTAGTAGTAGTAGTAGTAGTGCTAGTAGTAGTAGTAGTAGTAGTAGTAGTAGTAGTAGTAGTAGTAGTAGTAGTAGTAGTAGTAGTAGTAGTGCTGTAGTAGTAGTAGTAGTAGTAGTAGTAGTAGTAGTAGTAGTAGTAGTAGTAGTAGTAGTAGTAGTAGTAGTAGTAGTAGTAGTAGTAGTAGTAGTAGTAGTAGTAGTAGTAGTGCGTAGTAGTAGTAGTAGTAGTAGTAGTAGTAGTAGTAGTAGTAGTAGTAGTAGTAGTAGTAGTAGTAGTAGTAGTAGTAGTGCTAGTAGTAGTAGTAGTAGTAGTAGTAGTAGTAGTAGTAGTAGTAGTAGTAGTAGTAGTAGTAGTAGTAGTGCTAGTAGTAGTAGTAGTAGTAGTAGTAGTAGTAGTAGTAGTAGTAGTAGTAGTAGTAGTAGTAGTAGTAGTAGTAGTAGTAGTAGTAGTAGTAGTAGTAGTAGTAGTAGTAGTAGTAGTAGTAGTAGTAGTAGTAGTAGTACTGTAGTAGTAGTTGAGCCTTTTTCATCTTGTGTAATTGTTAGGAAAGTACACAGGTCTTTACATGTGTTTAAATTGTAGATTGTTACAGATGAGACTCATGTCACATTTTGTTGATTGTGGATTTTGACGACCTCTGACCGAGAGAATATTGTTGTTAATTGTTTTGTTAATTTGTTAATTGTTCATTTCTATAGCAACAGTCTTCATTTGTCATTTAGCTGTTGACATTTCAGTTTCTCTCAAATGTCTCTTATCCAAGCGTGCAAAATTTGAAGTGGACTAAATCCTGATTTGAAAACCTAAATTGTAAATCAAATCTACATTGTAATACTTGTCAAAATGGCCCGGCCCAAGTTGTGACTCATTCTGGATTCTGCTTCAGTGGACGTTTATTTAAAAGCTGATCTCCTGTTCTCTTCCAGGAGTCAAGTGTGTTCGTTTTACCTTTCGTTTCTGTGTGTTTTAAATCAGGCGTGTCCAAAGCCCTAAAGGTCAGAGATGAGACGAGCGTGTGGGAAAGCGGCTCTTCAGTCTGTCCGCTACAAAAGTCTGTTTAACATCACAATGCAGCTCCTCCCACTCCAGGGTCTGAGGATCTGATCTTGTTCAGTGGTCTCACCTGGAGGGAGGAGCACAGGGTTAGAGTGTCCGTAATGTAAGAGCAGGATCAGTGTCATAAGTCCATTTTTACTTCTCTAAATGGTTCAGCAAACGTTTGAATCACCTTAAAGAACTTAAATATACAGAGTGTCCCAAAGGATTTCACATCATTTTGGTAATTCTTGATGAAATAACCTCAAATTATCACAGAAAGTATAAAAACAGATTAAGATTTTATATTAAATGCTTTATTACCTGGTCCCAGAAGAGTTGACCAGGTTTTGTATTCACCCTGTGTGTGTGTTTGTCTGTGTGTGTGTGTGTGTGTGTGTGTGTGTGTGTGTGTGTGTGTAATCCGTATCATTCGTTCATTTGTTTTTCAATATAAAACCAAAAATAAGAAAATGAAAAAAACAACGATTTTCTTCATTATTTGTCTCCAAAACCAAAATGAAAAAACAGATAACGGCCGTTTCCCGTTCACGTGACTTCAGTGACTGCGATGTCGGACTGAACCAGGACTGATCCGGGTCCGGGACCAGACTGGAACCAGACCGGGACTGAGACCGAGACCACACCACGACCAGAGCGGGACTGAGACCGAGACTGAGACCAGACTGGGACCAGAGCCGAGACCAGACCGGGACCAGAGCGGGACTGAGACCAGACCGGGACCAGAGCGGGACCAGAGCCGAGACCGAGACCAGACCGGGACCAGAGCGGGACTGAGACCGGGACCAGACCGCGACCAGAGCAGGACTGAGACCGGGACCAGACCGGGACCAGACCGAGACTAAGACAAGAGCGGCACCACAGCGAGACCAGACCAAGACCAGACGGAGACCAGACCAGGACCAGACCGAGACCAGACCGAGACCAGGCCGGGACTAGACCGAGACTGAGATCAGAGCGGGACCACAGCGAGACCAGACCGAGACCAGACCGAGACCAGACCGGGACTAGACCGGGACTAGACCGAGACTGAGATCAGAGCGGAACCACAGCGAGACCAGACCAAGACCAGACCGAGACCAGACCGGGACTAGACCGAGACTGAGATCAGAGCGGGACCACAGCGAGACCAGACCGAGACCAGACCGAGACCAGACCGAGACCAGGCCGGGACTAGACCGAGACCAGACCGAGACCAGGCCAGGACTAGACCGAGACCAGACCGAGACCAGGCCGGGACTAGACCGAGACTGAGATCAGAGCGGGACCACAGCGAGACCAGACCGAGACCAGACCGAGACCAGGCCGGGACTAGACCGAGACTGAGATCAGAGCGGGACCACAGCGAGACCAGACCGAGACTAAGACCAGAGCGGAACCACAGCGAGACCAGACCAAGACCAGACCGAGACCAGACCGGGACCAGACCGAGACCAGACCGAGACCAGACCGAGACCAGGCCAGGACCAGGCCAGGACCAGACTAGGACCAGACCGGAGGCTCAGAGTCAAAGCTCAGAGTCCGCTCTGGTCCCAGTCTGGTCCCGGTCTCAGTTCTGATCTCAGTCCTGGTCTTGTCCTGGTCTGGTCCCACTCTGGTCCCGGACCTGGATCAGTCCTGTTTCAGTCCGACATCGCAGTCACGGAAATCATGTAAACGGGAAACAGCCGTTATCAGTTTTTTCCATTATTCATTTAAACACAAAATCAAAAACTGAAAAAACGAATCATTATCTGTTTTTTCATTTCGGTTTTGGAGAGAAATAATGAAGAAAATCGTTGTTTTTTCATTTTCTTACTTTTGGTTTTATATTGAAAAATGAATGAACTAATGATACATGGATTGTGTGTCTGTGTGTGTAATAATTTTGATATTTTATTCTCTCTGGTTTATTTTCTGTTGAAGTTCTGCTTCTGTTTGTCATCATGGAGTTCAACAGTGACTTTCTAAGACACAAAATTAAAAGCATCGCTATAAAAGAAAACGTCATGTTTGTCCACAAAATTGCAGCGATTTTTCAGGTAAGTCCTTCAAGCAGCAGAACATCAAATAAAACAGAGAGAATAAAAGATCAAAACTGAAATATACACGATGACTGTTTTTTGATTGGTGTTATTTGAGAATGAGAGCCTCGCACATCAACTACTAGAGACGGTGCGTTGGAGGAGAGGGAGCAGCCCCAGAACATACAGAAAAATCCCGCACACCGTCTTACTTGCAAACTGTGAAATTTATTAGGACAAACCGTGCAACGTTTCGGCACTAGGCCTTCGTCAGGCAAACAGAATGAGAGCTCAGGTGGCCATCTTAAATATGGCAAATTCTTCGTAATCAATAAAATTGACTTGGAATATCATCACCTCATTGTATCGTAAAGAAACTGACAAAAACACTTTACTGTTGGCCTCTAGTTTCCATCCGACTCCCCTAAAAAGAGGTTTGCCTACAAGTCAATTTTATCGATTATGAAGAATTTGCCATTCCACTGAGGACTTTATTCAACACTGACATGAAAGTGAGATTCCAACAGCGAGGGTACCCTATGTCTTGGGTTGATGATGCTTATGGGCAGGCTCTCCATAAGTCACGGACAGATTTATTAAAAAAGAGCACCAAAAGGCAGAAACATTATTCCGTAACTTGTATCACCCAATATTCGACCCATACACCTGCAATTAAATCAATTTTCCTGAAATACTGGCATATTTTGAAATCAGACCCGGAAATTTCAACCATCTTTAAAGATCCTCCACTCTTTGTTCACAAACGAGGCAAAAATCTTAGAGACTATCTGGTACGGGCCAATTTCACAAACAAAACTAAACTATCCTCCCAATCTCTATTGCCCTATTACCCTATACCCAATGGTAACTACCGATGCGGCAGCTGTGCTCAATGCAATAATACTGTAAAAACTTATCATTTTTTACATCCTCACACTGGTAAAAAATATCCCATAAAAAGTGTTATCACATGTGCATCTACACATGTAGTCTACATGTTGAAATGTCCATGCGGCCTAGTGGACACTGGAAAGACCACAAGAAAACTTAAACAAAGAATAAGTGAACACAAGAGCTCCATCAGAAGAAACGACCGGGACGACCCTGTAGCAGTACATTTTAATAATCAGAGACATGATATTTGCTCTCTACGTTTCTGTGGCATTGAGCATGTCCCCCTCCACCCAGAGGAGGGGACCATGACCACATACTTTAACAAAGGGAAGCATTTTGGATTCACACTCTCCAAACTTTCGCTCCTAAAGGATCAATGATGATTTTAATCTTAGCATCTTTTTGTAGACATTAGTTTACATCATTAGGACTCTCGTTTTGGGTGGGCTGTATATGGGCTACAGCTTAAGATTCATTGTATATATATATATATATATAGATGTGTATATGGCACGACAACATAATTTAATAGTTGGGTGAATGTATATTATGTCTATATGTATCTATATATTCTTCTTATTATTCTATGATCGTTATATGATGATTTCATTATTATTATTTGTATTATTATTACACTATATATTGACTGTCTTTGTTTTTTGAATTATGGGGTTTTGTGTGCACTGTTTCTTTATGACCTGTCACCCTTGGGTGCTTGCCACACCCTATTTAAGATGGCCACCTGAGCTCTCATTCTGTTTGCCTGACGAAGGCCTAGTGCCGAACCGTTGCATGGTTTGTCCTAATAAATTTCACAGTTTGCAAGTAAGACAGTGTGCGGGATTTTTCTGTATGATTGGTGTTATTTGAAATTAAATATTGGAAATAGAGGTTGAAATCTGTTTTTTTGTTTGACACCAAAACGGAATAATGATATAAACTGTTTTTCCATTTTATTGTTTTTCGTTCTTAATTGAAATTCAAAAAAACAAATGGTACATGGACCTCAATGTTCTCATGTAGTTTCTTCATCCAAAACAGACCTGGAGTTGTGTTTTGGTTTCATGTTTAATGCACAAATCCTGCTGTTCTTCTCTCAAACTGAAACTGAACTGTTCCACCTTGTGATTGATGTTCTCCACTGCGTTTTTAAACTCCAAACACCTTCACTAGAATCACTTGGATAAAGCTAAAAAGAGCTGTTCACTTGAAAACTACCCCTTCATGACATGACATCACGAGGTGGAACAGAGCATTTTGAGCTTTGGAGATGTAGATCCAGGTTTGTTTGTGAGGAGGTAACAGCATTATACACAGTGTTGGGGAGTAACAGATTACATGTACTGGAGTTACGTAATCAGAGTACAAATTATGAGTAACTGTATTCGGTTACAGTTACTGTTTCAGTGAGTGGTAATTGGATTACAGTTACTTTGTTGAAATAAATTGATTACATGGCGGTATTTTGATGTTTTCCTGTTTTCACATTTTGGACTATATCCCCCTTTTCTTTCTTTCTTTTTTTTTTTCTTGGTAATTCCACTCATCAACTAAACCAGTTCTAAACCAGGACTAAACCAGGACTAAAACCAGGTCTAAACTAGATCTAAACCAGGACTAAACCAGGACTAAACCAGGACTAAAACCAGGTCTAAACTAGATCTAAAACCAGGTCTAAACCAGGACTAAAACCAGGATTAAAACCAGGTCTAAACTAGATCTAAACCAGGACTAAACCAGGACTAAAACCAGGTCTAAACCAGGACTAAAACCAGGTCAAAACTAGACCTAAACTAGATCTAAACCAGGACTAAAACCAGGTCTAAACTAGATCTAAACCAGGTCTAAACCATGCTGCATGGACATGTCTCCTCCTCTTCTATCAAATAATATTTTTAATACGATTAAGTAAAGTCTGGGCTTTTTATTTTCTTTTAGCAAACAAAACGTCAAGATTTCCTGGTCTTTGCTGCTCTACAGCAAAATCAAGTAATCCAAAGTATTCAGATTACGTTACTCACTTTAAGTAATTTAATGGATTGTGTTACAGTCTACATTTTGGTGTATGTAATCTGTAATCTGTAATCTGTAGGGGAATACATTTTTAAAGTAACCTTCCCAACACTGATTATACGTGACTTAAAGCTCACAAGATCCATTTTGCGTCATATACTATAGGATCTTTAAAGTAAACAATTTCTAATACCCAAATCAAATTATGCGTCATTGTTTTATTTTGGCAAGATTACTTTACTTTATACAATAATCTTACGAGATCTTTTGGTTGAGAGTTTCACTATTTTGGTCGCCTCATTGAAGCGTCTCTGATAATCTCCAAAACAAAAAAACAAAACAAAAAATCATAATTAATAGTAAAGTGTTTTAACTCTGTGGACAGACTTGTAGTGTGATGGGAGAAGAGGTGAAGCGTGCACAGTCATCCATCACACAGTCAGTGTGTGAGAAACAGAGCCAAGACCACACCTATTATTATAACTCCACTTTTCCTTTTCATTATGGCGGCGCTGGATCGGAGCCCAGGCAGAACCGACCTGCGCCCAACACAAGCTAATGACAGAGCAACTAATCCACCAAGTCCAAGATCCACTGGATGAAACACAACACAAGCTCTCTGGACTACTTACACATGTACTACAACTACTGGAATACTACTACTCTAGTACTTATACAGCTGGCAGAAGTACTGTAGTAATAGTACTGGAGTAGTTATAGTTGTAGTAAAAGTACTGTAGTAGTAGTAGTAGTAGTAGTAGTAGTAGTAGTAGTAGTAGTAGTAGTACTGTAGTAGTTATAGTTGTAGTAGAAGTACTGTAGTAGTAGTAGTACTGTAGTAGTTGTGGTAGAAGTACTGTAGAAGTAGTTATAATTGTAGTAGTATTGCAGTAGTTATAGTAGACATATTGTAGTAGTAGTAGTCCTACAACTATGACTGTACTACTAGTACTGTAGTAGTTGTAGTAGAAGTACTGTAGTAGTAGTAGTAGTAGTTGTAGTAGTAGTAGTAGTAGTAGTAGTAGTAGTAGTAGTAGAAGTACTGTAGTAGTTATAGTTGTAGTAGACGTACTGTAGTAGTAGTAGTAAAAGTACTGTAGTAGTAGTTGTAGTAGTAGTAGTAGTAGTAGTAGAAGTACTGTAGTAGTTATAGTTGTAGTAGACGTACTGTAGTAGTAGTAGTAGTACTGTAGTAGTTGTAGTAAAAGTACTGTAGTAGTTATAGTTGTAGTAGTATTGCAGTAGTTATAATAGACATATTGTAGTAGTAGTAGTCCTACAACTACGACTGTACTACTAGTACTCTAGTAGTTGTAGGAGAAGTACTGTAGTAGTTGTAGTAAAAGTACTGTAGTAGTTATAGTTGTAGTAGTATTGCAGTAGTTATAATAGACATATTGTAGTAGTAGTAGTCCTACAACTACGACTGTACTACTAGTACTCTAGTAGTTGTAGGAGAAGTACTGTAGTAGTTGTAGTTATAGTAGAAGTACTGTAGTAGTAGTAGTAGTAATGCTTTGGTAGTTGTAGTTGTACTAGTTGTACTGTAGTAGTAGTAGTAGAAGTACTGTAGAAGTGATAGCACTGTAGCAGTTGTAGCTGTAATAGAATTATTTTAGTAGTACTAGTACTGTAGTAGTTGTAATGGTAGTTGAAGTACTATAGTAGTTGTAGCAGTAGTACTGTAATAGCCATAGTAGAAGTATTATAGTACTGTAGTAGTAGTAGTAGCAGTACTGTAGTAGTAATAGTAGTGTAGTAGTAGTTGTAGTAGTAGGACTGGAGAAGTTTCATCTATTTTGAAAACCTGAAATGTCCCTCAGTAAAGCATTAAACACAACTCATGTGTTTTTGAGAAATAATACATACAAAAGAAAAAAGTAAAAACAGAGTGGAATCCCCTCTCCACAGATCTGACCTGTAACTTAACCTGTGGCGTCACTTGCTTGTGTCCTTACTGAAGCAATAACATCTTTATGGAAGCGGAGAGGTTACGCTTGTTTCTATGGAGATGCCATTGCTCTGCCTGGAATGTTCCACAGTGTGACATTAAACAGCTCTACTTTACATTTACTCAACTACAGGTGGTTTTATTGCTCCAACACCTAGAAAAACAGGTATTTTGACCTGCATTTTGAGCATGTCTCCGTGAAGATAAAAAGATTTAATACCATACTGTGGAACATTCCAGAGAAAGCAATAAAATCTCAGTGAAGAAAAGCGGCTGACGGACGCTCCACCGGAAAAGTTACACAATAATATTTCTTATCGACTCAGCAGACTACCTATGTATTTCTGTATTTTTGTGTATTTTTACTTGATGTGAAAATGTCCCTACTTTTGACCAATTTTAAACCTGCCAACAGTAAAGCGCAGCGTGCATTGACATTTGTTTACATAAAATACAGAAAAGCTCCCTATAAACGACCAAAACACAAAGAAAATGTGACTGTACCGACTCACACGGTTGTCATGAATGCGTCGAGTGCGGAACAGTTTTCTTTAATTACACGCTCGTTACAATTTTATTATAACCAACCGCCCCCAAAACCGGGAGCGTCCCAGTTTTTGATGTTGAAATTCCGCTCGCCCTCTTCCCGTTTCTCCCACGTGTAGCAGCGCCCCCTTGCGGTCCGCGTACCTCGTATTGACACCCGCCCCCCGCCCGCGCCTGCACCGCACTCCTTTCGTCCACATCCAAGCACAATAAAGCTGTTTACAATGCGCACGGCCCTGTTTACCCCCTAACACAGAAGACGCACTTGTGTAGCCAGCGCGTAATGCCGCTTTCTCACCGGGTTTCTGACGTGGGAGCCGGGTATGCATGTGCGCGCTCACCCCGTACGCACGACAGGACCGCCTAACCGGTTCAGCAGCGTTTAGCAGCGTCAACCTACAACCCGATACTTTACTTTGACACCGCAATCTCGCTCCAAACAACCGAAAATGTGCGTCAAAACTATCTTAAACTTCTAAACTCGTGCAAAAAGCGAACCTGCTGAAAGCGTTCCTGGGGGATCCAAGTCCATTCGCGGCGAACGTATCCAAGGATATACCACTACTTTCACTTTACGCACTTGTTTTGGAAGTTTTAACTCGACTTTCAGCGGATTTAACCTGTTTTTTTTTCTTAACATCACGCAGCAGAGGATTATTTGCCGCTTGTTGTCCCACTTTGCAGCCGGACCAGGATACGGACCGACGCGCACATCTGTATCACCAAAATTAACGCGGTGACGCTGCAGGAACACGTCTGTCACCATGCCCGTGCGACAGAAAGGTAAAATCTATCTTATTTCCTTACGTTTTCAACTAAAATGAGAAGTTTTTTGATTCATAGTTACGTTTTTGAACAGATTTCTAACTGTTATTACGTTGGTATTACTTCATGACGTTGAACTGACGCTGCGGTTCATTGTAAGTTCACGGCGAAACGAACCTCTCAATAAAACACGCAAATTTAATGTTTAACTCCTTACAGATATCCAGTTTTTGTAAGACAACACTAGAATATAACTGAAAATCAATCAAGAATTACTCTTTTTAAGTTCGGCACTGATTTTAAGTTGAAATTGATTTGTTTTAATTCACTTTTTACGACAAAATTAGCAATGTATCGTGCGTTGAAACTTCGCGCCGACTCGAGGGAAATATAGCTTCAAATTAAAGATGCAGTGCGTAACTTTTCTGTTTGTCTGTCTCCGTGGAGATATTGTTGCTTCATTGTGTTGCCTTGAATGTTCCACTTGCATGCAGGTGTCACTAAGCCAAGTTACAGGTCAGATCTGTGCAGAGGCGGCCGGCCGCATGCTTTATAAGGTAAACTATTTGTGCAGCAATTAAAACATCTATAATTCTGTAATTTAATATTTTCAAGAGGATAGAAGAGTTTAATGCCATAGAGTGGAACATTCTTGGCCATGTCATAACGCGATGCAGAAATGAGAAAAACAGAAAAGTTATATAGTTCAACTTTAGTTTAATTTATAACAAAAAGTGCAGAGTGTGGTCATGATCTGCAGGACCAAAGAAGACAAGCACATGAGAAATCCTAACTTGTGCCTGTCGAATGTTGTGTTGACTGTTAAAACAAAAGTGAAATATCTTGTGCAGATTATCAGTGCGGACATGACAGATGATGATGATGATGATGTTGATATGTATAGACAGTGTTGGATGATCTATACTCAGGCAGATGCTCTTATGCGCAAGTTTGGTTCTTGTACAAATTATGTAAAGTTGTTATTGTTTTAATCATGTTGTACACCGTTGTATATGGCCCACTTCTAATTAATTACAAAAAAGCCAGTTTGCGAAGACTGCAGGTGCCAGGTACAATCATGTTTTGCGGTGTTTTTGAGGAGGCCACGATGGACGAGTGCGACTGAGATGTTTGTGAACACTCTGCAGGCTGCACTAAGAACTTTAATGTACAGTTTTATCTATAGACTGAACAACAACATCAGATAATGAAATAATAATGTCACTCACAAATATGAGATTCAGTGCAATAAGAGATCAGTCCAATATGTGATGACACTGGTGTGGCTGTCTTTTAAAAACATGAAGGTTTCTTGTTTTGTATAGACCTTTTTCACAACGGCCGGAAGTGCCCCGCTAGGTCTGGGAATTAAGAATGAATTAAGAAGTTGCGGATACGATTCATATCTCGAAACATAAACTATGATACGATATATATCTTGATACAGTGAGCTTACGATTCGATATGATTCAATACGATATATTTCAAATATATATGATCAATTAAAATAAAGGCTAATTCATGGCTGTGACACTGAAAGTCTTTTTTAAACCACTTCTTGTGCAAAGTTAATATGAAGCACACTGATTTTAATCTTCAAAACAGTGAAAATGTCAAATGTGTTGCATAAACAAGTTTTCTTCCTCTAAACAAACTAAATATAATGATTTAGTAAAATAATTTAGTAAAATAAACCAAAAAAATACTCGTGGTGATATATCGATACAGCAGCCCTCAATATCAATACTGTATCATCACATTACACGATACGATATATCAATATTTCAATATTTTTGCACAGCCCTATGCCCCGCTGTAGGTTTTCAAGACTTCCGGTTAATGGTTTTCTGTCCCGAAATGTCTGCGTAAATGTCACACGTATTCTCCACCAGCTTCATAAATCTGCCCCATCACCAAATCTCCATCCAACAAGGTCCACGAAGGATAAACATTCTGTCCATGAAGAATTTATCCACAACTATCAAGGTAAGAAAGACGAAAACTTAAAGGAGAACAACGATGACGCATTAGTGACACACTGAACAAAACTAACATTATGGTCATGAATAAAACACAAGTAATAAGCAATTCATTAAAAAGTAACTTGTTCACTCAGACTGATTCTAGAATTAAAATGAAAAATTGATATCATGATGTCGATATTTGCATAGACAGATAGATTTGTTCAGTTGGAATACAGGTGTTCACAGATTACATGTCGAGCATTCCAACTGCACAAATCTCTCTGTGTATGATAATATCTACATCTTGAAATAGATTTTTAATTTTAATTGTACAATCAGTTTGAGTGAACAAGTTCATTCTGTTTTATTCATGACCACAACATTAGTTTTGTTCAGGAGTAGTTGCTCATGCGTCATTGTTGTTCTCCTTTACGTTTTCGTCTTTCTTACCTTGAAATCCTTCATGGAGGTTTATCCTTTTTGGACCTTGTTGGATGAAGATTTGGTGATGGGGCAGCTGCTGCTGGAGAATACACCAGACATTTACGCACACATTTTGCCATAGAAAAGCATTAGTGTAAGTGACTTTTCCCCTACATCGCGGCACTTCCGGCCGGTGTGAAAAAGATCTATGGTCACTGTCCTTGTCTGTTTTAAAAATGCACCATGAGTCCAGGAATAAAGATGAACTGAAATGGAACTGAATTTAACTAATAGGCAGTTTAGGAACATCTCTATGGAATCAAGCAAGTGACAACCCTCCACCAGAAAAGTGACACAGTGCAGCTTTAAAATCTAAAAGAGTAAAAGAGTGAAACAGACAGGGGCATGTTGGTGGTGTGTTTGTGTATTCTTCTGGCTCTTTCTCACAGGAATGTAAAGTGACACAGTGATGATGTAATCCTTTTATGAGATGTCTAACCTGAGCTCTGACTACACCTCAGATACACACTGTGGTCTGAAGCTGTGCCAGATATTAGGTGTTACTGACAGAAGGATTAATTCACAAACCATATCAATAAGGAGGCGTCAGTTTGATTTGATTGTGATTCTCTGAGCACTTTTGTAACTTTTCTGCTGGAGGCTCCGTCAAACGAATCTTTTCTTCACGGAGATGTCATTGATTTGTCCGGAATGTTTCACAGTATGGCATTAAACCTTTCTATTTTCATGGAGACCAAACCAGACCAAGTTGCAGGTCAGATCCGTGGAGAGGCGACCCCGCTCACAGTCAGAATGCCTGTTTTTTTTTAGGTATTTTTGAGCTATAAAACCACCTGGAATTGAATAAATGTAAAGTAGACATGTTTAATGTCACACTATGGAACATGACATATCCATAGAAACAAGCAGATGATGGACCCACAACCAAAAAGTTACATAGTGCACCTTTAAAACTTGTTTAATAAACTATTCAATTGTGACATGTGCTCATAGTTAAATACAGCTATGCAATCTCATGTTAGTGCCTAGACTTGAATGTTCCACAGTATGGCATTAAAGGGTTTAGATGTAAACATTAAAATACAGGTGTGAGTGAGTGGGATCACCTCTCCACAGATCTGAGCTGTAACTTGACCCGGTTGCGTCACCTGTTTCTATATTTGGAGATAGATGTGTTTAATGCAGGGGTGGGCAACAGAAAACATTGTGGAGGCCAAAATGCACCACAGTGGGGCGCCAGTGGCAAAAACTGTCATTGTGTCCATAGGCAAGACACTACACCCACATTGCCTAGTATGAAAGTGGTGTGTGTGTGAGTCGTGGTGGTGGTTGGAGGGGCCGATGGCGCAGACTGGCAGCTGTGGCTACAGTAGTAGTTTACCACCACTGAGTGTGGAGTGACTGAATAATGAACTGTAAAGCACTTTGGGTATCTTGAAAGATGCTATATAAATGCAATCATTAATCAATTAACTCAATTCTGCATAATATTAATTGTATTTCTTCATTAAAAAAATAATATATATATATATATATATATATATATATATATATATATATTTATTTATTTATATCTGTAAATATCATTGTTTTGACGAGCTTGTAAGACAAATAAGAGTTTATGTTATGACTAAGCAATGAAAAAGTGAAGTTGCCTTACAAAACATGTGATTAAAAAAACACCTCTAAAATAAAGCAATGCAGTTTTAGTCCATGCATGAGCTCAGATGATCAAATGTGTTTATTTTGTAATTCCAAATGAGCTTAAACAGGCCGGTCAGAGTCAACCAAAGGACCGTATGTGGCCCGGGAGTTGGACGATGCGCAGGTCTAGTTTAATGCATAGACTGTATAAAAAAGTGGACGTCTCGCACAGCGTTCGCCGCTACTCAGATGAAGTTCATTTTGCTCACAGTTACAGCAGCGAATTTGGGGCAAGGCTCTATATTAGGAATAGGATTTTTTTGACAGACAAAACAGCAAAATAAAAACAGCAGGATTATGTAGAGCGGGTTAATACGAACATTTTAAGGCCAGAGTAAGAAGGAGAGGGAAGCATCTATACAGTCTATGGTTTAATGCAATTCTATGGAATATTCCAGGAAACACAATAATGTATACATGGAGACAGGTGGCGGTAGCCTGATTTATCAGCCGGTTTCACTTTGTGGAAACCGTTTGACCTTGCAGCGTTAGGATTTATTTGCTTGACAGTAGACGGGTTATTTAACCAATCACTGCTATTTGGTCGTGACATATGTAATGTTTCAAATCGTGTAGGAAGAAGGACAATAACATCTTTCCCCTTGATAAAATTCACCAAAAATTCTCTGTGTTCCAGCTTTAAATCCCCAATCTCTGGAATCGTTGCCAACACAGAATGTCTGTCTTCGTCTACATCCATCTCAACCGCTTTGTTTACTGTTGTGTTGTACCACAAAAGGGACCAGACAGGAGCTTGAGTTTGACGTCATGACTTCACAGCTCTTCACTGACTGGTCGGTGTGCGGCCTACAACTTCCGGGACTCTTGCAAACCGTCTAGTGTATTCTGATTCCTGACCTAGTCACTGAAGAGAACTGAAATTGAGCAGAGGCACTAGATGATACCAGTCCGGCTAAGGTGGTGGAGTCCACCAAAAAAAAAATTATATGAAAATGTGCACTTCTTTTTTAAGAACATGGAGACATCAGGTAAAAGGAACTGTATGCATGTTTCTGATGTTAAATTTCATAAACTCTGTCCCCAGATATTAAGTAAACATGTTGTGAAATGAAATCCAGCTTTTACTGATAACAATTTTAATGCTGATTTATTCTTAACTACAACAACAGTGGACATAATGATTAAGTTATTTACATTATAACTTGCTGTTTTGGTTCACGGGCAAATTTATAATACGGTAAGCAGTGTTGGGCAGTAACAGATTACATGTACCAGAGTTACGTAATCAGAGTACAAATTATGAGTAACTGTATTCAGTTACAGTTACTGTTTCAGTGAGTGGTAATTGGATTACAGTTACTTTGTTGAAATAAATGGATTACACGGTGGTATTTTCCTGTTTTCGCATTTTGGGCTATATCCCCCCCCTTTTTTTTTCTCTCTTTTTTTGTAATTCCACTTATTGCCAGAAACTAAACCAGGTCTAAACTAGATCTAAACCAGGACTAAAACAGGATTTAACAGGACTAAATCATGCTGTGCGGACATGTCTCCTCTTCTATCAATAATATTTTTAATATGGTTCAGTAAAGTCTGGGCTTTTTATTTTCTTTTAGCAGACAAAACATCTTATATTACGATATCCTAATCTTTGCTTCTCTACAGCAAATCAAGTAATCCAGAGTATTCAGATTACGCTACTCACTTGAAGTAATTTAATGGATTACATTACAAACTACATTGTGGAGTCTGTAATCTGTAATCTGTAGGGGAATACATTTTAAAAGTCACCTTCCCAACACTGACGGTAAGAAACCAAGCTACATACTGTACCTTTAAAAGTTCTAAAATAATCCGTATAATACATGTAATTGTGCTTCATTTATTACATTATCCTTTAATAAGCACAAGGCAGGTTTATTTGTATAGCACAATTCAGACACAAATCAAGTGCCTTAGAGAATAAGAAAGACATGATGATCACTGTACAAACAAATGAAAACGCAAATAATCATCATACAATTAAACGTTAAAAGAGAAGAGAGAAAATAAATGAGTCAAAAACAGTGGAGCGTCAGACTGTCACATGCTCCAGTGATGTCGTAGTAACTCTATTGATTGTATAGTGAAGCTGGGGCTGTGTCATTCACCCTGATGCCCCTCCTGCCCTTTGCATTAGATCCATACACTGTACACATATATTGACCATATGTCGTTTTACTCATATTTCACAGACTTCCCATTAGAGTAAAAGCTTTTATAATGTAGCGCTCTATAAACATGTCAGCGTACAAACCCGGCTCTCATTCAACCACCTGTGTGTTCTGAATGTAGTTTAGTGAGTCAGCATTTGGGTTAAAGCTCCACTGTGTAACTTTTTGGTTTGAGGGTCTGTCACCTGCTTGTTTTTATGGATATGTGACTACTCTGCCTGAAATGTTGCACAGCTTTAACTTACATTTGTCATTTACAGGTGATTTATAGCTCAAAAACACCTAGGAAAACAGCATTTTGACTGTGAGCGGGGTCGCCTTTCCACAGAGCTGACCTGTAACTCATCCGGTTTGGTCTCCATGAAGATAGAAAGGTTTAATATCAGACTGTGTTCAGGACAAAGGAATAACCATCCAATCTCAGCGAAGAAAAGAATTTGACGGACCCTCCACGAGAAAAGTTACATAGTGCACGTTTAAAGCCACAGTGTGTAACTTTCTGGAGATGGCAGATCACCTGTTTGATTAATGGAAATTGCATGTCGTGATAACAAATTTTGATGTACAATATATTTCTGACGATAAATGACACAATTACCTTTAAGTAGAATCATCCCCAAAGAACTGTTTTAAATGTTAGGGCCTGTTTACAGGAGAACGCTTGCGGGTAAAAATGACAAAATATTTTATTGGAAGTGCCTTTCGTTTAGACCGTGATGGCATTTTTGGGGTATAAAAACGCAAAAATCTGAAACCACCTTCCAGAGTGTAAAAGTTGAATCCGCTTCATCGTAATGTTTCCGTCTACACTTCCCAAGACACAAAACTCTGGTCAGATCTGCTCACGTCACGTACGTATTTACGTCACATACATACAGTACACAGAAACAAACATGTCGGATCATTTCCATGCATCGGACCTTCGAGCTGCTCTGACAGCTCTAATAAAGTTACAGGAGACATCCCAACAAATGTACAGAATCTGCAGAGATACTATTATTGAACAGAGAAGGATCTGCAATCACCTCTGTCAAAGTTCGGATGCACCAGTTGGTCACAGGCGAGTCAGGCGGATATGGACGAGACCTGGAGAACCAGTCGATGGTGGAATAACTTTGTGGAAGGAGAAGCTAATGAAAATGTGTGGCATGAACACTTCTGTATGTCCAAAGAAGCCTTTGTTGCTTTAAGTGTATGCTGGCTGGCATGCACCCACTTGAATTCCACACACTTTTGCATCACCGTATGCACACATACACACAGAAATGGGAGAAAAAAAAACGCGAAATAAAAAGTAAACGTTGCCTAAATTTGTTAAAAACATGGACTGCAATAAATAAACAGCAGAATGAAGCTCTTTAGCATTTAGTTTGTGATTATAATGAGTCATAGAAGTCTTTTTTCAACCGTAGCTCCCCACTAGTACCAAGAAAAGTACCCACTATAAATTGACCCCCAAAAATAAATGTTCCATCTGTCATGTATTGTAAGTTGATAGTAATTATTGTGACAGACTTAAGTTAAAGTTAAAGTCTTACTTTGGAATATTCTCTTTGGAGATACGTTGGATACGTTTTATGCCATACTGTGGAAAAGAGCAGCCAAAGGAACAACATTTCCATGGAAACAAGCAGGAGGAGTATTAGGTTTGTGGAGATGCGAGCTCGATCACAGTAAGGTTTTCAGTGCAATACGTTGTTCATTGTCTTATAATACGCAAAATCAACTCTTATGAACTTTTAGCCATGTTAGGATGCTGTTACCTCCTCAAAAACATGCTTGGAGTTGTGTTTTGTTTTATTCACACATGTTTGAATAATCCTTTATTATTAAGCTGCGTCCAGAACAAAGCGTCAAGGCGTCCAGTTTACATACATGTTTATGTGGCCCCCTGCGTTCAGGTGTCAGCGTGGCGAGAGTCTGCCGTCATCGTGGCAAGAAATCTACGCCATGTCATTAGCAGAGTATAAATATATATATATATGCTGATGGGTTTCATGTAATACAGTGTTTCCCGTAGCACTTTATAGTCAAGGCTGCCATTGTGAGAAGAAGTGGCCCCCGCCTTGACTACGTCCCTCCAAACCACATGAATGCTCGCAAAAATATGGTCGGATTCTCCACGTCCCCCCCTTCCCTCCGCTGTTCGCTTGTTCTCTGTGCATGGAATCTGAGCGCCCCCCTCCCTCCCACTCCTCACTTGTTCTCCGTGCATGGAATCTCCGCGCACCACCCCGCCCCGTTACTCACTTTTTCGACAGCACCACCTTGCCTAACCATGTTTCACTGTAATAAATAGCAGCTCATAAAGACAGAGGGAACTACATAGACCATGATCCTTTGCTCCATTTCATTTCCATTTTAGCGCAGACTACAAGAAGAAATAACAGTTCTAACACTTTTAAGTCTTAGTTCTTTGGCTTAAGTCTTGTCAAGGCATTTTAAGAGGAAAAAGTCGCATATTCACAGTTTTAGCTGCTTAGCCTCCACAAAATATCGCAATAAATATCGTACCATGAGATGTATATCGTGAAAATATCGTACAGAGAGATTTGGATATTGTTACATCCCTAATCGTGAGCCTCTCCAGCATATCATGAGCTTTCCCACGATATCAAAAAATATCGTACTGTGAGGTTCATACCGTGTCGATATTGTTTCGTGAGACTTGGATATCGTTACACCCCTAATAAATACATTAAAGTGACTCTCTCGACAGGGAAAACATGACACTGAGACCATCGAGAACATCCTCTACACTCATCAGTTATTTTTCTTCTGTTGATCCAAGATGTCCAAGATTGGGGGTGTCTAATAGGGATGAGACATGATTTTCGAATAGTTAAATATTCGTCATACCTTCGATTATCAAATAGTAATTTTGAATAAAGACATTTCCTAACCAATATTTCATGTACGGCATTCGGCCAGAAGGTGGCGCTAACAGACTGTAAACTCCCTGTAGGCGCGGTAGACTATGCCGAGTGTAGAGGCTGCTCCGGAATAACAGAAGAAGACAACTTATCGTGCGGCATTAGCAATGCAGAAAGCAAGTAAAAGTTCCATATGGTCGTCATTTATTTTGTTAAATGACAAAGAGGTTCAGTGTAAAATCTGTCAGGTGAAGCGAGTAAACCATAGATCAACCACTACCATGCAGAGCCATCTGAGAGCGAAACACGACGAAACACGGGAACATGCGACTGACTCAGTACTGCCAGGATCTATGCCCACCGCTCCACACTGACCTGATGACATGGTGGAAAAAAAACAAACAGAAATACCCCCGATTGGCAAAGTTAGCGAGCGCTTACTTAGGTGTGTCTGCGACGTCCGTGCCATCGGAGCGAGTGTTCTCTGTAGTGGGCAGTTCAATGAAAGTAGTGCAGTGGGCTACAGTATGTGGTTGGTCATGCGTTTTTAAAATTGAGATAGCTTTGAATATAATTTCATATTGTTTCATATAAGATAAGATAATCCTTTATTGTCTCCCATGGGAGAAATTTGTCTTGGGACAGGGGGTAACATGTTTGATCAAAAAACAGGACAACACAACACAAAGCAGCACATAAACACCATAGAACAAAATAAATATGAGACTAAGTCTGACCACGAGTGATGCACCAACAGGACCTAAATTATTCTGAACAGGCAAACCCTTTGCATTCTTCTATTCTATTAATTATTGCACATTCCCTAAGCCTATGTGCAGTTTTGATTGCACATTCCCTAAGCCTTTTATAATTATTTTTTAACTGCACTATCTGAGTTTAGCAGATTAACAACTAGTGGCACAAAAGCATGTTTTGAATCTGTTGCTGTTTGAATGTGGGTTGCTCAATTAAGATGTTCGTTTCTGATTTGGAAGGTTGTTGTTTGATTAAACCTTTTGCGCTTAAATACCTCATTTGTCATCTCGTATATGCGTGTGTGTGTGCGGGTGGGGGAAGGGGGGTCGATTTTGCAATAATATTCGAATAGCTGTCATTGATTTTCGAATAGTGCTTTTGCCAAATATTCACATCCCTAGTGTCTAAACTCAAATGCAAAGGCGACCAAGTAGAGGTGTCCAGCACATTCAGAAGCTTTAGTCTTTCTACATCTCTAAAGGAAACTCAAAATGCTCTGTTCCACCTTGTGATGCTATGTCATTTTCAAGTTAACAGCTCCTTTTACCTTTCAGTAGAGAGTGGCAATTCCAGGTCTGAAATCATCCAAATGATTCAAGTGAAGGAGTGTAAACCCACACTGAAGCACTTCCTGTTATTATCGCATGACATCAAAAGGTGGAATAGTGTTTTCTGTTTGAGAGAAGAACTCAGCCTAATTAAACATGTGTGAATGAAACAAAACACAGCTCCAGGTCTGTTTTGACGAGGAAACAAGATTATAACAAAGATCAGTAAAGAGTGGAATATGGACCCTTTAATCAACACAGCTTAAGACGTACTATATATTTTGTGTTTATTGTGCAGTCACCAACAGCTCCAGAGTTATACCCTAACTGTGATGTGATCTTTGATTAAGTTGTATTCTCTAATCATTTACAGCTCAGGTAACTCTCCCAGGGCAAGATCCAATCTGGACCTTCAGTCACAGGCAGAACTGATCTTGGGTTTTGAGTCATGGGAAGATGTATTCAAATTACTGTACGCTGTGTCCGAGAATAGACAATAGTAAAGTATCCGGATACATTTGCATTGAAACAATCTAACACTTATTTCATAAAATTAAGACGTAAACAAGAGGCAGACGAGTCACCAAAAGCAATTCACTGAAAGGGAAAAATAACACCTTTGTTTGGGAAGTTATGATACCGATTTTAATCCGTTTGAATCAATTTAAGTAAAATATTATATGTATTTAATGAATGGATTGTGCTGCTTAGACCGAGAAAGGTTGAAATGTCATGAAGAGTAAAAATTTGACCTCTACAATAATCAGATAAACCAATAATTAGATCTGGTATTTCCTGTGTGTTTACAAATACATGGACACCAAAAATCTGTTCTTAATCTCATTTTTGGAGTTCGTGTTATTGAAATGATGTGAACAGTTTCATCTGACGTGAGTAATCTGTTTTCTTTCGGAAAACTATGGAAAATTCTGCCAAAAGAGCAAACTAATGTGGTCAATACAAAAGGCTCACTAGTTGGATACTAAAATAATTGTTAGTTGCAGCTCTTTTTTAGTGGTCATGATTATCCTGAACTGTCATTGCAACTGTTTGCCAAAGTAATGGTTCATCTCTCATTTTTATACCGAGATCTATTGTGACTAGAGATGCACCAATTCAGCTTTTTCAGTTATGATTCCGATTCCAATACTATGGCTTTAAGTATCGCCCAGTACCCGATATCAACCGATACCAGTGTTGAGAGTGAAAAAGCATTTCTTTTTTTTACTTAATACAAAAATAAAATAAGACCAAGCTGATCCAGATGTGTTATATGTGTCCGGTCAAGTGGTAACGGAGGGAAACAGGACAGATTTTTTACATTCAAATGTCTCTTATTCAGAAACTAGAGGGACTATTGAAATAAGTAAAGTATCAGAATGTAGGAAAGAGTTACACTCCAACAGGGTCAAGTTAAACCTGTGATATTCTTTCAAGTTGTTGACAAAAAATTTAAAAAACTCATGTCGGTAACGGAGGGAATGAAATATGCAGCACTTTTTGGGCAATAAACACAAACAGTGATAACTCTTGGTTCTCACTTACATATCCTTAACAAACTGGTTTGAATATTTGCTTCATATAGTTTTCTACCATATGGTACAAGATTAGGTTGAAAAACCTCTTACTTTTTGAGTCATGAGATTTTTTATTAAGAAAGGTCATGGTAACGGAGGGAAAAGTAACAGAGGGAAAATTACATTTTTTTTAGACTTGTAAAACACAGGTTTTACCAGATACTAACCACTAATAGTTTTAATTTTCATAAGTATACTACCTAGAGATGTAGATTAGTCGAAGATGAAGCTTGAAAGTTAACCTGAAGAGGATTTGCAGGTCTTTGAAATTTGGGAAATCATTTTAGTTCAAGGCCTAAGAATTGTACATGTGACATGGTCTGTTATGTACATATGTAACTTTAAAACCAAAACTGGTACAGAAAAATGGTCAACAGTTTCATAAACTAGAGTACATATGTATCTGTTCAATACATTTTTATATCAGATGCATTAACTTGAGTTTTTGGCCCTGCTGTTTACTTCTGCTTGACCGGGTCCATGTAGCTCTTAGTTATTTTGTCCCACAAATAACTTCTGATTCAAACATCACCATATTTTCTGGTAAGTGAATAGTAAGTAATAGTAAGTAAATAAGTAAGTAAGTAAGTAAGTAATTGAGTGAGTAAGTAAGCAAGTAAGTAAGAAAGTAAAGTAAGTAAGTAAATAAGTCAAGCAAGTAAGTAAAGTTTTTATTTATATAACACTTTTGACAGATATATGTCACACAGACATCAGTAATCAGTTCAGCTGTCCAACCACGATATCGACTGAATGGATGGAATATCAGTTATCTGTATCAGATGTGTGCACGTCTTTGGCATATAACTGTACTTGTTGTTGTTGTGTTAATTTGTGATTGTGTGTTTGTTGTGTTAACCGCCTTGTCAAAGTCAGATCCCGTCAGAGCTCAGAAGCTCAGCAGGGCCTGGTTAGTATTTTGCTGGGAGAGCACTGGGAAAGTGGTGTGTGTGTAAGTGTTGGTAGTCAGAGGGGCAGATTGGCAGCCTCGCTTCTGTCAGTCTGCCCCAGGGCACATGTGGCTGCAATAGTAGTTTACCACCACCGGGTCCGAAGTGAATCAATAAAGTGTCTTTGTGACATATGTCTGTGAAAATTGTGATTGTGTGTTTGTTGTGCTAAGTTGTGTTACATTGTGTGTTTGTTGTGCTGGATTGTGATTGTGTGTTTGTTGTGTGCAGATGCCCAGCGCGCTCTGGAGCTCCTGCAGCAGTATCGCGTCAAACTGGAGCAGAGGCAGAGCTCCGGGTCAGAGGACGACTCGCAGCTCCACTCCAGCCTCGACCGAGTCATCTCTGTGTTTCAGAGCCAGCTCTTCAACGCTCTGCTCGGTGAGGAGGACACACACACGCATTTATTTATTTATTTACTCTGGTTCCATTTACATACACGCTGTTTATTGAGATTCAGATGGTCAAATGTGAAAACACGATCAGCTTTGAGGCAGGGGACATTATTTATGTGTCCAGATGTGGCTTTCATGTGATGTCAGATATACTGTATAATATATATCAGGTGGTGTTACTCACAGTAATATAATATGTGGCCCTGTAATGATAATCAATAAATTCATTAATCACATAACTTCACGAGCTCGATAACTCTTAATGCTGCGATCATTTCTATTTGCGTGTTTGTTTGTTTTCCTCGTCTCTCGCTCTACTGAAGAGGCTGAATGTCAAAAGGCTTCTATTGCTCTCTACTCACTCCTCTCGTTTCCCTACAGTAATGGCGCTTGAACCAGCGTGTCAGTTAGGCGACTTGCCTGCATAGACTGTATAAAAAAGTGGGCTATGTGAGTGTGACGTCACAAACAGTGTTCAGCACCACTCAAATGAAGCTCGTGATGCTCACAGTTACAGAAGCGAATTTAAAGTCAGGCTCTATATTAGGAATGGGATTTTTTGTGTGGACAAAACAGTGAAAAAACCCACCAGGATCATGTAGAGCGGGTTAATATGAACACTTAAAGACCAAAGTGATGAGGCTCACAGCAGCAGTTATGTGCTGGTGTGTGACACCTGACATATATCTGGCAGCCCGGACTTACCAGCACCTACAACAGCAGCACCTACAACAGCAGCACCTACAACAGCAGCACCTACAACAGCAGCACCTACAACAGCAGCACCTACAACAGCAGCACCTACAACAGCAGCACCTACAACAGCAGCACGACTTAGTACAGAACGTTTAACGCTACGTGGGCAGATTCAAGTGCTTTCATGGCTGATAAAACTGGTTTACATGATGCTGGAACACAGAAGCAGACGGCATTTTTGGTTCGCTGTGGGTGGATAATTTAAGTTTGGATTTCTATTTCCTACAAGAACGACTCAAATAGACATTGAGTATTTCATTTGAAAGTAAGCATCAACCAAGTGTTTTTTTTTTCTTTTCAGAGCTCAATATGTTTTTTTTTACATGCAGAAATAAAATTCTGTGTTCTCTGTAAGCATTTTATTGATAATAAATGCAACACAGTGTAGTCTGTTATACAGAGCACACAGGTACAAAAATGATATGCAGTGTTTATCCTCATTTTAGATGTCCTAAGGGTTTTGTGGCTCTGGGTGTTTTTGTTTCTGTGGGAGACGCTCCAAATGGCTCTTGGAGTATGTAAGATTGCCGACTCCTGATTTATACTGTATATATGGTCTATGCTTGCCGATCACATGGTCTCAGAGCAGCACTGAGTGGAGAGCACCATGAGGAGTAGAAAGTCACAACTTAGTTGAGATTTGAAAACAGATGGAATTAGTTTCAAAGCTGAACACGAAAGCTGCCGTGTGGGGCCACTTTAAAGCCAGTTTTCTTACACAGACTTAATAATCCATCTTTATTTATTGTGTTGGTTATGTTTGGTTCAACAGTGGTTTATTCAAGTGTATCTTTTGTGAACAAGTCCTTGCTGTAAGCCACACTACATCTAAGTATTTAGGCCTATTGTTTTTGGTTGTCCCCCAGTTCCTCCAGCAAAATCTGTTATTGTTACAAGCCTAATAATATGAAGTGGGAAGATTAATGCAGCAAGTTTGTGGAAACAGCACCTATTATTAAATTAAAATACACAAAATGCTCATAAATCTAATACAGGGTGTTTTCATGCATTGGACCATTATAAAGCTATACTTTTCCACTTACACAAAACAATTTCCAAATTAACAATATGTAAGTTTGGCTACATCTTAATAAAATGTTAAGGATGTCATCTATAACTTGCACTTCATTCAGAAATTCATGTATTGTGCAAAGAGCAAATGACTCAGAGCTTTGTACCCCCTTAAAAAGTTAAAACAGAAGACAAAAACCATAAGTCATTAGAAAAAAATTAGAAAAATCCTAAATGTTGAAGCTAATAATTTCTTTGACGTCATTACTGCTGTTAACAATATCATTTTGTCATGACTAAGTGCCACAAGAGCACACACTGAAGGGAGGACCTTTGCCCTCTTTTGTCCAGTTTTCTGTTATAAAGTCAGTTCCTCTTCACATTTCTAACTCAGCTAAACACAGATACTGAAGAAGAGTGTAGGAAGTGATTCATTTGCAGTTAGTGTGGCTCTGCTGTCTTCTTAGAAACCCATATTTACAATACAACACTTTTACATACAGTACAATTATTTATCATACTCATACTTTTCTTCTTATGCTCATGCATTTGTAACTGACCACTGCAACCAAGTATGAGCACTCTTAAAGGCACACTGTGTAACTTTTGTAATGTAGATGTCATAGCTTTGTCTAGAATATGTCACAGTATGGTGCTAAACCTGTCTATCTTAATAGACACCAATCCAGACCCAGTTACATTTCAGAGGCAACAGTCAGAATGCTATTTTCTGGGTATTTTTGAGCTATAAAACCACCTGTAATTGTGTAAATGTAAAGTAGAGCTGTTTAACCTCCTACGACAGGTGTGACATGCTTTATTGATTTCTCTTTGTTATTTGGGCCGATTAGGACCTGATGAGTGCAAAAACAAAGAATTATATTTTTACATGATGTAGTTTCTGAGAAAAATGATGTCCACATATGATATATAATTTATGTTTTAGTCATTTTTGATTGAACACAATAAAGTCACAATTGAATAATGATTTGCAAAAAACTATTTATTAACTACTAACAGTTGTTGCTCTGGAGTCGCACCAGCCAAAAAACAGAGACCAAGAACAGACATTTCATGTTGAAAGGCAAGTTATATTAATGCTGATAATTGGACCAATATGTGTGGATGAGTTGGATTATTTTCTCCAAAGTACCATATTTTTTGGAGTATAAGTAGCACCAGCCAAAAAATGCATGAATGAAGAAAAAAACATATAAGTCACACCAGATTATAAGTCACACTTTTTGGGGGAATTTATTTATTTTTTTAATAAAATCAGAGACCAGGAAGAGACATTTCATGTTGAAAGTCAAGTTCTATAAGAATAGAGCAGAGAACAACAGACTGTTAACGTCACATATGAACAGTTCTTCAGATAAACTATAGCAGAACAAGTTTACCAAACTCTCCATCTCACTCCAAATCACTAAATCCATTCAATTCTTCATCCTCGGTGTCACCACGACCTCCAGAGGTAAACAGAGCGCCACTTCCTCTTCTGTGTAGCTGTCGTCAGACTCAGCATCAGTTCCAGTTACAATTATTCCGGACAAGATGGTTTCGGTGTCACTGAAGTCCAGGATTTGTCTATCCAGACAGTGACTGCAGGAAAGTTTCATGGTGCATCCTCCCGGTGTCACAAGTTTCTCTCTCACTCCAAAGTTTCTTTCTGCTGCACGATTACAGTTTTCAGCTGCAGATTTCACTATTTGCAGCAGGACAGAGACTCTTTCTGCAGGAGACATGTGCAGTAGAGTGAAGTGACAGTGGTACAGGAGGAACAGGAGCAGCAGATACTCACACACAAGACTAGAACCTCTCGTGACTGTCAGTGTGAACATTTAAGATATAAATCACACCGGAGTATAAATTGCAGGAAACACACAAACTATGAAAAAAAACCCTAAGGCTTATAGTCCGTAAATTACAGTTTATCACCATATGCCAGGTCCAAGGAGGCTATTGTCAATACTGTGTAACATTTTCAGCAGAGCATATGCACAGAAACAAGAACAAACCCAAAAGTTACACAGTGAACCTGTAAAGTGATTTTCCTGTTAGTGTATTTTACATCACATTACACAAGTGGCCTCTTTTATAACTTCAATCAATCAAGTTTGATTTAGAACGTGCTTCATGTACAAAAACATAGTAACAGAAAGTGCTCTACAGTCTATTTAAAACAATCCCACAACCACACAACTGCCTTACCCACACACCCACATGTTACACAACTGGTATTTTGTCGTTGAGTCTGTGTACACAACACAAAACAAGCATACAAAGTTAAAAGGCCCATATTACGCTATTTTCAGATCTCTGTTATAATGTTGTTTCCTCATCACAAACAGACCCGGAGTTGTGTTTTGTTTCATTCACACATGTTTGACACACAAACTCTCCATATTTACACTGAGCTCTTCTCTCCAACAGAAAACACTCATACAGGAAGTGCTCCGTTGTGTTTTTAAACTCTTTACAACTTCACTAGAATCATTTGGATCATTTCAGGCCAATCTCTACGGAACTAAAGGTAAAAGGAGCTGTTCACTTGAAAATTACCTCTTCATGACATCACAAGGTGGAACGGAGCATTTTGAGTTTTGGAGATGTAGACATACTAATAATAAAGAGTTAGTGAAACATGTGAATGAAACAAAACACAACTCCAGGTCTGTTTTTGAGGAGGTAACAGCATTTTAACATGGCTTTAAAGACACTGTAGCCGACTGTTCATCGTGGTTATACTAACAATAACTAGCATGCTAACACGCACTTCCTTATTATCACTTACTATGATTATTAAAACACTTTATAATCGATTAATGCAGACTTATTTTGACCTCAGTAGCTGCTTATATTGTATCTGTACTAGAGATGGGCATTTGATTAAATTTTCTTAATCGATCGTCGGGAGAATTAACGATCGATTACCGATTAATCATTGACGTTTTTTTATATTAAAATGATCATCATTATTATTACTATCTGCACTTCTAATCTGCATAAATAAATTCAACTTTACGACAAATAAACCGTAACCACTCTAGAGCCACATCAGCCCGTTTGACATTATAATGTGTTTAATTCAGTTTTGTGCAAGTCGCACAGAAACAAACCTTAAAACCACATGGCTAATTTGTATAAACTAAGCCAAGAAAAAAAAAACAGCTCTTGTGCGCTGATGCGGCATGACTCAGGTGAATACAGGTTAGTTTGACCATATTTACGTTTGTCAAAACCAGGACACCGTACGGGGGGAGGGAGGTGGGGCCTCGACATCGACATTGCTCTACTTCTCACCTGGCAAAACCTTTTTCATGTTTTCGGTGTCCTGGTGAACTTTTTCCCACTGGACACCGAAACATATGTGCTGCTTTATACACTGTGCACATGACCTCCCACTTGTCCTGACCGGAACAAAAAGCATGGAATTTCTTGTACAAGTCATCGTTAAATGTGCATTTGCTCTTCGGCACGTTGCAGACTGACTAACTGTTTGTGTCTCGCTCCTTCTGAGTGCAGAGACACATATGTACGGACCCCCGTTTGTCCCCGGACACGGACGTTTGGTCACCCTACGCTACGCACAGCAACCTACATTTGGTTTGTTGATTAAAATGAACGTAATCGATGAAATTCTTAATGATCAATTATTGATTAATCGACTAATCATGCCCATCCCTAATCTGTACTGGCTCAAAAAGACTGAAAGTTAAACTCAAAGTAAATAATGAATACTTGTGCCACAAGATCTCACAAGACAAAATTGCCACGAGATTGTGCACACATGCTGAAAACGATCTGAGATTTTTTCCTCATGTTTTTATGTTTGGACTGGATAAGAAAATGATGTTAGTACTGGTGAGTTTTATTTTTTGAGAAGCCATAGTCCCTAAAAATGCTACTTCAATGACACCAGAAATATTAAATAAAGTAAATCAAAAATGATGAGACTAAGGCTGTGTAATTATTCAAATTTTGATCATGATTTCGATTTGTGTGTCAAACGATCTTCAAACTCAAATATAATTGAGTTGAAGTTTATTGTGGGATATTTTTTTTACATAAATAAGTATATTTACTTATTTTTTTAAGGATAGAGATTGTAGAACAGCTGGATATATGTTTATTGGATTTTTTTGTTTTTGTTATGCTTTATTTCATGTTCAAATTATATTTTATTCATTTTGTGTTTTATACATCGTGAAACTGCTCTACGGTACATATTTGTAGCCTATATTTATTTCCAATTTGAAAGTTTTGCATAAATTACCAATAAGAAAGATTTTTATTTTTTTTTTTATTTTTTTGAGAGAGAAATGCTGAATATATGCATCGTGTAACTAAAAAATTAAATAAAAAAATAATTTTGTGATTTCAGTATTGACCAAAAATAACTGATAATATTTTTTTCCATAATGGAGCAGCCTTAGGTGAGACCAAAAAACATTCTTTATGTACTGTAACTGTTACACCCACCGTGAGCCCTTGTCCTAACTGAGACTCACAGCTAAACTCTCTCTTGCATCACTTCCTCCAATGAACAGGCAGGTGTTGTCTTTAACCAGGATTTAATGCAAAAAAGTATGAAACTGTAACAAAATACAAAAAAGTATTCAGAAGGCTGTAAAATAAATTCTGTACATCAAAGCTACTATTCAGACAACCAAATGGTTAATGTTAGCTGAAAAGTAACCACTACTGGAACATTTCAAAATATGTCTATAAATTGTTTTTTAGATGGTAAAAGGCTGCGGATGTTATTGATTTGATGTGGCTGTTAAAGTTCAAGTCTGAGTCCATTATTACCCCTAGATTTCTTGCCTGATTTGAAGGTTTTAGAGAGAGAGACTGGAGGTGATGCTGACACTGTCCCTTTGTTTCTGTGGACCAAACACTATGACTTCAGTCTTGTCAGAGTTTAGCTGGAGAAAGTTGTTTTGCATCCATAAAGCAGGACTAAACCAGAACTGAACCAGGACTGAGTGTCGGGACTCGGTCTCTATCTCTCTCCCTCTCTCAACCCCAAGATTAGTCCTGGTTTATTTATTTTATGCTTAATATATTTATGCAAATTTTTTTCAATCCTATGCACACGCATATTTATGAAAGTTTCGTTTTTAGCCGCTGCCGCTGTCAAACTCCCACGAGTCTGCACGCGGCGTGAAGAGAGAAAAAAAGTGAGAGAAAGAGAAAACACGACTCCCAATAAGGATCAGGCTCCCGTCGTTCGCTTCAAAGAGCCGGCTCTAAGAGCCGCTTTGTTCGCGACCGACCCATCACCAGCCATAAATGCTGCACGCCGCAGTAATTAATTATATGTGCAAATGTAATCATTTCACACGTCTATTCTCAGCTCATTTACAGATCAATGCAGGTCCAGTAACAAATATACGGACAATATAGTCAGTTTACAACAGACCAATAGAAAACCTATCAGAATGAAACAAAACTAGCTTCAAAGTCGATGTATTTCCAACACTCACCGCTCACACAGGCTCCTCCTCACATCACAAGTCTGCACTAATAAATGTCCTTTTAATCCAGACTCAAACCAATTGTCCATAAAAAAGAATATAATCTCAGTGTTGCACATGGATCTGTGTCTGCAGGTGTAAACAAAGGCACGTGACTCTGTGGTGTGTTCAGGGACAGTACGGACACACACACAGACAAATGACTCCGCAGATAAATACTGATGTGGAGCCACATATTTGAACATTTATCTGTCTTTAATTGGATTAAATGAACATAATGTAGAGAGTCTAAGATTTATAACGAGGTATAACATGCAATGCATGAAATATCGGCCGATAGCCGATATGCCTCCAGTTGCTCATATCGGCCAATAATATCGGCCAACCAATATATCGGCCAGGCTCTACAATTTATTATTTATAATGTCAAAATCTTGTTCTCATAGATTCAGTCTTGTGTCTCATTTTGAATTGTGGATATCCAATCGCCCTAATGAGTACATACAAATAAAACTTACACATGAAGTTAAATCCTCCAGGTAAAGTAGTCCTCCTGACCAAGACCAGCTCAAGATCTGGAGATGGTCCCCTGGGTGCTCACAGAGGTGACTACAGCAGCTCTGAAGCATGGGTCAAATGCAGCTTTTACAAATTTCACTATGTGTACAATAAAATGTCTGAGCCTTACCTTAATAATTATAAATGAAATGAAATAATCCGGTTTATGGTTCTGACTATGACCAATGACTCCCACATAAAAGACTTTTGTGAAGAGAAAGCCTCTGTGATCTCTAGAGGATTAATCTGATCCCCATTTCTTCCTGTGGTCGTCTTTAGTTGAATTAAAAGTACATTTTGATTATTACAGCGACATCTTTATATACACCACACGCCTTTCACTGTTAAAGGAGCATTGTGTAACTTTTCTGGTGGAGGGTCCATCAAACGCTTTTCTCCACAGAGATGTTATTGCTTTGTCTGGAATGTTTCACAGTAAATAATTTCACTTGTGGATCAATAAAGTCTCAGTCTAAGTATAGTATTAAACCTTTCTATCCTCAGGAGACCAAACCAGGGCAGGTTACAGGTCAGATCTGTGGAGAGGCGACCCCACTCACAGTCAGAATGTCTGTTTTTCTAGGGATTTTTGAGCTACAAAACCATCTGTGATTGAATAAATGTAAAGTAGAGCTGTTTAATGTCATACTGCGGAACATTCCAGGTAGAGAAATGGCATATTTACAGAAACAAGCAGGTGATGGAGGTTACAGTGCACCTTTAACTGCCATTACTTTAAAAGATGAATGATATTTACACTTTTTTTGGATATGGCACATCACCTGCACGATTCCATGAAAATAGAAAGTTAAAACCATTTGGAAGTTTCTATATAAAGATAGATGCGTTTTATGCCATACTGTGGAATATTATACAGCCAAAGGAACAACATTTCCATGGAAACAGCAGGTCAAATAAGAGTCAGATTTGTGGAGATGCAAGCCCACTCAAAGTAAGTTTTTCATTGCAACAGACGCAACCAAAATGAATGAAAAAAACATTGAATAAACTAAAAACATGCTTTTATTTGATTATTTTTTTAGCCACAAATGTACATAGTGTGGCTTTAAAGGTACATTATGCAACTTTTCTGGTGGAGGGTCGTCAAATGCTTTTCTCCATGCTTGAAATGTTCCACAGTGTGACATTTAAAAGCTCCACCTTACCTTTATTCAATT
>NW_026571473.1:6137445-6164237 GCF_026225935.1 Boleophthalmus pectinirostris | reverse complement strand
TTTAGGATTCAGAGAAACTGATGTTCAAAAAATTCTGCCAATATTTTTGGCTTGATATGTAGGGCAGACTTTGATTATCATCCCCAAATTATGCAATTTAAGTTTACTACAAACTCACCCACAGCCCTTTTTTACCAAACCGTCATGAGAGCAGTGTAGCCGTGTTTTCAGCAATTATCAGCAGTTCAGTAGCTTTGTGTGGGAACAGATCGACCTAAGTATCGGCATGTGCTGAAGGTTTAAGACCGAGAGCCAATGTGCTAAAAAGTCCAAATATCAGCTCGATATATCAGAGTATCTCTAATTATGACATCTCACCAACACATTGGCCGATGGCTTCAGCTGTCCAGCCGTCCTCAGTGCAGATGTAGTGGTGTTCAGACCAGTCGTGAAACCAGGATCACAGCAGAAGTAAATCACATCTCCCCTTTGGTACTCTGCCTTTTTGTATTCATCCAAAACAAATGCATGTTGAACTGAAGGCAGCTTTGAACACTCTAAGAGACAATACCAGCCACAGTGAGAGTGAGGAATGTTCAAAAAGACATCTGGTTTTAAAAGTGGACAGATTAAAATGCTCCGTACCATTTAGTGTTAAAGTAACTCCACAAGTCTCCATAGAAACAGCATAAAAAATCACTGTCGGCTTCATTGCTGCTTTGGACTGAAAACTTTGGAGAGGTTTACGTGTCTTGTTCAGTATTTGTGTAATACCCAGCCAATCAATACTTGTAAAGGCCATTGCACCTTTATTCTAACCTCATGGCTTGTCCGATCCAGAATACACACTTTTTCAATACTTTACAAATGTGAATATCCACTTTTCAGATGGGTGTGATTGACAGGTGGATTAGCCAATCAGGGGCACACATGGTCCAGAGAATATTAAGAAAAAAAAAATCACTAGGGGCTGTTATGTGGGGTCCAGACTGATCAGACATGCCTAAATATGAAAGGTTTGTGTGTTAAACATACGTGAATAAAACAAAACACAACTGAAGGTCTGTTTGTGATGAGGAAACAACATTATCACATAGATCACATAATAGTATAATATGGGCCTTTTAAATGCTGAAACTCTGATTCCCCATGTTGATTCCTGACTCTGAGGACCTCAGGGACTGGCGTCCTGCTGGTGCCCAGAGTGCAGACGGTTCATATTAGAAGATTATATTCGATTTTTGTTGTTTTAAGATGCTTTGCTGTTTTTTTGCTATGTTTTTTTATATGTTAAAAAGCTGCAGAAAGTTTTAAAATCCATTATTACTCATATATTTCCAGCCTGATTTAAAGGTTTCAGAGAGAGAGAGACTGGAGGTGACTGCTGACATTGTCTCTTTGTTTGTGGGCCAAAAACAATGACTTGTGTCTTGTTTGAGTTTAGCTGGAGAAAGTTGTTTTGCCTCCACACACTGATCTGTTGGATGCAGTGGCAGAGTGAGTCCAGTTGTGGTAGGACACATTACTGCTGCATTTTAATAGAGGTATGCAGAGAGTGAACAAAAGAGGTCCCAGGATCGACCCCTGGGGCACCCCACAGGTCAAGGCCATGTGATCTGAGTCACAGTTTCCAATTTCAGCTAAATACTTCTTGTCATCCTTCTAACAGAGATGCCATCCAGTCTCCAGTCTCGGTCATGATGGACAGTGTCAAAGCAGCACTCAGATCTAACAAGATCAACATTGAGACTTTGCCTGCATCAGTGTTCAGGTGGATGTCATTTGTCACCTTGAGAAGAGCAGTCTCAGTGCTGTGGTGGAGTCTCAAACCTGATGTCAGGAGTCAGGTTTTAGACTGTTGGTAAGCAGCTTTTTCAAGGACTTTGCCTAAAAAATGGCAAATTTGAAATGAGTGTCTAATTGTTTACTGCTGTAGCAGCAATACTGTTCTTCTTTAGGAAAGGCTTAATGACACAGTTTTCAGAGATCTTGAGAATGTTCCAGATTGAAGTGAAATGTCAACTATGTGAGCGAGTGGTGATATGAAACTGCTCAATCTCCAGCACTTTAGAAATCTAATGGGTAACACATGGAGGCAGCATGTAGATGAACTCGTGATGATCTCTCAGACAGTTTTGTTAGTTACAGGTACAAAGTGACTCAGCTCTTAGTGTCTCTGTGGCTGCAGGGTTGTTTTCTACGTTGTAGAATTGATGGCATTTTTGATACCCTGAACCTTGTCATTAAAGAAAACTGCAAATTAATTTCACTTAGATGTGGAAATTAGTTGTAACTGCAGTGGAGCTGGAGGGTTTGTTCTTCTGTTCTTTGTTGCAAACAGGATACGTATGTAACACCTGGACTTCACAGGTAGCTTTAATAACAAAGCAAGCCAGTCAGTGTGTGGGTCTAACAGCCATACAGCAGCTTTTATTTACAAAAATGTTAAAAGTGCTTTTAACAGGTGAGGATACTACTGCAGGGTTGAGGCTCCACCCTAAAGCTGGGGTGAAGGAGACATGCTACAAGTAAAAAACAAACAAGATTAATACAAAGAAAAACAGTTACCACAACTGAAAACACCCAATTACAAGTGCGACCATCACCAATAACTATAAATAAGGTCACCCTCTAAGTGAGCCCCCTCCACACCCAGCTACCTCCAGCCCACACCCACTGCAGACCTGTAACAAATTGACAATCAACTCAAACCAACACTCAAAAAACGGCAACCAGCACTGAGCCTGTAGACACAGTGCGGTTAATAAAATACATCAATTAAAATTAAACAATAAGATAAAATTTAAAAGCATACCTCTGATCTGGACTGTTAAAACCCTTAAAATTATGTTTACAGAAATTACCAATTTGTTTTCTAACAAGATCGAAATGTACAAACATTACAGCATTTGTTTGGCTCACCAGAAATAGCCGTGTGTTAGGCCTGCTCAGGAAGAGGAAGTCACCTAGTTCCCCTCTGACCTTTATAGTCTCTGCCATGTGACACAGGTGTCACATGGCAGAGAATACATTATCAGCTACCTTGCCACACGTAACATTTGCTGTTACTGCAATTTGCGCTTATGTCTAATAAGTACTTCTCTCTTCTACCCAAACTGTGGTTGTACATGTACATCTTTTCTTTGTAAATCTCATGACGAACCTGGACGTTTGATGCCATTTGTGCTCAATCCTCCAGCACTCCTCCTGTGCCCTGACCGAGTCATCATTCCTTCATGGAGTTTTCTGTTTATAGATAGATAGACCTTTATCTTTAACTATTTTAACCTTCATCGTGGCAATGACGTCCAGAACATTCAAATCACAACAAAATCACAGATTTCAACAAATCATCCACATTAGAACATGAGGCAATTTTCAAGTGTATCATTCCCATGAAGAGTGCATCTGTGTTATCATTTATGTGTCTTCATCTACTTTTAGATTTTTACATCAATTTATCCAAGGCGGGCAGGTGGAAAGTATTGTACCTGCTATAATCTGGTAGCATCTTTCGTTTTGGTCAGTGTTCACTGTACACACTTATATTGTATACCACAAATAATGAAGGCAATGGAACATGTAATGCAGGGGTGTCTAAACTAGCCCAGTTTATCATAGAGAGACATATGTACAGTAAAGGTAATTCATTCTGCCACTATATTCTCTATAATATCAAATTGTAATTTGATTTAGACCTAAAATGAATGTTTCAAGCCTTATTAAAGCTATGGTGACACTGTCAAAACTATGTAAAATGCACCATGTGAATGATCCACTGTGTTGACCACCAGTCTGTGGCCCTCCACTTCAGATGATGTGTTGAAAAAGTTTGGACACCTCTGAAAATGAAATGGTCTAAATCATTTTTTTATATTATTAACATTGTTCAACACGCTACACAACACTGCACATTAAGAAACTGAATTAAAATGAGAAAAAAAAATAACACTGTTCAGTTACTTTATTATTGCAATGCAACATTAAATTTTCACATAGTCCAGACAAATAAAGATTTTCTTTTAACTGATCTTTAGCAGTTAAAAATAAAGCATATAATAAATAAAAAGGGATTTTTAAGGATGCATCGTGTAACTTCTCTGGTGAAAGGTCTCCATAGAGATGTTACTGCTTTGCCTTGAATGTTCTACAGCAAGTATGTAGTATGTACTGTCATTTCCAGACTATTGAGTACACCTGAATTTAATTTTAATAACATTTTAAAAATTGTACATATATAGGCCACACTTGAATATAAGCCGCAAGTGTCCACATCTTCAAGAACGTTTTCAAGTTGGGCATCTGTCTTTTTATCTCCTCTGAAAGTTTTTGTCGTCTTTTTGCATTGAGTCAGTTCGTCACTGCCATCGTCAAATCTCTCTCAACTCTCACTGATGTGAGCTCACGTGCTGTAGCTCGATTTCCTTCTTCCAAAGCCAGATCATTTGCCTTTAATTTAAAAGCTGCATCATCTGCATTTCTTCATGTGTTTTCCATAAGGAGGGTGTGTGTATGAAGCACAAAATAACTGTTCAAAACACAATCAAACAACATCTTCCTCGGCTCATCATCCCCGTCTCTCCCTGTGCTCTACTCACATGTCTCCTGCAGAAAGAGTCTCTGTCCTGTTTCTATCATGTCAGTGTCTTGGAGGATTTCAGCAGATTTCAGATTCTCCCGGGGGTGGGGCTAGTTGTGTTGATCAGGTATGAGTGGATGTGCGGCTACTGACCTGTTTCTTCTTGTCTTTTGCACCCCAACCTGAATTGGACGTAAGACGTATCCCCCTCACTAATGTTCATTTGGCATCATAACGTATATTATCGTACTGTTTTAGTGCACTGATAACATCACTAACAAATGCTGCACCTTCATGTTAACCCATGTTCCATGTGTAATCGCACAGACAGTGGTGTTTTCTGCACTCAGGCTGTGTGTATCCACTGTGTTTCCAAACCACACACCGTTTATATGAACAGACAATCTGCCAAACAAAGAATCATTCCATATATTAGCCACAATGTTTTATTAGCTGCAGGGTTCAAAGTGTGAGAAAAAAAGTAGCAGGTTATAGACCGGAATTTACAGTAACAGTTTACAGGTCAGATCTGTGGAGAGGTGACTCCATTATATGAATGCATGCTTTCTTGGGAGGGCATGAAACATTTTTAACTGAATACATGCAAAATGGAGAATGTTATACTTGTGAACATGCTAGGCAAAGCAAAGACATCTCCATGGTGGTGGAACCGTCAATAGAAATGTTACATAGTGCATCTTTAAAGGAAACAGAATAAATTTCAATTGTCAGTGATTTTCCTGAATTATTCAACAGCATCAATCTGTATTGTAAACTGTATTTAACAGGGATGTATACATTTTGTACATATACCATGATCTTTCTTAAACACATGTGGGGAGGAGCATCACACCATCAGTACAGATCACTCTCATCTCCTGTGTGCCGATAGGGTGAGCTCCTTCGATGCAGTCAAATGTGATGTGATCATTATGGGGGATGTACAGCTTTTGTCTCCGTCCATATATGGATTTTATTTTATTTGATCGCATCAGGTCTGGGTTCACTGTGCAGGGTTCTGTTGGGGACAAAACAGAGATCATCTTTAGTTAATTCTTGAATGTCGGGTCGAGAGGGACGGTCTGCTGTGATTATTGGTCATTTGAAGAAATTAGGTTTAGGAACAGAGTTAGGATTTAGGAAAGGTGTTAAGTTTAGAATTAAGGAAATGGTTTTAAAAAAAACATACAGTCAAAACTATAACATTTTAGGCCTGTTCATAACAACAGAAGCTAATTAGTTACCATGGTAGCCAGAGCTACATGATCACTTATGTCCCTCTAGATCTTTTTACCATCTAAGTGATTGTTCCATGATCCATGCTTTTTCAAGCATGTTCATAATTATATGGCTAGGCAAAATGTAAAGGAATCAATCATTTTTGTCGTCATATTGATCACTCAAGATTTTCTGTTCAATTTTATTTTGACTCATTAAATCAAAATAATAAAAATGTTGAGACAGTTAGGAAAAGATCACAGCTCTTATAAATGACAATGTAGATGTTGGAGTGTGAATATGTGAGTCTCTGCTGACAAAGAGAGATGAGCGCTTATCATGCCTGTGCTGTGTAACCTGCACTTCATATGGGTGCATTTCAAAATGTTATATTGATTTGATTTTTAAAATCCATACAACTTCACTACAGGTTGTATTCCACGAAGCAAGTTAAAGCAAAAGCCTAGCTTATTTGGCCTATCCAGGTTTGTCAAAACTTCAGTTCACTTCCACCAAAGTGAATAACCAGAGATGATGCTGATTTGCCGCAGTAACAAGCACCCAGATACAAACTGTCAAGATTATTTTACCTCTACCTCCAAGAATGTCTAAAACAGTTTAGTCAAAAGTTTTTACCATGTGCAGTTACAGGTGTAACAGGTGTTAGAACACAATCTCTTAGCAGTTGAAAAAGTGACTTTTATAGTGGCGTGTTGCTTGAGACTTTCACAGTCCATACACTCCACATGTGTGTGGACGCTGCACTCATCAAAAAGGCACAAACCATATAAAAGCCTATGGTCATTATTTCATTCACATGATCTTGCACATGTGTCTGTTGTGAGGAGCAGAGCAACTTTTCCACACAGACAGATGCTGGTTTGGACTCTGAGGATGACAGTGGGTTCTGTCTGTCTCACTCCTTCATCACGTCTGTCTCTCTCTCTTCATTCCCTCGTCTCTCACTCCCTGTCAAACTGCAAACACGTCGGCACAGATTTTATTGTTTCTTGTTAGGCAAATTCATTCCCCAGGTGTATTAACCGGGAGAGGAGGGAGGAGTACTGTCTTTCCTCTTGCTCCTCTGATCAGAATGACCGGAGCTCTAAACTTCAGGCCTGAATTACCTTTGGTTCAACCAACTATTTCTGTCATGGAATGACTTGAGACTTCAGCTGTAGATGGAGCTAGATTCAGCTCAGGATTTCAGGATAAACCTGGATTTGATAAACCATTTTGATGGAATACCAATCATTTGGATAATCTCAGTCGATTTTTACTGAACTAAAGGTAAGAGTTTGCTGTTAACTTGAAAACTACGCTGATGAACTAACATGTAATCTCTGTGTAATCTTTAAAGCCCTTAATTATCTTTCCTTCAGTCAGACAATGTAAAAAGGTATCGTAGGTGTTCGCTACTGTGTGCGTTGTGTCACCATGGTAACTTCTAAATACATATTTGTGTGTGTAGTGTGTGTTGTTGCATACGTTGGCAGAAAGGGGTAAAATCCCAGGTTTCCTGTGTTTTTACAAACGAGTTGAGCTGTCTGAAGCTCGGTGCTCTTCACCCACTTATTTTCTCCACACGTGACGGTCAAACTTTCTCCAGGGGTGAAAATGATCCTGTCCCGAGGATTGTAAGTAGTGCCTGATGGTGGGTCAGCACTGACTTTACATGTTATAGCTACAAGAAATCAGAAATCTGTTATTACTGAAGATATCTGGTTTAACACATGAGTTATTTGGTTTGTGCTAGATTCAGGGACGGAGGGACGGACATTAAAATGTAACTCTGGTTGCTGTCATTGCTCAATCTGGCACCTTTTATAATTAAATTTTATGTAATTAGTTGTTCTGTCACTGTTAAGTATTACTAAGCTTCAATATATTAATATTAAAAATCAACAATTTCATGGAGCGTATTCTTAGAAATAGAAACAAAAATAATTGTATTTGACCAAACTGCCCTACAAAGGCAGAACACCATAACATCATATCTGGTCAAAAATGAGTTAATGTCATTTTGGGGGAATTTGTGACCTCCTTTATCATGTGAATAAATATCGTGAGAAAATATGACAACCATAACATCCAAAACTATACGTGAAACCATGGGTTTGAAACTCTGAAGTCATTTTTCCCAGTTTCGCACTCAGGTGAGTTAATAATAAGCATAATATCTGATTTAAATGGTCACATTTTATCAGCTCTTTTCCATTTTCAAGGCACTAAATGTGCTTCAAGGAACCATTCCCCCATTCACACACACATTCATACACCAGTATATTCAGACACTAGTGAGTGTTATTCTGAGAGTAAATTTGATTGAACAAATCCTTTTTTTTTTTTTTTTTGTTTAAAGTACAGTTACTATAGCAACTCCAGTGCTTGCGCTGAAGTATCTGAGCATGTGCAGTATGGATCTAAAAAACATCGACTAGTGGTCGCTCCAGGTACTGCAGCTCCCAGGAGCTCCGGCCCAGAAAGAATCCTCCCATAAAACACAATGAGAGGATTAGTGTATCTGACCATAGAGCACAATACAATTTTGTGAAATCAAACTGCCTGTGTTCGACTGACAGGGCAACGACAGCTTTAACAAAGGTCACATTTTGTAGGATTCTTATGTTCATGTTGGGTTCATCTTCCAGATCTTATTATACTTCCATGATCTGCATTTCCAAATCGAGCAGTGGCAGTTGTCATGGTAATATGTCAGCTTCTGTTGCTGTGATCAGGCCTAAAATGTCAAGTTTTTAATGTTTTATTTCATGTCTAAGTTGAGATAAGGCTTCTAATCTTGTTCCTAAACTTAACCAAACCCAAACTTTAACCATTTTCCTAACCTTAACCATAACTCATTTCCTAAATTTAAAAATAACCCTGTTCCTAAATTTGGTCACTTCAGAGAACCAGTCACAGCCAGGCGTCCCTCCCAACCCTACATTCTAGCATTAACCTTTGAATTTGTTGACTCATGTTCACACTGAGGCGTGGGGACCCACTGAGCTGACTGGCCTATTTTCTGACACGTTGCAGGTCTCCCGTCCCTCTTTATATAGTTTTCGTCACATATGTAGTTCAACACATCCCCTTCTGTGTACACATCCTTCTTATTAGTAATTCTGAAGTGGTTCAGCGGAGGCTCGAGACACAATATTACTGTAAAACAAATCCAAAGCAACATGTTTAGGTTATTTATAGAGAGGTATTTAGTACAATGGAAACGAAAATGCTTAATACAGGTTAGACCACTTATTTCACCAAACAATGACTAATTACAGATGTTTTTTTTTTTTTTTTTCACTTTTAATGTTGATACCAATTATTTAGATTCAAGAGCAACTGATAAGGTCTGCCAATATTCATCATCTGATCAGATACAACCATGGGTCTACAATAAGATCTTATTACACTTCCATGGGCACAATCACCGGTCCACTTCTAGATGACACTGTTGAGTCGGGTCACTTCGGGCATTGTCACAATGCCCATGTTATCAAAATTTTTACCAGGCCGGTCGATTCTACATCTCCATGTTAGACTTTTCGTTGAGGTTCAGGGGGTCAGTAGTCCTCACCAGTTACTTTGTTATTGGCTCGGGCCAAAAACAAAATAACTGTCCCTTACATGTTGTCATTACATATTAAGTAAACATATTCAAATAAGGTTTTACTTTTGCTCAGTGGTGGAAAGATTACAGTACTGCATATTTGTAGTAAAAGTAGTTACATGGCAATTACAAGCACAGCTTCCAAAATTATGCTTAAATAAAAGTAAAAGTATACATGAAAAATACTACTCAGATATTCACCTTCGCATAATTTGCTCTGGTTTCGCTTAAAAAACGCTTATAAACTCAGTGCAGTGAATAATTAGAAATGCTCTGACTGCATAAGTGAGGAATAACTCTGGAGCACCACAAACGTTTTAAAATGAACTTTTTCACATTAAGAAAAATCAGGTACAGGGCCTTTAACTTTTATTTTATTATGTTATGTTTACTTGTAACAATGAGTAATGGTTTGAATCATATATGGGTCCGGTCAAGCGGTAACGGAGGGAAATGGACAGATTTTTTACATTCAAATGTCTCTTATTCAGAAACTAGAGGGACTATTGAAATAAGTAAAGTATCAGAATGTAGGAAAGAGTTACACTCCAACAGGGTCAAGTTAAACCTGTGATATTCTTTCAAGTTGTTGACAAAAAATTTAAAAAACTCATGTCGGTAACGGAGGGAATGAAATATGCAGCACTTTTTGGGCAATAAACACAAACAGTGATAACTCTTGGTTCTCACTTACATATCCTTAACAAACTGGTTTGAATATTTGCTTCATATAGTTTTCTACCATATGGTACAAGATTAGGTTGAAAAACCTCTTACTTTTTGAGTCATGAGATTTTTTATTAAGAAAGGTCATGGTAACGGAGGGAAAAGTAACGGAGGGAAAATTGTACAAACAAGTAGAAGGTGCAGGATTTTACATCATTTGTCGCTTTTTTCTTCCGAATACTTTAATATTACTTCAAAATGAAAGGAAACTATTTCTATAAAATATGTCAGTCCTTCCAAGCAAATTTTATCATTTAAATTTTTTTTTTTTTTAAATCATGTACCTTCATCAACAGTTCAAAGATGGAATAACACAAGATATGATGAAATACATCCATTTATTGACATGATTTGCAGGTCTTTGAAATTTGGGAAATAATTTTTGTTCCATGTTTCATACATGGTCTGTTTAAAACATATGGAACTTTAGAACCAAAAATGGTACAGAAAAAAGGTCAACAGTTTCATAAACTAGAGTACATATGTATCTGTTCAATACATTTTTTATATCAGATGCATTAACTTGAATTTTTGGCCCTGCTGTTTAGTTCTGCTTGACTGGGCCCATTTGTCAGTATATTCTCTGTAAATGTGATAGTGATTAATCATAAAAACTTGTGTGTAAATATTAGGGGTGTAACGGCACATATATATTCGTGCTGAAGAGTTTTGGTACACGACGTTCGGTTTGGGCACGATTGAATTCACGCAATTTTGTGTGTTTACATTCCACCACTACATGTGCAGCTACACGGAGGCTTGGCTCTTTAATATTCAGAGGAAACTCATCCGTGACTGGGGCAGTGTTTCCGCAGTGCTTTATAGTTAGGGTGGCCGCCTTGACAACAATTACCCCCTGCCATAACTACATCCCTCCGAACCACGTGAATCCTCCCAAAACTACGGTTGTCCTCACTTTCGCTTTTCGCTGGCATGCAATCTCCGCCCCCCTCCATACCTTTCCATACCTCTCCATACCCACGACCTCTGTCTCTAGTGAAAGTGTATTTTCAGCCAATGGGGAAATTTTTTTGCAGACAATGTGGACAAGTTGTTTTTTCTGGCCAAAAATATGAAGACTGAGTACATGTTACAGCTACAAGAAATCAGAAGTATGTACTGGTATTTGTTCATGTATACATTAAGGCTTCATCATTAAGGTCTGACTTACGAATGCACTGGATGTCACCTGTCCATTGTCCATTGGTGCAGGTTTTAAACAATGCTCCAGTCATAGTGTGGTGATCATCACATCCGAATCTGACAATCTGACCATTTCCATAGATTAACGTTGTATTATCCAGCAAATATCCATTTGTGAGCGGTGGAGGGGGAGTGCAGCCCAGAAGCACAGGAAACGAGTTCTCTGTGACAAGAAAACAACAGATCAGGCCTGTGCTTTAAAGGTCCTATATTACACACTGTTGACTCTTGTGAGCTTCAAGCCATGTTAGAACCTCCTCAAAAACAGACCTGGAGTTGTATTTGTTTCATTCACACATGTTTGAGTAATCCTTTATTATTAGTCTGTCTCCATCTCCAAAGCTTAACTGCTCTGTTCCACCTTGTGATGTCATGGAGTGGTAGTTTTCAAGTTAACATCTATCCTTTACCTTTTGTTTAGAGATTGTCAGTTCCAGATCTGCAAATATCCAAATGAATCTATGAATGTGCATGCAGTATAAAAACTCTGGGGTGCTTACTGTGTTACCAGATGATATCACAAGGTGGAACAGGGTGTTTTCTGTTTGAAAGAAGAACCGTGCAGAGTGCGTTTGTTAAATATGTGTGAATGAAGCAAATCACAACTCCAGGAATGCTTTTGATGAGGTAACGATATTTTAACATGGCTTAAAGCTCTCAAGAGGACCATATAGGACCTTTAAGCTTGTAGAAGTTACTACAGTGAACATTTATACTGAAATTCTATTCCATTTCCAGCTTCTTTATAATCTAATTTTACATTTCCAGTACCCTTGGTAAGGGTTTGTGTACCCCTGTTTGGGAAACAGTTGTGCCATAACTAGAGATCAACCTAGATGCCTTTTTCATGGCTGATGCTGATACTGACTGTTTAGGATTCAGAGAAACTGATGTTCAAAAAATTCTGCCAATATTTTTGGCTTGATATGTAGGGCAGACTTTGATTATCATCCCCAAATTATGCAATTTAAGTTTACTACAAACTCACCCACAGCCCTTTTTTACCAAACCGTCATGAGAGCAGTGTAGCCGTGTTTTTCAGCAATTATCAGCAGTTCAGTAGCTTTGTGTGGGAACAGATCGACCTAAGTATCGGCATGTGCTGAAGGTTTAAGACCGAGAGGCAATGTGCTAAAAAGTCCAAATATCAGCTCGATATATCAGAGTATCTCTAATTATGACATCTCACCAACACATTGGCCGATGGCTTCAGCTGTCCAGCCGTCCTCAGTGCAGATGTAGGTGGTGTTCAGACCAGTCGTGAAACCAGGATCACAGCAGAAGTAAATCACATCTCCCTTTTGGTACTCTGCCTTTTTGTATTCGTCCAATACAAATGCATGTTGAACTGAAGGCAGCTTTGAACACTCTAAGAGACAAAACCAGCCACAGTGAGAGTGAGGAATGTTCAAAAAGACATCTGGTTTTAAAAGTGGACAGATTAAAATGCTCCGTACCATTTAGTGTTAAAGTAAACTCCACAAGTCTCCATAGAAACAGCATAAAAATCACTGTGGGCTTCATTGCTGCTTTGGACTGAAAACTGTGGAGAGGTTTACGTGTCCTGTTCAGTATTTGTGTAATACCCAGCCAATCAATACTTGGTAAAGGCCATTGCACCTTTATTCTAACCTCATGGCTTGTCCGATCCAGAATACACACTTTTTCAATACTTTACAAATGTGAATATCCACTTTTCAGATGGGTGTGATTGACAGGTGGATTAGCCAATCAGGGGCACACATGGTCTAGAGAATATTAAGAAAAAAAAAATCACTAGGGGCTGTTATGTGGGGTCCAGACTGATCAGACATGCCTAAATATGAAAGGTTTGTGTGTTAAACATACGTGAATAAAACAAAACACAACTGAAGGTCTGTTTGTGATGAGGAAACAACATTATCACATAGATCACATAATATAGTATAATATGGGCCCTTTAAATGCTGAAACTCTGATTCCCCATGTTGATTCCTGACTCTGAGGACCTCAGGGACTGGCGTCCTGCTGGTGCCCAGAGTGCAGACGGTTCATATTAGAAGATTATATTCGATTTTTGTTGTTTTAAGATGCTTTGCTGTTTTTTGCTATGTTTTTTATATGTTAAAAAGCTGCAGATGTTATTTGATGTGGTGGTTGAAGTTAAAATCCATTATTACTCATATATTTCCAGCCTGATTTAAAGGTTTCAGAGAGAGAGAGACTGGAGGTGACTGCTGACATTGTCTCTTTGTTTGTGGGCCAAAAACAATGACTTGTGTCTTGTTTGAGTTTAGCTGGAGAAAGTTGTTTTGCCTCCACACACTGATCTGTTGGATGCAGTGGCAGAGTGAGTCCAGTTGTGGTAGGACATTACTGCTGCATTTTAATAGAGGTATGCAGAGAGTGAACAAAAGAGGTCCCAGGATCGACCCCTGGGGCACCCCACAGGTCAAGGCCATGTGATCTGAGTCACAGTTTCCAATTTCAGCTAAATACTTCTTGTCGTCCTTCTAACAGAGATGCCCATCCAGTCCCCCAGTCTCGGTCATGATGGACAGTGTCAAAGCAGCACTCAGATCTAACAAGATCAACATTGAGACTTTGCCTGCATCAGTGTTCAGGTGGATGTCATTTGTCACCTTGAGAAGAGCAGTCTCAGTGCTGTGGTGGAGTCTAAAACCTGATGTCAGGAGTCAGGTTTTAGACTGTTGGTAAGCAGCTTTTTCAAGGACTTTGCCTTAAAACAGCAAATTTGAAATGAGTGTCTAATTGTTTACTGCTGTGGCATCAATACTGTTCTTCTTTAGGAAAGGCTTAATGACACAGTTTTTAAACTCTTGAGAATATTCTAGATTGAAGTGAAATTAAACTATATGAGCGAGTGGCAAGAGCAACCTGCTCAATCTCCAGCACTTTAGAAATCTAATGGGTAACACATGGAGGCAGCATGTAGATGAACTCGTGATGATCTCTCAGACAGTTTTGTTACAGGTACAAAGTGACTCAGCTCTTAGTGTCTCTGTGGCTGCAGGGTTGTTATCTACGTAGTAGAATTGATGGCATTTTTGATGCCCTGAACCTTGTCATGAAAGAAAACTGCAAATTAATTTCACTTAGAAGTGTAAATTAGTTGTAACTGCAGTGGAGCTGGAGGGTTTGTTCATCTGTTCATTCACTAGCTAGGACCACACCAACAACAACATAGTGCGAAGAAGTTTATTGATAATGTACGAAGCGAGGCAGAGATGGCTGGGTTGAGACTCTGGGTGGGGGCTCTCAATCAGCAATTGGCCCAGCCGGAACGGGACCCCCCTTGTAGGGGTCTTATGACTGAAAGACAAAATAGAGAATGGGAGGGTGGGGTCGAGTTCGCCGACACAAACTGGGGTGATGGGAAAGGCTGCTACATATAGGCTTCTGGGAAATTCGAGGCGTGGTGGAGGTGAGTTGTGGTTCACTGGTGAGAGGAGAGGGCGGCTGAGGCCTGGTCCTGCTCCTGAATCTCACTTAATCATATTAACTACATTTGCTGCAAACAGGATACGTGACAGGAGCTGTTACTGCAGTTTCCACTTATGTCTAAAAAGTACCTCTCTCTTCTACTCATACTGTTGTTTTTCTTTTCTTCGTAAATCTCATGACGAACCTGGACGTTTGATGCCATTTGTGCTCAATCCTCCAGCACTCCTCCTGTGCCCTGACCGAGTCATCATTCCTTCATGGAGTTTTCTGTTTATAGATAGATAGACCTTTATCTTTAACTATTTTAACCTTCATCGTGGCAATGACGTCCAGAACATTCAAATCACAACAAAATCACAGATTTCAACAAATCATCCTCATTAGAACATGAGGCAATTTTCAAGTGTATCATTCCCATGAAGAGTGCATCTGTGTTATCATTTATGTGTCTTCATCTACTTTTAGATTTTTACATCAATTTATCCAAGGCGGGCAGGTGGAAAGTATTGTACCTGCTATAATCTGGTAGCATCTTTCGTTTTGGTCAGTGTTCACTGTACACACTTATATTGTATACCACAAATAATGAAGGCAATGGAACATGTAATGCAGGGGTGTCTAAACTAGCCCAGTTTATCATAGAGAGACATATGTACAGTAAAGGTAATTCATTCTGCCACTATATTCTCTATAATATCAAATTGTAATTTGATTTAGACCTAAAATGAATGTTTCAAGCCTTATTAAAGCTATGGTGACACTGTCAAAACTATGTAAAATGCACCATGTGAATGATCCACTGTGTTGGCCACCAGTCTGTGGCCCTCCACTTCAGATGTTTAAAGATGTGACCCTCGGTGAAAAAGTTTGGACACCTCTGAAAAATGAAATGGTCTAAATCAGTTTTTTTTATATTATTAACATTGTTCAACGCTACACAACACTGCACATTAAGAAACTGAATTAAAATGAGAAAAAAAATCTGTTCTTGTACTTTATTGTTGCAACAATTAAATTTTCACATAGCCAGACAAATAAAGATTTTCTTTTAACTGATCTTTAGCAGTTAAAAATAAAGCATATAATAAATAAAAAGGGATTTTTAAGGATGCATCGTGTAACTTCTCTGGTGAAAGGTCTCCATAGAGATGTTACTGCTTTGCCTTGAATGTTCTACAGCAAGTATGTAGTATGTACTGTCATTTCCAGACTATTGAGTACACCTGAATTTAATTTTAATAACATTTTAAAATTGTACATATATAGGCCACACTTGAATATAAGCCGCAAGTGTCCACATCTTCAAGAACGTTTTCAAGTTGGGCCTGTCTGTTTTTATCTCCTCTGAAAGTTTTTGTCGTCTTTTTGCATTGAGTCAGTTCGTCACGCTGCCATCGTCAAAATCTCACCTCTCAACTCTCACTGATGTTGAGCTCACGTGCTGTAGCTCGATTTCCTTCTTCCAAAGCCAGATCATTTGCCTTTAATTTAAAAGCTGCATCATCTGCATTTCTTCATGTGTTTTCCATAAGGAGGGTGTGTGTATGAAAGCACAAAATAACTGTTCAAAACACAATCAAACAACATCTTCCTCGGCTCATCATCCCCGTCTCTCCCTGTGCTCTACTCACATGTCTCCTGCAGAAAGAGTCTCTGTCCTGTTTCTATCATGTCAGTGTCTTGGAGGATTTCAGCAGATTTCAGATTCTCCCGGGGGTGGGGCTAGTTGTGTTGATCAGGTATGAGTGGATGTGTGGCTACTGACCTGTTTCTTCTTGTCTTTTGCACCCCAACCTGAATTGGACGTAAGACGTATCCCCCTCACTAATGTTCATTTGGCATCATAACTTATATTATCGTACTGTTTTAGTGCACTGATAACATCACTAACAAATGCTGCACCTTCATGTTAACCCATGTTCCATGTGTAATCGCACAGACAGTGGTGTTTTCTGCACTCAGGCTGTGTGTATCCACTGTGTTTCCAAACCACACACCGTTTATATGAACAGACAATCTGCCAAACAAAGAATCATTCCATATATTAGCCACAATGTTTTATTAGCTGCAGGGTTCAAAGTGTGAGAAAAAAAAGTAGCAGCTTATAGTCTGGAAATTACGGTAACAGTTTACAGGTCAGATCTGTGGAGAGGTGACTCCATTATATGCAGTGTTGGGGAGTAACGGATTACATGTACCGCCGTTACGTAATCAGAGTACAAATTATGAGTAACTGTATTCCGTTACAGTTACTGTTTCAATGAGTGGTAATTGGATTACAGTTACTTTGCTGAAATAAGTGGATTACAAGGCGGTATTTTCCTGTTTTCACATTTTGTGCTACCTCGCATTTATTATTTTTTTATTTCGGTAATTTCACTCATTCCCGGAAACCCAAACAGAACGTGCGCAATAAGAGCGATGTAAACGTCATATTAAAGTTGGTGGTGTCAGTCACACAGTGGAAGCAGCAGTGCATTGGTAAAAACGCATTTGTGTCTTGGAAATTCTTCTCCCGATGTGAGATAAATATAAAAAAAACAAACAAATATAAAATCGCCTACAACTTAAATGTGAAACAGGAGCTACTGGCACTGGTGAAAACAACCTGCATAGACTCATAATATCTGCACTACTGTCATATAGTGACCTGCCACATGAGTAGACGTGCACACAAACACACACACAAACACACACAAACACAAACACACACAAACACACAAACACACAAACACACACACAAACACACACACAAACACACACAAACACAAACACAAACACACAAACACACACCTTCATCATCATCATCAATCTGAGAACCCGCGGACCACGTCTCCTTCTGTAGTTACTGCGTGGACACCGACGTCTCGTGCGCCGCGTGTGGAACGTGTTTTCTCGCGTAAACCGAGCTTCCTCCTGTGCGCCTCTAAACCAGAACTAACACCAGGACTAAACCAGGACTAACCCAGGACTAAACCTGGACTAACCCAGGACTAAACCAGGACTAACCCAGGACTAAACCAGGACTAAACAACATGACACCTAACAGTAGGTTGACATAATTTAAGGTGATCTCATATAAAAAATTATTTCTCTATCAATAATATTTTTTAATCTGGTGAAGGAAAGGCTGATCTTGTTTCTGTCTTTTAACAGACAAAACCTCTTATATTAAGATGTCGTGGTCTTTGTTTCTCTACAGTAAACAGTTGTTTATTCATGGAGACTTGGGCTCAGACAATTTGAAGACAACAAACAAGAATTTTCAGGATGTGGTTGCTACATTCATGTCGTTTAAAAAAACATGACAATATCAAGTAATCCAAAGTAATCAGATTACGTTACTCACTTTAAGTAATTTAATGGATTACGTTACAAACTACATTTTGGGGTGTGTAATCTGTAATCTGTAGGGGATTACATTTTAAAAGTAACCTTCCCAACACTGATTATATGAATGCATGCTTTCTTGGGAGGGCATAAAAAATGTTTAACTGAATACATGCAAAATGGAGAATGCCATACTTGTGAACATGCTAGGCAAAGCAAAGACATCTCCATGGTGGTGGAACCGTCAATAGAAATGTTACATAGTGCATCTTTAAAGGAAACAAAATAAAAATTCAATTGTCAGTGATTTTCCTGAATTATTCAACAGCATCAATCTGTATTGTAAACTGTATTTAACAGGGATGTATACATTTTGTACATATACCATGATCTTTCTTAAACACATGTGGGGAGGAGCATCAGGAGCATCACTCCATCGGTACAGTACAGATCACTCTCATCTCCTGTGTGCCGATAGGGTGAGCTCCTTTGATGCAGGCAAATGACATGTGATCATCATGGGGGATGTACAGCTTTTGTCTCCGTCCATATCTGAATTTTATTTTATTTGGTAGCATCAGGTCGTCGGTCACCGTGCAGGGTTCTGTTGGGGAAAAAAACAGAGATCATCATCTTTAGTTAATTCTAGAATGTCGGGTCAGGAGGGACGGTCTGCTGTGATTATTGGTCATTTGAAGAAATTAGGTTTAGGAACAGAGTTAGGACTTAGAAAAGGTGTTATGGTTAGAATTAAGGAAATGGTTTTACAGTGTGATTTGGTACAGTTTTAAGACTGTGCAATTGAATCTCATACAAAGCTCACAGCGTGAATATGCACACTGTGCAGAGAGAGATGGTTGTGTAGAGGAGGGTTGTGTGTAGGGCTGTGTACACGTTTTTGGTCCCACTATCTTTTCATATTTGTGCGTTTGAACTCAGTCTGTTTTTCATCGCCTGCAGTTGGCTTTTACCTGCACATGACGCTCTCACCAGCTTCAGCAGCGCGCTCGGACCCTACCACCATTGGCAATTATCAAATGTCTGACACGTGAAGGAGTACAAATTCTGTCCCATTTTAAAATTGTTGTGGGGCCCAAATATCACAGTGTGTTAGCAGATGTAACTTTAAAAAACAGATTGGTCACATACTAGTTTTATCACAACGTACATCATTAAAAAAACATACAGTCAAAACTATAACATTTTAGGCCTGTTCATAACAACAGAAGCTAATTAGTTACCATGGTAGCCAGAGCTACATGATCACTTATGTCCCTCTGGATCTTTTTACCATCTAAGTGATTGTTCCATGATCCAAGCTTTTTCAAGCATGTTCATAATTATATGGCTAGGCAAAATGTAAAGGAATCAAATTTTTTGTCGTCATATTGATCACTCAAGATTTTCTGTTCAATTTTATTTTTGTCTCATTAAATCATAATAAATAAGTGTAAATATTTATTTTTAATTTTAATTTTTAATTTTTTAATTTATTAATTTCCATAGTGTAAATCATCAGTTACTTTTAAAATCTCCAAGTGGGTGACAATAAGAGACCGTCAGAAAAAGATCACAGCTCTTATAAATGACAATGTAGATGTTGGAGTGTGAATATGTGAGTCTTACTGAGACATTTGATGTCCCCGGTCCAAACTCCGTTGAGGCAGGTTTTGTATGGGCCTCCTTCCATTATGTGCATGACTTGACATTGGTATTCAACCTGTGAATTATGGCTAAATGTTCCACTGGGGGCCAAGAAGTCTCCATTATCCAAGGATGGTGGAGATCCACAACCCCGAGGAACTGAAAAAGAAACAGACATCATTGGTTTTGTCCAGAACACTGCAGCTCGTCCGCTGACAAAAAGAGATGAGCGCTTATCATGCCTGTGCTGTGTAACCTGCACTTCATACGGGTGCATTTCAAAATGTTATATTGTTTGTGTTTAAATGTTTGGTCTCTATGGATTCACTTTATTTGAGGGAGTTACTACAGCCCTGTACCCCACCCAGAGCGCTGAGGGCAGCTGACCAGCTCCTGCTGCTGACCAGCTCCTGCTGCTGACCAGCTCCTGCTGCTGACCAGCTCCTGCTGCTGACCAGCTCCTGCTGCTGACCAGCTCCTGCTGCTGACCAGCTCCTGACATTTGTCACATTTGCTTCAAACCTGCCAGATGATTAAAAACAATGTTTACTTTTTTTTTTTTTTTTTGACTAATATTACGTTAAAAAGAAACTGCATTCCTTTAAAGTTAACAAGGTTATAAACATGGATCTATCAATAAGTAAAATAACTGCTTGTTTTTATATTTAAATCAACAAACTCTGTGAAATAACTCACCCTTTGCTTTTTATATAGTATATAATAGTAATTATTTAACTTTTTTATTTACTACCTAATTCCATATAGTCAGGGAGCCAAACTCTCAAAAACTCAATAAAATGGGTTGAACCTCACATGGTCTGCCATACTTTTTGTGTTTTTGTGTTTTTTTTTTTTTTTTTTTAAATTAACTTTGACCCTAAGGATCAATAGTTGGAGGGTCTGCTCTGCCAGAAATATTGAAAAAAAAAAAAAAAAAAGTGGCCATTTTAGTGTATGTACCCTTTGAAAAGCGAAAAATGTCCTGAAATTCTCAGTGGGTTGGCATTCCAGATGAAAAGAACACATGTGGTGACAACATTCAGTGAAAAAAAATATTCTTAAAAACACATTTCAACATGATTTTGGCTCAATTCAGTGCAAAGAAATAAGACCTTTCTGGCTTTGAATGCCATAGACATGGACTCATTTTCATTCAAACTCATGATTGGTATGATCCTGGTCCCACTGTCCTCTTGTCAGCAAATTGTCAGGTTGAACTTTCAGAACTTTCCTGTGAGAACCAGGAGGAGGCAGATACCAGGATGTTTGCTCACATTGCATACTCAGTACAAATTATGCACCACAAACGGGCTGTAGTGGTTGCAAACTGACAAAGATGTGATCATGATGTGCATGTACTACATCACACACGGATGGGCTGCAGGAGCTGTGAAGATGTTGGATATCTTCCTACCGGTTCATGCCATCACAGAAACTCTGGTGGGGAAGTATGATGTTGCAGCTTCAGATCTTACGCCACTTCTCCTCAGCACCTACATACTTACTGGATGTGATACACTGAGCTATCTGTATAGAAGAGGGAAAAGACAGGCCTACACAACTGCCACTAAACACCTGACAGACCTTCTGCCACTGTGCAGGTACGGTGACCCTGAGGAAAGCCTGGATGTTCAGGAAGAGGATATAACAGCGGCACGGCAAACTCTAAGACAGGAGTGACTCTAGACACACTGCAAGTCCATCTCTCTCTGTGAGTATCGAAGGAGACATGCGTTGCGTTCCACCAACTGAAGATGCCTTCCTATTACACCTTAGCCGAGCTCTGCAGCAGTAGGCTGTGTGTAAGCGGCACACATGGCCAACCTGCCCCAACTGCCACTGGTTTTGGGAGACAACTTGTCAATGGCAGATTGGTGCCAACCATGATGCTGAAAGAGGCAAAACTATGGAGTAAGAAAGCTTTCAAAAAATATTTGCGTGCAAAGAATAGAAATCCGTGCATATTTGGGAAATCCGTGCATATTTGGCTGTAGTTGCTCATAAAATAAATATTTGTAAACTGTCAAATGAGTCCAGTCGTACATAAAATATATTGCATGTATTTTATCCATCAGAATACGAATTAAAAAGTTACGACGTCAAGAATTACAATTACGAAATGAAAGTTTGATAGTTTTTGGTGTTTGGTGTAAACTGGGACATTTCAGCATCCCGAGGATTTTTTTGGTCACATTTCATGTGAGAAATGCAGCTGAGATGAAGGTTAAGACTGACTGATGCTCGCTGTGGCTGTAGCCGTGAATATTTTAATCTAAACATACAGAGAACGCTGATAGGTTCTGGGCCTGTTGATGGCCAACTAGTAGTAAAATCATCACAGATCCATTGATTTTGGTTAGAATTATATTGTTTTCTGTGGAATGAGTTTACTTTTTGGTGAAAAGAATGGCATATTGGCTGATGTCATAACTTGGGGCAATAGGTGATTGCCAATGAGGTAAAGATGTAAATATTGGAAAAAAGTAAAACAAACAAACAAAAAAAAAAAACATTACCGCCTTTTTTTTTTTTTTTTTGCATTAAATTGAGCCAAAATCATGAAGAATGTGTTTTTAAGAATTTTTTTTTTCACTGAATGTTGTCACCACATGTGTTCTTTCCATCTGGAATGCATTTATTGACAGCTTACCCAACCCACTGAGAATTTCAGGAAATTTTTCATATTTGCAAGAAAACGGCCAGAAAAAAAAGATTTGCGACATTTCTGGCAGAGCAAACCGCCCCGTGATTGGTAATTAGGGTCAACGTTAACAAAAAACACAAATAAAATGTATGACAGACCATGTATCAGGTTCAACCCATTTTATTGAGCCTTTGAGTCTTTGGCTCCCTGACTAAACCTTTTAAAAAGAAACTTTTTCACATTTGTAAGACAGTAAAAATCAGGTACAAAACCTTTAACTTTTATTTATTACGTTATGTTATGTTTACTTGTAACAGTGAGTAATGGTTTTATACATATTTGTCAGTATATTCTCTGTAAATGTGATAGTGATGAATCCTAAAAATGTGTGTGTAAATATAACATAAAAAGTAGTCCACAGTACCTTTACAAAGAGGTTTTGGCTCCCAGCCTCGTCTGGTGCACCTGGCTCTGCTGTCCCTGTCCACAACCTCTAAACCTCGACGACACTCATACCATAATATTTCATCAATGTCGGCTGAGGTCCGATAAGAGTACGGATAATAAGGATCTCTAGTGCTTTCCCACCGGGAGACAAGTGGATCATTTTTGAGACATTTGACCGCTGAAGTAAACACAAGAACAACACAAGGACATTAAAGAGATTTAAAGATTAACACTGATACTTTGCAGCTGATGACATCAACATTCACTGGAGTGTGAAGCTAACTGGAGGCATTGATCTGTCTGAAGCTCTGTTACTTAACTTAGACTTTAATCTTTAAACTTTGAGCTTTGTTTTTAACACAAACTAACCAGAAAAACCTGACTGAGTTGGAACTACAAAGGGGGATCTGATTTGTGCTGTCAGACAAGTGTGAAGTATACATTAGCCGACAGTTTTTCACTTCGTCTCTGTCCCTTTTTGTTGAAAATCAAACACCTAAATGGGAGCATCACAGGCTCCTGAAAATGTGTTGTTTAAATGTGTTTGAATCCGTTTAGTATCTAAAAACTTATCAGGATCTGTTTGCTAATGTGTGCGTTGTGTTACCATGGTAACAGCTGAACATTCCACCACAGACATACATGCAGTACCCCCAGCGTGATGTCACTGCAAAGTATCAATTTCTAAATACATACTTGTGTGTGTAGTGTGTGTTGTTGCATACGTTGGCACACAGGGTTAAAGTCCCAGCTTCCTGTGCGTCCTGTGTTTTTACAAACGAGTTGAGCTGTCTGAAGCTCGGTGCTCTTCACCCACTTATTTTCTCCACACGTGACGGTCAAACTTTCTCCAGGGGTGAAAATGATCCTGTCCCGAGGATTGTAAGTAGTGCCTGATGGTGGGTCAGCACTGACTTTACATGTTATAGCTACAAGAAATCAGAAATCTGTTATTACTGAAGATATCTGGTTTAACACATGAGTTATTTGGTTTGTGCTAGATTCAGGGACGGAGGGACGGACATTAAAATGTAGCTCTGGTTGCTGTCATTGCTCAATCTGGCACCTTTTATAATTTAATTTTATGTAATTAGTTGTTCTGTCACTGTCAAGTATTACTAAGCTTCAATATATTTATATTAAAAATCAATTTCATGGAGCGTATTCTTAGAAATAGAAACAAAAATAATTGTATTTGACCAAACTGCCCTACAAAGGCAGAACACCATAACATCATATCTGGTCAAAAAACAAAAATGAGTTAATGTCATTTTGGGGGAATTTGTGACCTCCTTTATCATGTGAATAAATATCGTGAGAAAATATGACAACCATAACATCCAAAACTATACGTGAAACCATGGGTTTGAAACTCTGAAGTCATTTTTCCCAGTTTCGCACTCAGGTGAGTTAATAATAAGCATAATATCTGATTTAAATGGTCACATTTTATCAGCTCTTTTCCATTTTCAAGGCACTAAATATGCTTCAAGGAACCATTCCCCCATTCACACACACATTCATACACCAGTATATTCAGACACTAGTGAGTGTTATTCTGAGAGTAAATTTGATTGAACAAATCCTTTTTTTTTGTTTTTTGTTTAAAGTACAGTTACTATAGCAACTCCAGTGCTTGTGCTGAAGTATCTTTTGACTGGTAGTGTAGTTGTGTCCTTGTGTCTTTTTACACAAACTGACACTTAACTGATGTAAAACTATGATAAATATTTACCACAAATAACATACACCAAACCAAGTCATCATTACAAAAACATGAACACCTGTCATTTACAGTTTGTAAATGCTGCTTACCTTTACACTCTGCAACTGAGCCTATCCAAGCTCCAATTAGACAGTAAACGGAAAAGGTTCGGGTGGGTTCATAGGTGCATTTAAAATAAACTCTGTCATTGGTGTTGTATTTGTCAGACTGATGATAATCAGTAATCTCAGCATTTTTATAAGAAGGTTTTGTGCAGCTATTTTCTGGAAAACATGAAGTTAGAAAATTAGAGCAAAGAACAGCATTTGCAACCTTTTGAATGAAAAACTAACTTTAAAAGCCCTACACCTGACTTGTATTTGAGCAAACTTTGTCTTGCCCCAGTACAGATACAGTATGAGCAGCTCATGAATAAGTCTACTGTGTACTGCATCTAAACTTCACAGCTTTTTATTAAGTGGTAATCAGGAAGTGTATTAGAATGCTAGTTGTTTGCATTGCTGTGATGCAAAACTCCGCTCTGGTCTCTGAAAGTTGTAAAAAATGCTTAGTACAGGGCCTTTAACGTTTACTTATTGCTTTTTATTTATGTTATGTTTACTTGTAACAGTGAGTAATGGTTTTATACATATTTGTCAGTCAGTATATTCTCTGTAAATGTGACAGTGATGAATCCGGAAAATGTGTGTGTAAATATAACATAAAAAGTAGTCCACAGTACCTTTACAAAGAGGTTTTGGCTCCCAGCCTCGTCTGGTGCACCTGGCTCTCTGCTGTCCCTGTCCACAGCCTCAAAAACCTCCACGACACTGATACCATAATATTTTCATCAATGTCGGCTGAGGTCCGATAAGAGTACGGATAATAAGGATCTCTAGTCTTTTCCCACTGGTGGACAAGTGGATCATCTTTGAGACATTTGACCGCTGAAGTAAACACAAGAACAACACAAGGACATTAAAGAGATTTAAAGATTAACACTGATACTTTGCAGCTGATGACATCAACATTCACTGGAGTGTGAAGCTAACTGGAGGCATTGATCTGTCTGAAGCTCTGTTACTTAACTTAGACTTTAATCTTTAAACTTTGAGCTTTGTTTTAACACAAACTAACCAGAAAAACCTGACTGAGTTGGAACTACAAAGGGGGATCTGATTTGTGCTGTCAGACAAGTGTGAAGTATACATTAGCCGACAGTTTTTCACTTCGTCTCTGTCCCTTTTTGTTGAAAATCAAACACCTAAATGGGAGCATCACAGGCTCCTGAAAATGTGTTGTTTAAATGTGTTTGAATCCGTTTAGTATCTAAAAACTTATCAGGATCTGTTTGCTAATGTGTGCGTTGTGTTACCATGGTAACGGCTGAACATTCCACCACAGACATACATGCAGTACCCCCAGCGTGATGTCACTGCAAAGTATCAATTTCTAAATACATACTTGTGTGTGTAGTGTGTGTTGTTGCATACGTTGGCACACAGGGTTAAAGTCCCAGCTTCCTGTGCGTCCTGTGTTTTTACAAACGAGTTGAGCTGTCTGAAGCTCGGTGCTCTTCACCCACTTATTTTCTCCACACGTGACGGTCAAACTTTCTCCAGGGGTGAAAATGATCCTGTCCCGAGGATTGTAAGTAGTGCCTGATGGTGGGTCAGCACTGACTTTACATGTTATAGCTACAAGAAATCAGAAATCTGTTATTACTGAAGATATCTGGTTTAACACATGAGTTATTTGGTTTGTGCTAGATTCAGGGACGGAGGGACGGACATTAAAATGTAGCTCTGGTTGCTGTCATTGCTCAATCTGGCACCTTTTATAATTTAATTTTATGTAATTAGTTGTTCTGTCACTGTTAAGTATTACTAAGCTTCAATATATTAATATTAAAAATCAATTTCATGGAGTGTGTATTCTTAGAAATAGAAACAAAAATAATTGTATTTGACCAAACTGCCCTACAAAGGCAGAACACCATAACATCATATCTGGTCAAAAACGAGTTAATGTCATTTTGGGGGAATTTGTGACCTCCTTTATCATGTGAATAAATATCGTGAGAAAATATGACAACCATAACATCCAAAACTATACGTGAAACCATGGGTTTGAAACTCTGAAGTCATTTTTCCCAGTTTCGCACTCAGGTGAGTTAATAATAAGCATAATATCTGATTTAAATGGTCACATTTTATCAGCTCTTTTCCATTTTCAAGGCACTAAATGTGCTTCAAGGAACCATTCCCCCATTCACACACACATTCATACACCAGTATAT
>NW_026571473.1:6109266-6136945 GCF_026225935.1 Boleophthalmus pectinirostris | reverse complement strand
CACACTGAGGGACTATGTCTCAGGGCTGGACTGAGAAACACCTCAGGGTCCCCCCTGGAGGAGCTGGAGGAAGTGTCCGGGGTGAGGAAGTCTGGGAGTCCCTGCTTAGACTGCTGCCCCCGCGACCTGGCCTCGGATAAGCCAAAGAAAATGGATGGATGGACTTTTTCAGAGTAACATGCACAGCAACTATTTATGACATAGATCAAAAAATAATGCAATATCTAGTCTATTAATCCATGGACCAGACCCAAAAATTTACATATCAGTTTTTTGAAAAATTCTATATCTAAAGCTATTTTTTGATAATGATTTAAACTTTTGTATTTGGTTCATTTTAAAGAGAACAGCCTCATCTTTCATTTAAGATTTGTCAGATCAATTATGACTCTGACAATCACCATGGTAACCACAGCTTTTCAAAATATCACGTGAGAACATTTTGTCACTATTCTCTCTTGAACTCTTTTACTACTTGTTATTGTTTTGTCTTTGAATATCACAGGTATTTTCAATCTGACCCTTTATTGAAATGACTTGTTTTGATTGGATACAGAAAACCAGTCTGTTCCTGGCAAGTTACACAACATGTCTCTGTTGTTTGGAAACTGGCTTAGCCCTCCTGCCAAGTGGACCCACTCGATCTGTTACAGAAGCTTTTCAAATAAGCTGATTCTATAAACATGCATTATTAATGAATACCTACAGACAAAAATGTAGAAATTATGCTAGCATGCTGCAACGAAAAATATGATCAAATGCCATAATGTTCAACTACTGTCACAAAAATAAACAATGGGTTTATTTAAAGCTGCACAATTTGGTGGAGAGTAATCTAAAAACTTATCAGGCTGTGTTTGCTAATGTGGTCATCGTGTCACCATGGTAACTGCTAAACATTCCTCCATAGACATATATACACGTGTGTAAATTGTCCATGGAATTTTTGGTGTTGATGACATAGGCCGAGGCTGAATTTGAGATTTAGGCATCAGTTAAACAAAAGTGACAAAATTTTTTTACCAACTTAAGCTTTTTTCTAAATGTGTGTCAAATGTGGACCGTCCTTGAAAAGTCCAAACCTGTTATCACTCCTCAAAAACAACCAATAAATAAAGTAAATAAAATAACTGACTGTAGTGTTTGCACAAAATTCAGGGCTGGCTGTTCCTGTAAGTTACAAACCTACCTGCTGTGTGGGTAGCTGGAAGCCATGATGGAAATTCTAAACAACATACATTGCCTAATTGTACTTTTCTATTTTATCTGATTGAAATTATGAAATAACCTCTCCTTAAAGTTAGGAGTCAAGAATGCCAAAGTCTGTCCTCAAAGGTGGTTCATAAAGTTTGACTATATGAACTTGCATCTAATGGATTTATTTAATTTCATTTAGTTTTATTTTGAGCTGCATTTGGATCCATCATAACGTTGTCTTATTTTTGGGATATTCTTGGCCCCATTCAGTCAGGAAAATATGACTCAAACAGATGATATATAGGACCTCAGCTTAGAATAAAATGGTTCACAATATATACCTCAGCATTGCATTTTAACGTCTGGGGTTTTTCACGCCAAATCTCCGAATGCCCCGGCTCAAACATCTCAGATTAGGAAAAGGAATAAGAAAAGTCCAAATTTTAGCTCCCAACTCCTTACAGTTTTGTCATTAAAAAATATTTTGTCAACTCTGCCCTGAACTGTTGGAGCAGAGTTTGCTGAGGAGCCAATTTCAGACTGCTGCATCTAAAAAACTATTTAAGGTAGATCCTTCAAATTTTCAGGGGTTAAAATTTGTCAAATGTACTTGTAGAATCTGGACTTTTACACATGTGCTTTTGATTTATCACAGATTTCTGGGGCTTGAATGCTCAAAATTCTACTATTCAAATATGACGGCATCTTTGAAGGACTGTGGAAAGTGCAATTTCAAAGACAGAGGTTTGATATTGAACATACACCTTTCCACACACACATGCTGTGGACTTTGTATTTTAAAACTGAACCTCTGTGATGAATACTCTACAAGATATTAAGTGTTAAAAAAATAATTTGGTGCCACCTTTACCATGTTATACCATAAAAAATTACAGCACCCACCAACATAAAACAGACTGTTTTAGAAAGACTAGATGTTTGTTTTTAACATAGCCAAAATTTGTGATGGTGTTCTGCCTTATTTTCTCAAAATGAATTTTTGAAAATGTGGTGTCCACATACATGCAGAGCATTCATGGACTATGCAGGGACTTTCAGAAGCTTAGAAAACAATGATTTCATGACTGCTGTCATTTTTTTGGTATAACATGGTAAAGGTGGCACCAAATTAATTTTTTCCATTTTTAACAGTTAGTATCTTATAGATCAGGGGTGCTCAATACGTCGATCGCGATCTACCAGTCGATCGTCAAGGTCGTGTGGGTAGATCGGCGTGTCTCATCTCGGACTCGCGTTTGGACTCGGTCTTGTCTCTCACTCGAGGTCTGACACTCAACAAGTGCGATCATATTTCATTACGGCCGCTGCTGTTGGTAATAAACTTGTAGCGGGTGCAGGAGCGTGTGGGGCGTCTCAGTGCAGCCTGTGCGCTCATTTGAAACCCGCGGAGACTCTACGGCACATCACAAACACAACACGCTCCCTATGCACGGCTCGTCTGCGACAGCGTGTGCCCTCGTGTACCAGCGTGCATCACAGGGCAGGTTCAACTTCCTAAACATCCTACCTGTCCATCTGCCTCACGTCAGCACGCCGCCCCTCGCCTTTTCACGCTCTCTCGCTCCTTCCTGCGTACAGCCAACACAAGCCCCTCCCACAGTGCGCTGATTAGAAGAACAAGACCAAACGTGAAGCAAAAACGAGTCTAAATTTATGTTACAGTGTTGGCACAAAAGCAGGTCTACAGCATAGAGCAGATCTACAGAACAGACCTACTGCCACATCTGGCTGAAGTTTGTCTAACAAAAGTGCACAAATGCATCTGTGTTTGTCACGATGTGTGTTTGGTTTGGTAAATGTGCAGAGGCTGGTAAATATCACTGCAAAACCAGAAAAGAATGTAACTCCAGTTTGGAACTTTAAAAAACAGGTTTAAAAATCTTCCTTCACTTTTTTCACAGTTTTGTGTAAAGTGCCAGAGGAAGTTCTCTTAAAGAAGAGGTTCTCAAAACTGTGGGTGAGGGTCAAAAAAAGGGGCACAGAGTGCTTCAGTGCAGTTTGTTTGGCTTTGTATTAGGTAGATCTTTTTATGACTTGGTCATTTTGTAAGTAGTTCGCATGCTCAAAAAGTGTGAGCACCCCTGTTGTAGAGCGTTCATCACAGAGGCTCAGTTTTAAAATACAAAGTATTGAGACTTTGCCTGCATCAGTGTTCAGGTGGATGTCATTTGTCACCTTGAGAAGAGCAGTCTCAGTGCTGTGGTGGAGTCTCAAACCTGATGTCAGGAGTCAGGTTTTAGACTGTTGGTAAGCAGCTTTTTCAAGGACTTTGCCTAAAAATGGCAAATTTGAAATGAGTGTCTAATTGTTTACTGCTGTAGCAGCAATACTGTTCTTCTTTAGGAAAGGCTTAATGACACAGTTTTCAGAGATCTTGAGAATGTTCCAGATTGAAGTGAAATGTCAACTATGTGAGCGAGTGGTGATATGAAACTGCTCAATCTCCAGCACTTTAGAAATCTAATGGGTAACACATGGAGGCAGCATGTAGATGAACTCGTGATGATCTCTCAGACAGTTTTGTTACAGGTACAAAGTGACTCAGCTCTTAGTGTCTCTGTGGCTGCAGGGTTGTTTTCTACGTTGTAGAATTGATGGCATTTTTGATGCCCTGAACCTTGTCATTAAAGAAAACTGCAAATTAATTTCACTTAGATGTGGAAATTAGTTGTAACTGCAGTGGAGCTGGAGGGTTTGTTCTTCTGTTCTTTGTTGCAAACAGGATACGTATGTAACACCTGGACTTCACAGGTAGCTTTAATAACAAAGCAAGCCAGTCAGTGTGTGGGTCTAACAGCCATACAGCAGCTTTTATTTACAAAAAATGTTAAAAGTGCTTTTAACAGGTGAGGATACTACTGCAGGGTTGAGGCTCCACCCTAAAGCTGGGGTGAAGGAGACATGCTACAAGTAAAAAACAAACAAGATTAATACAAAGAAAAACAGTTACCACAACTGAAAACACCCAATTACAAGTGCGACCATCACCAATAACTATAAATAAGGTCACCCTCTAAGTGAGCCCCCTCCACACCCAGCTACCTCCAGCCCACACCCACTGCAGACCTGTAACAAATTGACAATCAACTCAAACCAACACTCAAAAACGGCAACCAGCACTGAGCCTGTAGACACAGTGCGGTTAATAAAATACATCAATTAAAATTAAACAATAAGATAAAATTTAAAAGCATACCTCTGATCTGGACTGTTAAAACCCTTAAAATTATGTTTACAGAAATTACCAATTTGTTTTCTAACAAGATCGAAATGTACAAACATTACAGCATTTGTTTGGCTCACCAGAAATAGCCGTGTGTTAGGCCTGCTCAGGAAGAGGAAGTCACCTAGTTCCCCTCTGACCTTTATAGTCTCTGCCATGTGACACAGGTGTCACATGGCAGAGAATACATTATCAGCTACCTTGCCACACGTAACATTTGCTGTTACTGCAATTTGCGCTTATGTCTAATAAGTACTTCTCTCTTCTACCCAAACTGTGGTTGTACATGTACATCTTTTCTTTGTAAATCTCATGACGAACCTGGACGTTTGATGCCATTTGTGCTCAATCCTCCAGCACTCCTCCTGTGCCCTGACCGAGTCATCATCATTCCTTCACGGAGTTTTCTGTTTATAGATAGATAGACCTTTATCTTTAACTATTTTAACCTTCATCGTGGCAATGACGTCCAGAACATTCAAATCACAACAAAATCACAGATTTCAACAAATCATCCACATTAGAACATGAGGCAATTTTCAAGTGTATCATTCCCATGAAGAGTGCATCTGTGTTATCATTTATGTGTCTTCATCTACTTTTAGATTTTTACATCAATTTATCCAAGGCGGGCAGGTGGAAAGTATTGTACCTGCTATAATCTGGTAGCATCTTTCGTTTTGGTCAGTGTTCACTGTACACACTTATATTGTATACCACAAATAATGAAGGCAATGGAACATGTAATGCAGGGGTGTCTAAACTAGCCCAGTTTATCATAGAGAGACATATGTACAGTAAAGGTAATTCATTCTGCCACTATATTCTCTATAATATCAAATTGTAATTTGATTTAGACCTAAAATGAATGTTTCAAGCCTTATTAAAGCTATGGTGACACTGTCAAAACTATGTAAAATGCACCATGTGAATGATCCACTGTGTTGGCCACCAGTCTGTGGCCCTCCACTTCAGATGTTTAAAGATGTGACCCTCGGTGAAAAAGTTTGGACACCTCTGAAAAAATGAAATGGTCTAAATCAGTTTTTTTTATATTATTAACATTGTTCAACGCTACACAACACTGCACATTAAGAAACTGAATTAAAATGAGAAAAAAAATCTGTTCTTGTACTTTATTGTTGCAACAATTAAATTTTCACATAGCCAGACAAATAAAGATTTTCTTTTAACTGATCTTTAGCAGTTAAAAATAAAGCATATAATAAATAAAAAGGGATTTTTAAGGATGCATCGTGTAACTTCTCTGGTGAAAGGTCTCCATAGAGATGTTACTGCTTTGCCTTGAATGTTCTACAGCAAGTATGTAGTATGTACTGTCATTTCCAGACTATTGAGTACACCTGAATTTAATTTTAATAACATTTTAAAATTGTACATATATAGGCCACACTTGAATATAAGCCGCAAGTGTCCACATCTTCAAGAACGTTTTCAAGTTGGGCCTGTCTGTTTTTATCTCCTCTGAAAGTTTTTGTCGTCTTTTTGCATTGAGTCAGTTCGTCACGCTGCCATCGTCAAAATCTCACCTCTCAACTCTCACTGATGTTGAGCTCACGTGCTGTAGCTCGATTTCCTTCTTCCAAAGCCAGATCATTTGCCTTTAATTTAAAAGCTGCATCATCTGCATTTCTTCATGTGTTTTCCATAAGGAGGGTGTGTGTATGAAGCACAAAATAACTGTTCAAAACACAATCAAACAACATCTTCCTCGGCTCATCATCCCCGTCTCTCCCTGTGCTCTACTCACATGTCTCCTGCAGAAAGAGTCTCTGTCCTGTTTCTATCATGTCAGTGTCTTGGAGGATTTCAGCAGATTTCAGATTCTCCCGGGGGTGGGGCTAGTTGTGTTGATCAGGTATGAGTGGATGTGTGGCTACTGACCTGTTTCTTCTTCTTGTCTTTTGCACCCCAACCTGAATTGGACGTAAGACGTATCCCCCTCACTAATGTTCATTTGGCATCATAACGTATATTATCGTACTGTTTTAGTGCACTGATAACATCACTAACAAATGCTGCACCTTCATGTTAACCCATGTTCCATGTGTAATCGCACAGACAGTGGTGTTTTCTGCACTCAGGCTGTGTGTATCCACTGTGTTTCCAAACCACACACCGTTTATATGAACAGACAATCTGCCAAACAAAGAATCATTCCATATATTAGCCACAATGTTTTATTAGCTGCAGGGTTCAAAGTGTGAGAAAAAAAGTAGCAGCTTATAGTCTGGAAATTACGGTAACAGTTTACAGGTCAGATCTGTGGAGAGGTGACTCCATTATATGCAGTGTTGGGGAGTAACGGATTACATGTACCGCCGTTACGTAATCAGAGTACAAATTATGAGTAACTGTATTCCGTTACAGTTACTGTTTCAATGAGTGGTAATTGGATTACAGTTACTTTGCTGAAATAAGTGGATTACAAGGCGGTATTTTCCTGTTTTCACATTTTGTGCTACCTCGCATTTATTATTTTTTTATTTCGGTAATTTCACTCATTCCCGGAAACCCAAACAGAACGTGCGCAATAAGAGCGATGTAAATGTCATATTAACGTTGGCGGTGTCAGTCACACAGTGGAAGCAGCAGTGCATTGGTAAAAAACGCATTTGTGTCTTGGAAATTCTTCTCCCGATGTGAGATAAATATAAAAAAACAAACAAATATAAAATCGCCTACAACTTAAATGTGAAACAGGAGCTACTGGCACTGGTGTGAAAACAACCTGCATAGACTCATAATATCTGCACTACTGTCATATAGTGACCTGCCACATGAGTAGACGTGCACACAAACACACACACAAACACACACAAACACAAACACAAACACACAAACACAAACACACAAACACACAACACACACACAACACACAAACACAAACACAAACACACAACACACACCTTCATCATCATCATCAATCTGAGAACCCGCGGACCACGTCTCCTTCTGTAGTTACTGCGTGGACACCGACGTCTCGTGCGCCGCGTGTGGACCGTGTTTTCTTGCGTAAACCGAGCTTCCTCCTGTGCGCCTCTAAACCAGAACTAACACCAGGACTAAACCGGGACTAAACCAGGACTAAACCAGGACTAACCCAGGACTAAACCAGGACTAAAGCAGGACTAAAGCAGGACTAAAACAACATGACACCTAACAGTAGGTTGTCATAATTTAAGATGATCTCATATAAAAAATTATTTCTCTATCAATAATATTTTTTAATCTGGTGAAGGAAAGGCTGATCTTGTTTCTGTCTTTTAACAGACAAAACCTCTTATATTAAGATGTCGTGGTCTTTGTTTCTCTACAGTAAACAGTTGTTTATTCATGGAGACTTGGGCTCAGACAATTTGAAGACAACAAACAAGAATTTTCAGGATGTGGTTGCTACATTCATGTCGTTTAAAAAAACATGACAATATCAAGTAATCCAAAGTAATCAGATTACGTTACTCACTTTAAGTAATTTAATGGATTACGTTACAAACTACATTTTGGGGTGTGTAATCTGTAATCTGTAGGGGATTACATTTTAAAAGTAACCTTCCCAACACTGATTATATGAATGCATGCTTTCTTGGGAGGGCATAAAACATTTTTAACTGAATACATGCAAAATGGAGAATGTTATACTTGTGAACATGCTAGGCAAAGCAAAGACATCTCCATGGTGGTGGAACCGTCAATAGAAATGTTACATAGTGCATCTTTAAAGGAAACAAAATAAAAATTCAATTGTCAGTGATTTTCCTGAATTATTCAACAGCATCAATCTGTATTGTAAACTGTATTTAACAGGGATGTATACATTTTGTACATATACCATGATCTTTCTTAAACACATGTGGGGAGGAGCATCACTCCATCGGTACAGATCACTCTCATCTCCTGTGTGCCGATAGGGTGAGCTCCTTCGATGCAGGCAAATGACATGTGATCATCATGGGGGATGTACAGCTTTTGTCTCCGTCCATATCTGAATTTTATTTTATTTGGTAGCATCAGGTCGTCGGTCACCGTGCAGGGTTCTGTTGGGGAAAAAACAGAGATCATCTTTAGTTAATTCTAGAATGTCGGGTCAGGAGGGACGGTCTGCTGTGATTATTGGTCATTTGAAGAAATTAGGTTTAGGAACAGAGTTAGGACTTAGAAAAGGTGTTATGGTTAGAATTAAGGAAATGGTTTTACAGTGTGATTTGGTACAGTTTTAAGACTGTGCAATTGAATCTCATACAAAGCTCACAGCGTGAATATGCACACTGTGCAGAGAGATGGTTGTGTAGAGGAGGGTTGTGTGTAGGGCTGTGTACACGTTTTTGGTCCCATCTTTTCATATTTGTGCGTTTGAACTCAGTCTGTTTTTCATCGCCTGCAGTTGGCTTTTACCTGCACATGACGCTCTCACCAGCTTCAGCAGCGCTCGGACCCTACCACCATTGGCAATTATCAAATGTCTGACACGTGAAGGAGTACAAATTCTGTCCCATTTTAAAATTGTTGTGGGGCCCAAATATCACAGTGTGTTAGCAGATGTAACTTTAAAAAACAGATTGGTCACATACTAGTTTATCACAACGTACATCATTAAAAAAACATACAGTCAAAACTATAACATTTTAGGCCTGTTCATAACAACAGAAGCTAATTAGTTACCATGGTAGCCAGAGCTACATGATCACTTATGTCCCTCTGGATCTTTTTACCATCTAAGTGATTGTTCCATGATCCAAGCTTTTTCAAGCATGTTCATAATTATATGGCTAGGCAAAATGTAAAGGAATCAATCATTTTTGTCGTCATATTGATCACTCAAGATTTTCTGTTCAATTTTATTTTTGTCTCATTAAATCATAATAAATAAGTGTAAATATTAATTTCCATAGTGTAAATCATCAGTTACTTTTAAAATCTCCAAGTGGGTGACAATAAGAGACCGTCAGAAAAAGATCACAGCTCTTATAAATGACAATGTAGATGTTGGAGTGTGAATATGTGAGTCTTACTGAGACATTTGATGTCCCCGGTCCAAACTCCGTTGAGGCAGGTTTTGTATGGGCCTCCTTCCATTATGTGCATGACTTGACATTGGTATTCAACCTGTGAATTATGGCTAAATGTTCCACTGGGGGCCAAGAAGTCTCCATTATCCAAGGATGGTGGAGATCCACAACCCCGAGGAACTGAAAAAGAAACAGACATCATTGGTTTTGTCCAGAACACTGCAGCTCGTCCGCTGACAAAAAGAGATGAGCGCTTATCATGCCTGTGCTGTGTAACCTGCACTTCATACGGGTGCATTTCAAAATGTTATATTGTTTGTGTTTAAATGTTTGGTCTCTATGGATTCACTTTATTTGAGGGAGTTACTACAGCCCTGTACCCCACCCAGAGCGCTGAGGGCAGCTGACCAGCTCCTGCTGCTGACCAGCTCCTGCTGCTGACCAGCTCCTGCTGGCTGACCAGCTCCTGCTGCTGACCAGCTCCTGCTGCTGCTGACCAGCTCTGCTGCTGACAGCTCCTGACATTTGTCACATTTGCTTCAAACCTGCCAGATGATTAAAAACAATGTTTACTTTTTTTTTTTTTTTTTGACTAATATTACGTTAAAAAGAAACTGCATTCCTTTAAAGTTAACAAGGTTATAAACATGGATCTATCAATAAGTAAAATAACTGCTTGTTTTTATATTTAAATCAACAAACTCTGTGAAATAACTCACCCTTTGCTTTTTATATAGTATATAATAGTAATTATTTAACTTTTTTATTTACTACCTAATTCCATATAGTCAGGGAGCCAAACTCTCAAAAACTCAATAAAATGGGTTGAACCTCACATGGTCTGCCATACTTTTTGTGTTTTTGTGTTTTTTTTTTTTTTTTTTTTAAATTAACTTTGACCCTAAGGATCAATAGTTGGAGGGTCTGCTCTGCCAGAAATATTGAAAAAAAAAAAAAAAAAAGTGGCCATTTTAGTGTATGTACCCTTTGAAAAGCGAAAAATGTCCTGAAATTCTCAGTGGGTTGGCATTCCAGATGAAAAGAACACATGTGGTGACAACATTCAGTGAAAAAAATATTCTTAAAAACACATTTCAACATGATTTTGGCTCAATTCAGTGCAAAGAAATAAGACCTTTCTGGCTTTGAATGCCATAGACATGGACTCATTTTCATTCAAACTCATGATTGGTATGATCCTGGTCCCACTGTCCTCTTGTCAGCAAATTGTCAGGTTGAACTTTCAGAACTTTCCTGTGAGAACCAGGAGGAGGCAGATACCAGGATGTTTGCTCACATTGCATACTCAGTACAAATTATGCACCACAAACGGGCTGTAGTGGTTGCAACTGACAAAGATGTGATCATGATGTGCATGTACTACATCACACACGGATGGGCTGCAGGAGCTGTGAAGATGTTGGATATCTTCCTACTGGTTCATGAAACTCTGGTGGGGAAGTATGATGTTGCAGCTTCAGATCTTACGCCACTTCTCCTCAGCACCTACATACTTACTGGATGTGATACACTGAGCTATCTGTATAGAAGAGGGAAAAGACAGGCCTACACAACTGCCACTAAACACCTGACAGACCTTCTGCCACTGTGCAGGTACGGTGACCCTGAGGAAAGCCTGGATGTTCAGGAAGAGGTTATAACAGCGGCACGGCAAACTCTAAGACAGGAGTGACTCTAGACGCACTGCAAGTCCATCTCTCTGTGAGTATCGAAGGAGACATGCGTTGCCTTCCACCAACTGAAGATGCCTTCCTATTACACCTTAGCCGAGCTCTGCAGCAGTAGGCTGTGTGTAAGCGGCACACATGGCCAACCTGCCCCAACTGCCACTGGTTTTGGGAGACAACTTGTCAATGGCAGATTGGTGCCAACCATGATGCTGAAAGAGGCAAAACTATGGAGTAAGAAAGCTTTCAAAAATATTTGCGTGCAAAGAATAGAAATCCGTGCATATTTGGGAAATCCGTGCATATTTGGCTGTAGTTGCTCATAAAATAAATATTTGTAAACTGTCAAATGAGTCCAGTCGTACATAAAATATATTGCATGTATTTTATCCATCAGAATACGAATTAAAAAGTTACGACGTCAAGAATTACAATTACGAAATGAAAGTTTGATAGTTTTTGGTGTTTGGTGTAAACTGGGACATTTCAGCATCCCGAGGATTTTTTGGTCACATTTCATGTGAGAAATGCAGCTGAGATGAAGGTTAAGACTGACTGATGCTCGCTGTGGCTGTAGCCGTGAATATTTTAATCTAAACATACAGAGAACGCTGATAGGTTCTGGGCCTGTTGATGGCCAACTAGTAGTAAAATCATCACAGATCCATTGATTTTGGTTAGAATTATATTGTTTTCTGTGGAATGAGTTTACTTTTTGGTGAAAAGAATGGCATATTGGCTGATGTCATAACTTGGGGCAATAGGTGATTGCCAATGAGGTAAAGATGTAAATATTTGGAAAAAAGTAAAACAAACAAACAAAAAAAAAACATTACCGCCTTTTTTTTTTTTTTTTTTTGCATTAAATTGAGCCAAAATCATGAAGAATGTGTTTTTAAGAATTTTTTTTTTCACTGAATGTTGTCACCACATGTGTTCTTTCCATCTGGAATGCATTTATTGACAGCTTACCCAACCCACTGAGAATTTCAGGAAATTTTTCATATTTGCAAGAAAACGGCCAGAAAAAAAAGATTTGCGACATTTCTGGCAGAGCAAACCGCCCCGTGATTGGTAATTAGGGTCAACGTTAACAAAAAACACAAATAAAATGTATGACAGACCATGTATCAGGTTCAACCCATTTTATTGAGCCTTTGAGTCTTTGGCTCCCTGACTAAACCTTTTAAAAAGAAACTTTTTCACATTTGTAAGACAGTAAAAATCAGGTACAAAACCTTTAACTTTTATTTATTACGTTATGTTATGTTTACTTGTAACAGTGAGTAATGGTTTTATACATATTTGTCAGTATATTCTCTGTAAATGTGATAGTGATGAATCCTAAAAATGTGTGTGTAAATATAACATATAAAATAGTCCACAGTACCTTTACAAAGAGGTTTTGGCTCCCAGCCTCGTCTGGTGCACCTGGCTCTGCTGTCCCTGTCCACAACCTCTAAACCTCGACGACACTCATACCATAATATTTCATCAATGTCGGCTGAGGTCCGATAAGAGTACGGATAATAAGGATCTCTAGTGCTTTCCCACCGGGAGACAAGTGGATCATTTTTGAGACATTTGACCGCTGAAGTAAACACAAGAACAACACAAGGACATTAAAGAGATTTAAAGATTAACACTGATACTTTGCAGCTGATGACATCAACATTCACTGGAGTGTGAAGCTAACTGGAGGCATTGATCTGTCTGAAGCTCTGTTACTTAACTTAGACTTTAATCTTTAAACTTTGAGCTTTGTTTTAACACAAACTAACCAGAAAAACCTGACTGAGTTGGAACTACAAAGGGGGATCTGATTTGTGCTGTCAGACAAGTGTGAAGTATACATTAGCCGACAGTTTTTCACTTCGTCTCTGTCCCTTTTTGTTGAAAATCAAACACCTAAATGGGAGCATCACAGGCTCCTGAAAATGTGTTGTTTAAATGTGTTTGAATCCGTTTAGTATCTAAAAACTTATCAGGATCTGTTTGCTAATGTGTGCGTTGTGTTACCATGGTAACAGCTGAACATTCCACCACAGACATACATGCAGTACCCCCAGCGTGATGTCACTGCAAAGTATCAATTTCTAAATACATACTTGTGTGTGTAGTGTGTGTTGTTGCATACGTTGGCACACAGGGTTAAAGTCCCAGCTTCCTGTGCGTCCTGTGTTTTTTTTACAAACGAGTTGAGCTGTCTGAAGCTCGGTGCTCTTCACCCACTTATTTTCTCCACACGTGACGGTCAAACTTTCTCCAGGGGTGAAAATGAGCCTGTCCCGAGGATTGTAAGTAGTGCCTGATGGTGGGTCAGCACTGACTTTACATGTTATAGCTACAAGAAATCAGAAATCTGTTATTACTGAAGATATCTGGTTTAACACATGAGTTATTTGGTTTGTGCTAGATTCAGGGACGGAGGGACGGACATTAAAATGTAGCTCTGGTTGCTGTCATTGCTCAATCTGGCACCTTTTATAATTTAATTTTATGTAATTAGTTGTTCTGTCACTGTCAAGTATTACTAAGCTTCAATATATTAATATTAAAAATCAATTTCATGGAGCGTATTCTTAGAAATAGAAACAAAAATAATTGTATTTGACCAAACTGCCCTACAAAGGCAGAACACCATAACATCATATCTGGTCAAAAATGAGTTAATGTCATTTTGGGGGAATTTGTGACCTCCTTTATCATGTGAATAAATATCGTGAGAAAATATGACAACCATAACATCCAAAACTATACGTGAAACCATGGGTTTGAAACTCTGAAGTCATTTTTCCCAGTTTCGCACTCAGGTGAGTTAATAATAAGCATAATATCTGATTTAAATGGTCACATTTTATCAGCTCTTTTCCATTTTCAAGGCACTAAATATGCTTCAAGGAACCATTCCCCCATTCACACACACATTCATACACCAGTATATTCAGACACTAGTGAGTGTTATTCTGAGAGTAAATTTGATTGAACAAATCCTTTTTTTTTGTTTTTTGTTTAAAGTACAGTTACTATAGCAACTCCAGTGCTTGTGCTGAAGTATCTTTTGACTGGTAGTGTAGTTGTGTCCTTGTGTCTTTTTACACAAACTGACACTTAACTGATGTAAAACTATGATAAATATTTACCACAAATAACATACACCAAACCAAGTCATCATTACAAAAACATGAACACCTGTCATTTACAGTTTGTAAATGCTGCTTACCTTTACACTCTGCAACTGAGCCTATCCAAGCTCCAATTAGACAGTAAACGGAAAAGGTTCGGGTGGGTTCATAGGTGCATTTAAAATAAACTCTGTCATTGGTGTTGTATTTGTCAGACTGATGATAATCAGTAATCTCAGCATTTTTATAAGAAGGTTTTGTGCAGCTATTTTCTGGAAAACATGAAGTTAGAAAATTAGAGCAAAGAACAGCATTTGCAACCTTTTGAATGAAAAACTAACTTTAAAAGCCCTACACCTGACTTGTATTTGAGCAAACTTTGTCTTGCCCCAGTACAGATACAGTATGAGCAGCTCATGAATAAGTCTACTGTGTACTGCATCTAAACTTTACAGCTTTTTATTAAGTGGTAATCAGGAAGTGTATTAGAATGCTAGTTGTTTGCATTGCTGTGATGCAAAACTCTGCTCTGGTCTCTGAAAGTTGTAAAAAATGCTTAGTACAGGGCCTTTAACGTTTACTTATTGCTTTTATTTATGTTATGTTTACTTGTAACAGTGAGTAATGGTTTTATACATATTTGTCAGTATATTCTCTGTAAATGTGATAGTGATGAATCCGGAAAATGTGTGTGTAAATATAACATAAAAAGTAGTCCACAGTACCTTTACAAAGAGGTTTTGGCTCCCAGCCTCGTCTGGTGCACCTGGCTCTGCTGTCCCTGTCCACAGCCTCAAAACCTCCACGACACTCATACCATAATATTTCATCAATGTCGGCTGAGGTCCGATAAGAGTACGGATAATAAGGATCTCTAGTCTTTTCCCACTGGTGGACAAGTGGATCATCTTTGAGACATTTGACCGCTGAAGTAAACACAAGAACAACACAAGGACATTAAAGAGATTTAAAGATTAACACTGATACTTTGCAGCTGATGACATCAACATTCACTGGAGTGTGAAGCTAACTGGAGGCATTGATCTGTCTGAAGCTCTGTTACTTAACTTAGACTTTAATCTTTAAACTTTGAGCTTTGTTTTAACACAAACTAACCAGAAAAACCTGACTGAGTTGGAACTACAAAGGGGGATCTGATTTGTGCTGTCAGACAAGTGTGAAGTATACATTAGCCGACAGTTTTTCACTTCGTCTCTGTCCCTTTTTGTTGAAAATCAAACACCTAAATGGGAGCATCACAGGCTCCTGAAAATGTGTTGTTTAAATGTGTTTGAATCCGTTTAGTATCTAAAAACTTATCAGGATCTGTTTGCTAATGTGTGCGTTGTGTTACCATGGTAACGGCTGAACATTCCACCACAGACATACATGCAGTACCCCCAGCGTGATGTCACTGCAAAGTATCAATTTCTAAATACATATTTGTGTGTGTAGTGTGTGTTGTTGCATACGTTGGCACACAGGGTTAAAGTCCCAGCTTCCTGTGCGTCCTGTGTTTTTACAAACGAGTTGAGCTGTCTGAAGCTCGGTGCTCTTCACCCACTTATTTTCTCCACACGTGACGGTCAAACTTTCTCCAGGGGTGAAAATGATCCTGTCCCGAGGATTGTAAGTAGTGCCTGATGGTGGGTCAGCACTGACTTTACATGTTATAGCTACAAGAAATCAGAAATCTGTTATTACTGAAGATATCTGGTTTAACACATGAGTTATTTGGTTTGTGCTAGATTCAGGGACGGAGGGACGGACATTAAAATGTAGCTCTGGTTGCTGTCATTGCTCAATCTGGCACCTTTTATAATTTAATTTTATGTAATTAGTTGTTCTGTCACTGTTAAGTATTACTAAGCTTCAATATATTAATATTAAAAATCAATTTCATGGAGTGTATTCTTAGAAATAGAAACAAAAATAATTGTATTTGACCAAACTGCCCTACAAAGGCAGAACACCATAACATCATATCTGGTCAAAAACGAGTTAATGTCATTTTGGGGGAATTTGTGACCTCCTTTATCATGTGAATAAATATCGTGAGAAAATATGACAACCATAACATCCAAAACTATACGTGAAACCATGGGTTTGAAACTCTGAAGTCATTTTTCCCAGTTTCGCACTCAGGTGAGTTAATAATAAGCATAATATCTGATTTAAATGGTCACATTTTATCAGCTCTTTTCCATTTTCAAGGCACTAAATGTGCTTCAAGGAACCATTCCCCCATTCACACACACATTCATACACCAGTATATTCAGACACTAGTGAGTGTTATTCTGAGAGTAAATTTGATTGAACAAATCCTTTTTTTTTTGTTTTTTGTTTAAAGTACAGTTACTATAGCAACTCCAGTGCTTGCGCTGAAGTATCTGAGCATGTGCAGTATGGATCTAAAAAACATCGACTAGTGGTCGCTCCAGGTACTGCAGCTCCCAGGAGCTCCGGCCCAGAAAGAATCCTCCCATAAAACACAATGAGAGGATTAGTGTATCTGACCATAGAGCACAATACAATTTTGTGAAATCAAACTGCCTGTGTTCGACTGACAGGGCAACGACAGCTTTTTTGTAGGATTCTTATGTTCATGTTGGGTTCATCTTCCAGATCTTATTATACTTCCATGATCTGCATTTCCAAATCGAGCAGTGGCAGTTGTCATGGTAATATGTCAGCTTCTGTTGCTGTGATCAGGCCTAAAATGTCAAGTTTTTAATGTTTTATTTTATGTCTAAGTTGAGATAAGGCTTCTAATCTTGTTCCTAAACTTAACCAAACCCAAACTTTAACCATTTTCCTAACCTTAAACCATAACTCGTTTCCTAACTTTAAAAATAACCCTGTTCCTAAATTTGGTCACTTCAGAGAACCAGTCACAGCCAGGCGTCCCTCCCAACCCTACATTCTAGCATTAACCTTTGAATTTGTTGACTCATGTTCACACTGAGGCGTGGGGACCCACTGAGCTGACTGGCCTATTTTCTCACACGTTACAGGTCTCCCGTCCCTCTTTATATAGTTTTTCGTCACATATGTAGTTCAACACATCCCCTTCTGTGTACACATCCTTCTTATTAGTAATTCTGAAGTGGTTCAGCGGAGGCTCGAGACACAATATTACTGTAAAACAAATCCAAAGCAACATGTTTAGGTTATTTATAGAGAGGTATTTAGTACAATGGAAACGAAAATGCTTAATACAGGTTAGACCACTTATTTCACCAAACAATGACTAATTACAGATGTTTTTTTTGTTTTTTTTCACTTTTAATGTTGATACCAATTATTTAGATTCAAGAGCAACTGATAAGGTCTGCCAATATTCATCATCTGATCAGATACAACCATGGGTCTACAATAAGATCTTATTACACTTCCATGGGCACAATCACCGGTCCACTTCTAGATGACACTGTTGAGTCGGGTCACTTCGGGCATTGTCACAATGCCCATGTTATCAAAATTTTTACCAGGCCGGTCGATTCTACATCTCCATGTTAGACTTTTCGTTGAGGTTCAGGGGGTCAGTAGTCCTCACCAGTTACTTTGTTATTGGCTCGGGCCAAAAACAAAATAACTGTCCCTTACATGTTGTCATTACATATTAAGTAAACATATTCAAATAAGGTTTTACTTTTGCTCAGTGGTGGAAAGATTACAGTACTGCATATTTGTAGTAAAAGTAGTTACATGGCAATTACAAGCACAGCTTCCAAAATTATGCTTAAATAAAAGTAAAAGTATACATGAAAAATACTACTCAGATATTCACCTTCGCATAATTTGCTCTGGTTTCGCTTAAAAAACGCTTATAAACTCAGTGCAGTGAATAATTAGAAATGCTCTGACTGCATAAGTGAGGAATAACTCTGGAGCACCACAAACGTTTTAAAATGAACTTTTTCACATTAAGAAAAATCAGGTACAGGGCCTTTAACTTTTATTTTATTTATGTTATGTTTACTTGTAACAATGAGTAATGGTTTGAATCATATATGGGTCCGGTCAAGCGGTAACGGAGGGAAATGGACAGATTTTTTACATTCAAATGTCTCTTATTCAGAAACTAGAGGAACTATTGAAATAAGTAAAGTATCAGAATGTAGGAAAGAGTTACACTCCAACAGGGTCAAGTTAAACCTGTGATATTCTTTCAAGTTGTTGACAAAAAATTTAAAAAACTCATGTCGGTAACGGAGGGAATGAAATATGCAGCACTTTTTGGGCAATAAACACAAACAGTGATAACTCTTGGTTCTCACTTACATATCCTTAAGAAACTGGTTTGAATATTTGCTTCATATAGTTTTTCTACCATATGGTACAAGATTAGGTTGAAAAACCTCTTACTTTTTGAGTCATGAGATTTTTTTTAAAGAAAGGTCATGGTAACGGAGGGAAAAGTAACGGAGGGAAAATTGTAAAAACAAGTAGAAGGTGCAGGATTTTACATCATTTGTCAACTTTTTTCTTCCGAATACTTTAATATTACTTCAAAATGAAAGGAAACTATTTCTATAAAATATGTCAGTCCTTCCAAGCTAATTTTATCATTTAAATTTTTTTTTTTTTTAAATCATGTACCTTCATCAACAGTTCAAAGATGGAATAACACAAGATATGATGAAATACATCCATTTATTGACATGATTTGCAGGTCTTTGAAATTTGGGAAATAATTTTTGTTCCAGGTTTCATACATGGTCTGTTTAAAAACATATGGAACTTTAGAACCAAAAATGGTACAGAAAAAAGGTCAACAGTTTCATAAACTAGAGTACATATGTATCTGTTCAATACATTTTTATATCAGATGCATTAACTTGAATTTTTGGCCCTGCTGTTTAGTTCTGCTTGACTGGGCCCATTTGTCAGTATATTCTCTGTAAATGTGATAGTGATTAATCATAAAAACTTGTGTGTAAATATTAGGGGTGTAACGGCACATATATATTCGTGCTGAAGAGTTTTGGTACACGACGTTCGGTTTGGGCACGATTGAATTCACGCAATTTTGTGTGTTTACATTCCACCACTACATGTGCAGCTACACGGAGGCTTGGCTCTTTAATATTCAGAGGAAACTCATCCGTGACTGGGGCAGTGTTTCCGCAGTGCTTTATAGTTAGGGTGGCCGCCTTGACAACAATTACCCCCTGCCATAACTACATCCCTCCGAACCACGTGAATCCTCCCAAAACTACGGTTGTCCTCACTTTCGCTTTTCGCTGGCATGCAATCTCCGCCCCCCTCCATACCTCTCCATACCTCTCCATACCCACGACCTCTGTCTCTAGTGAAAGTGTATTTTCAGCCAATGGGGACATTTTTTTGCAGACAATGTGGACAAGTTGTTTTTTCTGGCCAAAAATATGAAGACTGAGTACATGTTACAGCTACAAGAAATCAGAAGTATGTACTGGTATTTGTTCATGTATACATTAAGGCTTCATCATTAAGGTTTGACTTACGAATGCACTGGATGTCACCTGTCCATTGTCCATTGGTGCAGGTTTTAAACAATGCTCCAGTCATAGTGTGGTGATCATCACATCCGAATCTGACAATCTGACCATTTCCATAGATTAACGTTGTATTATCCAGCAAATATCCATTTGTGAGCGGTGGAGGGGGAGTGCAGCCCAGAAGCACAGGAAACGAGTTCTCTGTGACAAGAAAACAACAGATCAGGCCTGTGCTTTAAAGGTCCTATATTACACACTGTTGACTCTTGTGAGCTTCAAGCCATGTTAGAACCTCCTCAAAAACAGACCTGGAGTTGTATTTGTTTCATTCACACATGTTTGAGTAATCCTTTATTATTAGTCTGTCTCCATCTCCAAAGCTTAACTGCTCTGTTCCACCTTGTGATGTCATGGAGTGGTAGTTTTCAAGTTAACATCTATCCTTTACCTTTTGTTTAGAGATTGTCAGTTCCAGATCTGCAAATATCCAAATTAATCTATGAATGTGCATGCAGTATAAAAACTCTGGGGTGCTTACTGTGTTACCAGATGATATCACAAGGTGGAACAGGGTGTTTTCTGTTTGAAAGAAGAACCGTGCAGAGTGCGTTTGTTAAATATGTGTGAATGAAGCAAATCACAACTCCAGGAATGCTTTTGATGAGGTAACGATATTTTAACATGGCTTAAAGCTCTCAAGAGGACCATATAGGACCTTTAAGCTTGTAGAAGTTACTACAGTGAACATTTATATTCCATTTCCAGCTTCTTTATAATCTAATTTTACATTTCCAGTACCCTTGGTAAGGGTTTGTGTACCCCTGTTTGGGAAACAGTTGTGCCATAACTACAGAGATCAACCTAGATGCCTTTTTCATGGCTGATGCTGATACTGACTGTTTAGGATTCAGAGAAACTGATGTTCAAAAAATTCTGCCAATATTTTTGGCTTGATATGTAGGGCAGACTTTGATTATCATCCCCAAATTATGCAATTTAAGTTTACTACAAACTCACCCACAGCCCTTTTTTACCAAACCGTCATGAGAGCAGTGTAGCCGTGTTTTCAGCAATTATCAGCAGTTCAGTAGCTTTGTGTGGGAACAGATCGACCTAAGTATCGGCATGTGCTGAAGGTTTAAGACCGAGAGGCAATGTGCTAAAAAGTCCAAATATCAGCTCGATATATCAGAGTATCTCTAATTATGACATCTCACCAACACATTGGCCGATGGCTTCAGCTGTCCAGCCGTCCTCAGTGCAGATGTAGGTGGTGTTCAGACCAGTCGTGAAACCAGGATCACAGCAGAAGTAAATCACATCTCCCTTTTGGTACTCTGCCTTTTTGTATTCGTCCAATACAAATGCATGTTGAACTGAAGGCAGCTTTGAACACTCTAAGAGACAATACCAGCCACAGTGAGAGTGAGGAATGTTCAAAAAGACATCTGGTTTTAAAAGTGGACAGATTAAAAATGCTCCGTACCATTTAGTGTTAAAGTAAACTCCACAAGTCTCCATAGAAACAGCATAAAAATCACTGTGGGCTTCATTGCTGCTTTGGACTGAAAACTGTGGAGAGGTTTACGTGTCCTGTTCAGTATTTGTGTAATACCCAGCCAATCAATACTTGGTAAAGGCCATTGCACCTTTATTCTAACCTCATGGCTTGTCCGATCCAGAATACACACTTTTTCAATACTTTACAAATGTGAATATCCACTTTTCAGATGGGTGTGATTGACAGGTGGATTAGCCAATCAGGGGCACACATGGTCTACAGAGAATATTAAGAAAAAAAAAATCACTAGGGGCTGTTATGTGGGGTCCAGACTGATCAGACATGCCTAAATATGAAAGGTTTGTGTGTTAAACATACGTGAATAAAACAAAACACAACTGAAGGTCTGTTTGTGATGAGGAAACAACATTATCACATAGATCACATAATAGTATAATATGGGCCCTTTAAATGCTGAAACTCTGATTCCCCATGTTGATTCCTGACTCTGAGGACCTCAGGGACTGGCGTCCTGCTGGTGCCCAGAGTGCAGACGGTTCATATTAGAAGATTATATTCGATTTTTGTTGTTTTAAGATGCTTTGCTGTTTTTTGCTATGTTTTTTATATGTTAAAAAGCTGCAGATGTTATTTGATGTGGTGGTTGAAGTTAAAATCCATTATTACTCATATATTTCCAGCCTGATTTAAAGGTTTCAGAGAGAGAGAGACTGGAGGTGACTGCTGACATTGTCTCTTTGTTTGTGGGCCAAAAACAATGACTTGTGTCTTGTTTGAGTTTAGCTGGAGAAAGTTGTTTTGCCTCCACACACTGATCTGTTGGATGCAGTGGCAGAGTGAGTCCAGTTGTGGTAGGACATTACTGCTGCATTTTAATAGAGGTATGCAGAGAGTGAACAAAAGAGGTCCCAGGATCGACCCCTGGGGCACCCCACAGGTCAAGGCCATGTGATCTGAGTCACAGTTTCCAATTTCAGCTAAATACTTCTTGTCATCCTTCTAACAGAGATGCCCATCCAGTCCTCCAGTCTCGGTCATGATGGACAGTGTCAAAGCAGCACTCAGATCTAACAAGATCAACATTGAGACTTTGCCTGCATCAGTGTTCAGGTGGATGTCATTTGTCACCTTGAGAAGAGCAGTCTCAGTGCTGTGGTGGAGTCTAAAACCTGATGTCAGGAGTCAGGTTTTAGACTGTTGGTAAGCAGCTTTTTCAAGGACTTTGCCTTAAAACAGCAAATTTGAAATGAGTGTCTAATTGTTTACTGCTGTGGCATCAATACTGTTCTTCTTTAGGAACGGCTTAATGACACCAGTTTTTAAACTCTTGAGAATATTCTAGATTGAAGTGAAATTAAACTATATGAGCGAGTGGCGAGAGCAACCTGCTCAATCTCCAGCACTTTAGAAATCTAATGGGTAATACATGGAGGCAGCATGTAGATGAACTCGTGATGATCTCTCAGACAGTTTTGTTACAGGTACAAAGTGACTCAGCTCTTAGTGTCTCTGTGGCTGCAGGATTTGTTTTCTACGTAGTAGAATTGATGGCATTTTTGATGCCCTGAACCTTGTCATGAAAGAAAACTGCAAATTAATTTCACTTAGAAGTGTAAATTAGTTGTAACTGCAGTGGAGCTGGAGGGTTTGTTCATCTGTTCATTCACTAGCTAGGACCACACCAACAACAACATAGTGCGAAGAAGTTTATTGATAATGTACGAAGCGAGGCAGAGATGGCTGGGTTGAGACTCTGGGTGGGGGCTCTGTCTCAATCAGTAATTGGCCCAGCCGGAACGGGACCCCCCTTGTAGGGGTCTTATGACTGAAAGACAAAATAGAGAATGGGAGGGTGGGGTCGAGTTCACCGACACAAACTGGGGTGATGGGAAAGGCTGCTACATATAGGCTTCTGGGAAATTCGAGGCGTGGTGGAGGTGAGTTGTGGTTCACTGGTGAGAGGAGAGGGCGGCTGAGGCCTGGTCCTGCTCCTGAATCTCACTTAATCATATTAACTACATTTGCTGCAAACAGGATACGTGACAGGAGCTGTTACTGCAGTTTCCACTTATGTCTAAAAAGTACCTCTCTCTTCTACTCATACTGTTGTTTTTCTTTTCTTCGTAAATCTCATGACAAACCTGGACGTTTGATGCCATTTGTGCTCAATTCTCCAGCACTCCTCCTGTGCCCTGACCGAGTCATCATTCCTTCACGGAGTTTTCTGTGGAGAGGTGACTCCATTATATGAATGCATGCTTTCTTGGGAGGGCATGAAACATTTTTAACTGAATACATGCAAAATGGAGAATGCCATACTTGTGAACATGCTAGGCAAAGCAAAGACATCTCCATGGTGGTGGAACCGTCAATAGAAATGTTACATAGTGCATCTTTAAAGGAAACAAAAAAAATTTCAATTGTCAGTGATTTTCCTGAATTATTCAACAGCATCAATCTGTATTGTAAACTGTATTTAACAGGGATGTATACATTTTGTACATATACCATGATCTTTCTTAAACACATGTGGGGAGGAGCATCACTCCATCGGTACAGATCACTCTCATCTCCTGTGTGCCGATAGGGTGAGCTCCTTCGATGCAGGCATTGTCGTCATATTGATCACTCAAGATTTTCTGTTCAATTTTATTTTTGTCTCATTAAATCATAATAAAAATAAGTGTAAATATTAATTTCCATAGTGTAAATCATCAGTTACTTTTAAAATCTCCAAGTGGGTGACAATAAGAGACCGTCAGAAAAAGATCACAGCTCTTATAAATGACAATGTAGATGTTGGAGTGTGAATATGTGAGTCTTACTGAGACATTTGATGTCCCCGGTCCAAACTCCGTTGAGGCAGGTTTTGTATGGCCCTCCTTCCATTATGTGCATGACTTGACATTGGTATTCAACCTTTGAGTTATGGCTAAATGTTCCACCGGAGACCAAGAAATCTCCATTATCCAAGGATGGTGGAGATCCACAACCCTGAGGAACTGAAAAAGAAACAGACATCATTGGTTTTGTCCAGAACACTGCAGCTCGTCTGCTGACAAAAAGAGATGAGCGCTTATCATGCCTGTGCTTCATACGGGTGCATTTCAAAATGTTATATTGTTTGTGTTTAAATGTTTGGTCTCTATGGATCCACTTTATTTGAGGGAGTTACTACAGCCCTGTACCCCACCCAGAGCGCTGAGGGCAGCTGACCAGCTCCTGCTGCTGACCAGCTCCTGACATTTGTCACACTGGAGGGACTATGTCTCAGGGCTGGACTGAGAACACCTCAGGGTCCCCCTGGAGGAGCTGGAGGAAGTGTCCGGGGTGAGGAAGTCTGGGAGTCCCTGCTTAGACTGCTGCCCCCGCGACCTGGCCTCGGATAAGCCAAAGAAAATGGATGGATGGACTTTTTCAGAGTAACATGCACAGCACTATTTATGACATAGATCAAAAATAATGCAATATCTAGTCTATTAATCCATGGACCAGACCCAAAAATTTGACATATCAGTTTTTGAAAAATTCTATATCTAAGCTATTTTTTGATAATGATTTAAACTTTTGTATTTGGTTCATTTTAAAGAGAACAGCCTCATCTTTCATTTAAGATTTGTCAGATCAATTATGACTCTGACAATCACCATGGTAACCACAGCTTTTCAAAATATCACGTGAGAACATTTTGTCACTATTCTCTCTTGAACTCTTTTACTACTTGTTATTGTTTTGTCTTTGAATATCACAGGTATTTTCAATCTGACCCTTTATTGAAATGACTTGTTTGATTGGATACAGAAAACCAGTCTGTTCCTGGCAAGTTACACAACATGTCTCTGTTGTTTGGAAACTGGCTTAGGCCCTCCTGCCAAGTGGACCCACTCGATCTGTTACAGAAGCTTTTCAAATAAGCTGATTCTATAAACATGCATTATTAATGAATACCTACAGACAAAAATGTAGAAATTATGCTAGCATGCTGCAACGAAAAATATGATCAAATGCCATAATGTTCAACTACTGTCACAAAATAAACAATGGGTTTATTTAAAGCTGCACAATTTGGTGGAGAGTAATCTAAAAACTTATCAGGCTGTGTTTGCTAATGTGGTCATCGTGTCACCATGGTAACTGCTAAACATTCCTCCATAGACATATATACACGTGTGTAAATTGTCCATGGAATTTTTGGTGTTGATGACATAGGCCGAGGCTGAATTTGAGATTTAGGCATCAGTTAAACAAAAGTGACAAAATTTTTTTACCAACTTAAGCTTTTTTCTAATGTGTGTCAAATGTGGACCATCCTTGAAAAGTCCAAAGCTGTTATCACTCCTCAAAACAACCAATAAATAAAGTAAATAAAATAACTGACTGTAGTGTTTGCACAAAATTCAGGGCTGGCTGTTCCTGTAAGTTACAAACCTACCTGCTGTGTGGGTAGCTGGAAGCCATGATGGAAATTCTAAACAACATACATTGCCTAATTGTACTTTTCTATTTTATCTGATTGAAATTATGAAATAACCTCTCCTTAAAGTTAGGAGTCAAGAATGCCAAAGTCTGTCCTCAAAGGTGGTTCATAAAGTTTGACTATATGAACTTGCATCTAATGGATTTATTTAATTTCATTTAGTTTTATTTTGAGCTGCATTTGGATCCATCATACGTTGTCTTATTTTTGGGATATTCTTGGCCCCATTCAGTCAGGAAAATATGACTCAAACAGATGATATATAGGACCTCAGCTTAGAATAAAATGGTTCACAATATATACCTCAGCATTGCATTTTAACGTCTGGGTCTTTTCACGCCAAATCTCCGAATGCCCCGGCTCAAACATCTCAGATTAGGAAAAGGAATAAGAAAAGTCCAAAATTTTAGCTCCCAACTCCTTACAGTTTTGTCATTAAAAAATATTTTGTCAACTCTGCCCTGAACTGTTTGGAGCAGAGTTTGCTGAGGAGAGCCAATTTCAGACTGCTGCATCTAAAAAACTATTTAAGGTAGATCCTTCAAATTTTCAGGGGTTAAAATTTGTCAAATGTACTTGTAGAATCTGGACTTTTACACATGTGCTTTTGATTTATCACAGATTTCTGGGGCTTGAATTTGCTCAAAAATTCTACTATTCAAATATGACGGCATCTTTGAAGGACTGTGGAAAGTGCAATTTCAAAGACAGAGGTTTGATATTGAACATACACCTTTCCACACACATGCTGTGGACTTTGTATTTTAAAACTGAGCCTCTGTGATGAACGCTCTACAAGATATTAAGTGTTAAAAAAATAATTTGGTGCCACCTTTACCATGTTATACCATAAAAAATTACAGCACCCACCAACATAAAACAGACTGTTTTAGAAAGACTAGATGTTTGTTTTTAACATAGCCAAAATTTGTGATGGTGTTCTGCCTTATTTTCTCAAAATGAATTTTTGAAAATGTGGTGTCCACATACATGCAGAGCATTCATGGACTATGCAGGGACTTTCAGAAGCTTAGAAACAAATGATTTCATGACTGCTGTCATTTTTTTGGTATAACATGGTAAAGGTGGCACCAAATTAATTTTTTCCATTTTTAACAGTTAATATCTTGTAGATCAGGAGTGCTCAATACGTCGATCGCGATCTACCAGTCGATCGTCAAGGTCGTGTGGGTAGATCGGCGTGTCTCATCTCGGACTCGCGTTTGGACTCGGTCTTGTCTCTCACTCGAGGTCTGACACTCAACAAGTGCGATCATATTTCATTACGGCCGCTGCTGTTGGTAATAAACTTGTAGCGGGTGCAGGAGCGTGTGGGGCGTCTCAGTGCAGCCTGTGCGCTCATTTGAAACCCGCGGAGACTCTACGGCACATCACAAACACACACGCTCCCTATGCACGGCTCGTCTGCAACAGCGTGTGCCCTCGTGTACCAGCGTGCATCACAGGGCAGGTTCAACTTCCTAAACATCCTACCTGTCCATCTGCCTCACGTCAGCACGCCGCCCCTCGCCTTTTCACGCTCTCGCTCCTTCCTGCGTACAGCCAACACAAGCCCCTCCCACAGTGCGCTGATTAGAAGAACAAGACCAAACGTGAAGCAAAAACGAGTCTAAATTTATGTTACAGTGTTGGCACAAAGCAGGTCTACAGCATAGAGCAGATCTACAGAACAGACCTACTGCCACATCTGGCTGAAGTTTGTCTAACAAAAGTGCACAAATGCATCTGTGTTTGTCACGATGTGTGTTTGGTTTGGTAAATGTGCAGAGGCTGGTAAATATCACTGCAAAACCAGAAAAGAATGTAACTCCAGTTTGGAACTTTAAAAAACAGGTTTTAAAAATCTTCCTTCACTTTTTTCACAGTTTTGTGTAAAGTGCCAGAGGAAGTT
>NW_026571473.1:5884222-6108766 GCF_026225935.1 Boleophthalmus pectinirostris | reverse complement strand
ATTTCCACCCTCGACTCCAGTATTTTCCACATCTGGTAAGTTTTCCAGTGATTCATCCTCATTTGAATTTTCCTCCTTGGCATCTTCCTCATTGGCATTTTCTTCCATATCCAGGTCTGCATCGGCATCGGTTTCAGGTAAGTCACAATCAGGTAAGTTCCAATCCAGTGGTTTTGTCACATTCAGTGTTTTTTGTCACATTCAGTGGTTTCGTCATATCCGGGAGGTTTGTCATGTTCGGCGGTTTTGAATATTCATGTACAGTGGTAAATCTGGTTATCTCTTGGCACGGGGAATCCTCAACCCATGAGATTAAAAGATCATTTTCAAGTTCAACAGATTCGTCGGGATCAGTGATTTCAGTGGCAGCAGTTTGTCGAGTCTTAGGGCGACTAACAAGTACTGGCTCAGGTATGTCTACCGTGGCAACAGGAAGAAAGCTGCAGGGAAGCAAAAGGTCTCTATGTAGGGTTCGCGAAGGACCTTGCTTTGATTCAGGTTTTACAGTGTAAACTGGCAACTGACCTGCACGCTTTTCAACAACATGGATATCTGTTTCCCACTTATCAGCAAGTTTATTTTTGCCACGCAGTCGTACATTTCTGACTAAAACCCTATCCCCAGGTTTAAGTTCAGAGACTGTGATTTTACGATCAAACCTGGCTTTATTTTTGTCTGCCACTTTTTGTGCATTTCTAGAAGCTAATCTATAGCTTTCCTCCAAACGAGTTTTAAGACTTTGAACATATTGTGAATGGGACATTTTCTGATTTTTGTTTAAGGGAAGTCCAAATGCAAGATCGACTGGCAATCTGGGCTTTCTGCCAAACATTAATTCATAAGGGCTAAACCCTGTCACATCACTGCGCGTGCAATTGTATGCATGAACTAATGGCATGACATACTCTTTCCAATGGGACTTTTGTTTAGTTTCAAGCGTCCCTAACATACTGAGTAACGTTCTGTTAAATCTTTCTACGGGATTACCCCTTGGGTGGTACGGGGTAGTACGTATTTTCTTTATTCCAGAGATCTCACACAAGTCTTTGATCAGTTTTGCTTCAAAATCAGGACCCTGATCACTATGCAAACGTTCAGGTATCCCATAGTGGACGATGAACTGATCCCACAGGCACCTGGCGACTGTTTTGGACTTTTGATTTGGCGTTGGCACAGCAAGAGCAAATTTGGTGAAATGATCAGTCATTACTAGGATATTACTAGTATTACTGCTGTCCGGCTCTAAACTAAGGAAGTCCATGCAGACTAGCTCTAACGGTCGTGAGGTGGAAATGTTGACCAAACTAGCTGCTTTTTCTGGGGGACTCTTTCTACGGATACAGCGATCACATGTTTTGACTTTTTGCTCAACATCTGTTGCCATACGCGGCCAATAAAAACGGGTTCTGACCAAATCAAGGGTTCTGTCAATACCCTAAGTGGCCCATATCATTGTGCAAACTTTGGAGAACCGAGGGTCTGAGCTCCTCAGGAAGAACAAGCTGATGGGTCACTTGGTCTCCATCTTGCCTTTTTCTGTACAAGATCTCATTGTGCATTTCCAATCGATTGAGTTCTCTGAGTAAAAGAGAGAGATCTGGAAGTTCTTTTCTCAAAGTTGGTGGAGGTGTTTGACCAAGTTCAATTTGAGCTATCACGTGGCTGATGGTTGAGTCGGCTCTTTGTTTGTCTTTTAGCTCGGAGTTGGACATAGCAGAGATTGTTGGTAAGCCATGCTGCTCTTCGGAAAGGTAAGTGTCTGGAATGGCATTGGCTGAGAGAGAAAGTGACTCTACTAGTGTAACACCACTGTCATTATCGTCATTTCTGATTTTAACAAGATGGTTCTGACAGATGGCTTGGACAACATCACTATCTACAAGCTGTCTGATGTCACTATCAGCTAGGTGACATTCTACAAATTTGGTCACTCGCTCCTGCTCTTTCCTGGACTGTACATCATTAACTAGTTCACCATGAGGGCGTCTAGAAAGGCCATCAGCGTCTAAATTCTGCTTACCCGCTCTGTACTGCAGTTTAAAGTTGTAGTTAGACAAAGCTGCAAGCCACCTGTACCCTGTGGCGTCTAACTTGGCAGAAGTCAATATATACGTGAGCGGGTTACTGTCTGTTACAACAGTAAACTGACCACCATACAAGTAATCGTGAAACTTTTCCGTAACTGACCATTTAAGCGCTAAAAACTCTAATTTATGAGCTGGATAGCGTGCTTCACTTCTGGATAATCCACGACTGGCAAAAGCTATGGCCCTAAGCTGACCCTCCTGCTCTTGGTAGAGTGCTGCACCTAAGCCGGTAGTACTGGCGTCGGTATGGAGTAAGTAAGGTAGCTTCGGGTCTGCGAAACCTAAAACAGGCGCTGTTGTAAGCTTTTCAATGATAGAATCAAAAGCTTTCTGGCAGTCAGTGGTCCATCGACTTTCAAATGGCAGTTTTGGATCATGGTAGGTCTGATCTGGTTCTTTTGACTTGGACTTTTTGCGGAGTGGCGGGTAACCACGGGTCAAGTCATTGAGTGGGCGCACTATAGACGAGTAACCTTTAATGAAGCGCCTATAGTAACCTGAGAACCCTAAAAACGATCTCAGTTCTTTAAGGTTCGTGGGCCTTGGCCATGTCTTAAGGGCCTGAATCTTTTCGGGATCTGTCTCTACGCCATTTTCTGATATGATGTGACCTAGATAGCGGACTGTGGTTTGACAGAATTTACATTTTTCTGGCGATAATTTCAGCCCATATTCTCTGAGACGATTGAGTACTCGCATGAGACGTTTCTCGTGTTCCTCAAGACTGCTTGAGAAGATTATCAGATCATCTAAAAAGACGAGCACTTCTTTTAGATTCATATCACCAACACAACGTTCCATTAATCTTTGAAAAGTGCTCGGGGCATTAGTTATGCCTTGAGGCATGCGGTTGAATTCCCAGAATCCAAGTGGTGTTACAAACGCGGTCTTTTCTTTGTCTGCTTCCTCGACCTCAATCTGGTAATATCCAGATTTAAGATCGAGGACAGTAAACCACTTGGATCCTGAGAGCGCAGAGAATGTGTCTTCTAAATTCGGAAGGGCATACGAGTCCTTAACGGTCTGCAAGTTAAGTTTTCTAAAGTCTATACAAAGGCGGACATCATTGTTTCGCTTTCTCACTACAACAATCGGGGACGAGTAAGGCGATTGGGACTCTCTTATAACACCTGCTGCGAGCAGCTCTTGGAGGTGTTTACGCACTGCCTCCAGGTCTTGGGGATGGATAGGGCGTGCACGGTGCTTAAAGGGAGTCAGATCATGAAGTTTGATGGAGTGCTTCACTTTGTTCGTACACCCGAAATCAAGGTCGTGATGAGCGAATACCTCTGGCATGTCATTGAGTTGTTTGGTTATCCTCTCCTTCCATTCTTGTGATATCGGAGAGTCTCCAAAATTGAAGTTCAGGTTTGTCTCTTTGGTTGGGTTAGACTCGTTCGTGTTCGTGACATTGTGCTGGGAGACAACACAATGGAAAGCTCCAAGCTCTGCAATAACACAGGTGGACGGAATTGTAACCTCTTGTTCCGTTTCATTTGTGATCACTACAGGGATTTTGTGCGGAGCTCGGGAGGGAAGAGTTATCAGGCAACTCTTTACACAAAGACCACCGGGCAAGGAAGACTGACTGGGATGTTCAACTAGGGCGCAGGTATCAGTTGAAGTGTAATGTACGTTAACATACCCCTCTAAAACTACAGTGTGGCCCGCTGGAACAACCGCTGCTGTCTTACCCGCTAAGGTAACTAAACCAATGTTTCCGTCTTTGTTTTGAGAGTGTCTGACCTCGAGAGTTTTCAAGAGTGCTCTAAACCCATAGGGACCAGGTAAGTGCTCATGTGTTTTGATGTCTAAATACTTCTCATAAAGAACATCAAGAGTATTTGTCCCCACTAACACTGGTGTTTGGTTGTTAGGGTGAGCATCTGGCACTACAAGAGCTAAGGTTGGTATGTCAATCTCTGTATCTAGGAAGTCTTTTGGAAAGGTAACACACAACTCTATATAACCTAAATAAGGGACAGGCTGTCCTGCAGCACCTTCTACCTCTAAAAGGTTATACAGTGGGTTAAGGTCTTGATCAGGAAAGTTCTGTTTGTAGAATGACTCTGTGACTGTAGTCACTTGTGACCCTGAGTCAAGAAGACAGTTAACATTAATACCACAAATGCTAATTACAGCTGTACATTTAGAACCAACTAACCCTTTTGGCAAGCTAAAGTTTTGCTGCTTTCTAAGAGACTGTTTCAAGTTAGCTTTTTGCTTCACTTTAGTGGGACATGCTTGACTGGGTACAGTCCCTATTTGCCCCGTAATAGAGACTGTTTCTAGTTTAACTGTTCACTAACGTCTGTGGGGTGTTCAGCTTCCCACTTCTTTTGTTTGTCTTTAAACAGTTTTCGCTTTTCAGTAACTAAAGCTGCATTGGGCTCGTTTTCACAGTTCGGCTTTATGTGGCCATCTTCTCCACAATGGAAACAGTACCATGGTTTGGGTGGCGTACGCAGAGTTTTATCCTGTTCTGTGGGTTCCTTGGTTTCTTTGTCTGGCTTTCGTTTCTGTTTTGATCTTGCACTGGGTGCATTTTTTGAGTTTTGGATTCTCGGTTTTGGTGGTTTAGTATTTAGTTTTACTAGCTGACTTTGGATTGCTGCAACTTGTTTAGAGAGTTCTTTAGTGATTGTGCTCAGTGTGGCAATATTGTTGTCTTCCTCTGGGACACATTTGGCTAATTGTACGTGAGCTGTTACTTTTGGTTTTGTATTGCTCAAATGTTGTTTCTTTCGCATTGTTTTGGCAGCATGTTGATCTTCTTCAGTGCGCAACAATAATAGCAAGTCAGGAAAGGTTTGGGGACTTGTTCGTTTCTGTCTTAACTGGAGCTCAGTTATCAAGGAATCGTCCCAACAACCTCGACAAAACTGTGTAAGTAGCAGTTTGTCAAAGTCACGGCTTGCGGCACCATTTCGTTTTACAGTAAGAGTTAAAGCTGCTTGGAGACGTTGCAAATATGATGACGGTTTCTCACCTGTATTTTGGAAGGTGTCAAGAAACTTTGCAAACAGCTCTCCGCCATCCTGAACAGTTCCGTAAGCGGAATCCAACAACTGAAGATATTCTGCAGGTGAGCTGTTGGGGTTCAAGTGCCTTACAACATCTGCTGCGGGAGGTAGAAGACTCTCAATGATTTTTCGTGATTGTTGCAGTTGTGACATGGATGTATCAGTCATGACTAGTTCTACACTGGAGCGCCAAGCATCATAATCAGGTTCGTAAGCAGGGCGAGGTTCTTTTCCTGAAAAAGCTCTGAGCTTTTGTGAAAATGGCTGCCCTGAGTATTCATCTCTCTTTACAATGTGCTCAACTACCACTCGCTGCACTTCTGGGGGAGTTAAATCGTGTGCAGAAATGGTAGGGATACTTTGGGCTGGGCTACTTACAGTGCTAGATGTCTGATTGGTCAAGATTTGTTGTGCACCCTTCAAACTGGGTTCAACTACAGAGGGCTGCGGTTCAACCAAAGGAGATGCAGGTGGGTTGTCTGGTAAGTCGCTTTGTTCGGATGATTCTGTTATGAATTCTTTGATCGAGTCACTAATCTGTGCCATCATGTCTTTCAGGACATCTGCATAGTCTCTACCACTCATCTTAGCTAGGTTTTGAATATTACTGAGGTACGATTTTGTTGTGTCATTCCCAACACTCTGTGTGTAAACACTAGCAAGAGATTGTATCTTAAAGCTAACCCCACTGTCAGATACATGAACAAATGGCAAAGGATCAATACCATCTACAGCAGCTCCTGAGTTGTACTCAACAATAACACTTTGATGAAACTTGGAAGTATTGTCATCTACTTTTATCACTCTTGAGATTGACCCATAATGTTTTAAGAACTCCACCACCTGATCAGATTGCTCATCTCCAGCAATTCCACTTACTATCACTGCATTAGGGATTTTCACCGATTGCTGATCAATAACATCCATTTTGAATATGTTTAGGCTTGAGTAAACAAGAAAAACTCCTGGCTGGCTCGCCAAAACTCTACTGTAACCCCTGACTCGAGAATAGTATAATAAAGTAATCTAGTAGTTTGGTCCAGGCACTAGGTTCTCAAGGACTACAATAGGAATAATAGTGCGAGAGTAAATGAGATGGCTGGAGACAGAGATTGAGCAAGCTTGATTTGTATTGGATAGAAAATTTAAATAAAAATAAAAATTATAAAATTTGTTACAAATGAACAGCCGGCAATCTATGTTTACATTCAGTTGTGCACCATAATTCACCCTTAGTCCTACTGAGCTCAGTATATTCAGTCAGTATAGTCACAGTCAATGTTCCAACAGGATCCTCGCTGTGGTAGTTTGAGTGGTTACCACGTGATGAGTTCGATAAGAAGAGCAGAGAAGAAGGTTGCTCTCAGTTCTCAGTTCTGGGTTCTGGGACAGGCTCGCCGTTTCCTCCAAAGAAGAATCCAGATCCAGTCTTGTCTTTGTCTTCTTAATCGTCACACACACAAAAAACCTAGCCTGTACAACAATAACAGTATTATAGTATACGGCTATCTGAAATCCAATTCCATTAATTTATTCTCACAATCAAGTAGCTATAGCTTTGTTTTTGTTTTTTTTACTCAAAATATCAAATAATATAACTCCATAGTTATATCAGAACATACATGTATGTGTTCATTTCTGTTAATTCAAATCTATCATTGCTGCACATGAATTTGTTTTTAACCCATGTAATAACAATAAAATGAATTGTTCTTTTAATCTTTTTGAACATATTAACCATGACATCTTATTAATATTTTAATCCAATTAAATTATTACCTTTTAAACCTTATTTAAGCTTTTATAAATGAAAATCAATCAATTATTTGTATTATCAAACAGATAATAGTATCTCTATACTTCCACTGAATCTGTAAACCCTTGCTGGTTTAACATTGAATTACTTTCTTTTACATAAAACACCAAATTAGTGTTACACTTCACCATAAAACAGGGTGAAATTAAATAAAAGTGTAGTGACCTTTGTTGTCATCTGAAATATCACTTTAGATTACAATAAAACAAGTACAGATTGGTTTTACATTGATTTCAAGTAGTAGTTTACCACTCGCGATTAGCATTAGCATCGCGATTAGCATCGCGCTAGCATATTTTTTACCATATTAGATCGGTAACACGTGTAGACTCACCAAGATGATGTGTTAGCATGAACATGGGACAGACACCGTCACAGCCCTTCAGGTTCACACATGGATTCAACTTAAAATAGCATATAAACATTTCCCTGTTAGCATTTAAATCTCGTACCATATTTACATCAAATTCTATTTACATACACTCACCGAAATAATCATTTAGCTTAGCAAAAACAAAAGTGGTCATCACACACAGCCTCTCGCATCTGCGTCCAGAGCGTAAAAGAACGAAGAACTAACTTAACTCTGAGATCGCGTCTTGAGAAGGCGGGTCTTAATTATTCTCAACAAATAAGAAGGTCATTATCACCCAACGTGACTGACAAACAGGAAGTCAAGAGAGAGCTAGAGGATCACACTTCCTCTTACCAAAATAAACGTTTTTCAAAATAAAATGAGTGTATCTAAATAAAATATGTCACATTTACTCTACTGGGTTACACATAGTCCCTAAAAATGCTACTTCAATGACACCAGAAATATTAAATAAAGTAAATCAAAAATGATGAGACTAAGGCTGTGTAATTATTCAAATTTTGATCATGATTTCGATTTGTGTGTCAAACGATCTTCAAACTCAAATATAATTGAGTTGAAGTTTATTGTGGGATATTTTTTTTACATAAATAAGTATATTTACTTATTTTTTTAAGGATAGAGATTGTAGAACAGCTGGATATATGTTTATTGGATTTTTTTGTTTTTGTTATGCTTTATTTCATGTTCAAATTATATTTTATTCATTTTGTGTTTTATACATCGTGAAACTGCTCTACGGTACATATTTGTAGCCTATATTTATTTCCAATTTGAAAGTTTTGCATAAATTACCAATAAGAAAGATTTTTATTTTTTTTATTTTTTTGAGAGAGAAATGCTGAATATATGCATCGTGTAACTAAAAAATTAAATAAAAAAATAATTTGTGATTTCAGTATTGACCAAAAATAACTGATAATAATTTTTTCCATAATGGAGCAGCCTTAGGTGAGACCAAAAAACATTCTTTATGTACTGTAACTGTTACACCCACCGTGAGCCCTTGTCCTAACTGAGACTCACAGCTAAACTCTCTTACATCACTTCCTCCAAGGAACAGGCAGGTGTTGTCTTTAACCAGGATTTAATGCAAAAAAGTATGAAACTGTAACAAAATACAAAAAAGTATTCAGAAGGCTGTAAAATAAATTCTGTACATCAAAAGCTACTATTCAGACAACCAAATGGTTAATGCTCGCTGAAAAGTAACCACTACTGGAACATTTCAAAATATGTCTATAAATTGTTTTTTAGATGGTAAAAGGCTGCGGATGTTATTGATTTGATGTGGCTGTTAAAGTTCAAGTCTGAGTCCATTATTACCCCTAGATTTCTTGCCTGATTTGAAGGTTTTAGAGAGAGAGACTGGAGGTGATGCTGACACTGTCCCTTTGTTTCTGTGGACCAAACACTATGACTTCAGTCTTGTCAGAGTTTAGCTGGAGAAAGTTGTTTTGCATCCATAAAGCAGGACTAAACCAGAACTGAACCAGGACTGAGTGTCGGGACTCGGTCTCTATCTCTCTCCCTCTCTCAACCCCAAGATTAGTCCTGGTTTATTTATTTTATGCTTAATATATTTATGCAAATTTTTTTCAATCCTATGCACACGCATATTTATGAAAGTTTCGTTTTTAGCCGCTGCCGCTGTCAAACTCCCACGAGTCTGCACGCGGCGTGAAGAGAAAAAAAGTGAGAGAAAGAGAAAACACGACTCCCAATAAGGATCAGGCTCCCGTCGTTCGCTTCAAAGAGCCGGCTCTAAGAGCCGCTTTGTTCGCGACCGACCCATCACCAGCCATAAATGCTGCACGCCGCAGTAATTAATTATATGTGCAAATGTAATCATTCACACGTCTATTCTCAGCTCATTTACAGATCAATGCAGGTCCAGTAACAAATATACGGACAATATAGTCAGTTTACAACAGACCAATAGAAAACCTATCAGAATGAAACAAAACTAGCTTCAAAGTCGATGTATTTCCAACACTCAGCGCTCACACAGGCTCCTCCTCACATCACAAGTCTGCACTAATAAATGTCCTTTTAATCCAGACTCAAACCAATTGTCCATAAAAAAGAATATAATCTCAGTGTTGCACATGGATCTGTGTCTGCAGGTGTAAACAAAGGCACGTGACTCTGTGGTGTGTTCAGGGACAGTACGGACACACACACAGACAAATGACTCCGCAGATAAATACTGATGTGGAGCCACATATTTGAACATTTATCTGTCTTTAATTGGATTAAATGAACATAATGTAGAGAGTCTAAGATTTATAACGAGGTATAACATGCAATGCATGAAATATCGGCCGATAGCCGATATGCCTCCAGTTGCTCATATCGGCCAATAATATCGGCCAACCAATAATATATCGGCCAGGCTCTACAATTTATTATTTATAATGTCAAAATCTTGTTCTCATAGATTCAGTCTTGTGTCTCATTTTGAATTGTGGATATCCAATCGCCCTAATGAGTACATACAAATAAAACTTACACATGAAGTTAAATCCTCCAGGTAAAGTAGTCCTCCTGACCAAGACCAGCTCAAGATCTGGAGATGGTCCCCTGGGTGCTCACAGAGGTGACTACAGCAGCTCTGAAGCATGGGTCAAATGCAGCTTTTACAAATTTCACTATGTGTACAATAAAATGTCTGAGCCTTACCTTAATAATTATAAATGAAATGAAATAATCCGGTTTATGGTTCTGACTATGACCAATGACTCCCACATAAAAGACTTTTGTGAAGAGAAAGCCTCTGTGATCTCTAGAGGATTAATCTGATCCCCATTTCTTCCTGTGGTCGTCTTTAGTTGAATTAAAAGTACATTTTGATTATTACAGCGACATCTTAAATACACCACACGCCTTTCACTGTTAAAGGAGCATTGTGTAACTTTTCTGGTGGAGGGTCCATCAAACGCTTTTCTCCACAGAGATGTTATTGCTTTGTCTGGAATGTTTCACAGTAAATAATTTCACTTGTGGATCAATAAAGTCTCAGTCTAAGTATAGTATTAAACCTTTCTATCCTCAGGAGACCAAACCAGGGCAGGTTACAGGTCAGATCTGTGGAGAGGCGACCCCACTCACAGTCAGAATGTCTGTTTTTCTAGGGATTTTTGAGCTACAAAACCATCTGTGATTGAATAAATGTAAAGTAGAGCTGTTTAATGTCATACTGCGGAACATTCCAGGTAGAGAAATGGCATATTTACAGAAACAAGCAGGTGATGGAGGTTACAGTGCACCTTTAACTGCCATTACTTTAAAAGATGAATGATATTTACACTTTTTTTGGATATGGCACATCACCTGCACGATTCCATGAAAATAGAAAGTTAAAACCATTTGGAAGTTTCTATATAAAGATAGATGCGTTTTATGCCATACTGTGGAATATTATACAGCCAAAGGAACAACATTTCCATGGAAACAGCAGGTCAAATACGAGTCAGATTTGTGGAGATGCAAGCCCACTCAAAGTAAGTTTTTCATTGCAACAGACGCAACCAAAATGAATGAAAAAAACACTGAATAAACTAAAAACATGCTTTTATTTGATTATTTTTTTTAGCCACAAATGTACATAGTGTGGCTTTAAAGGTACATTATGCAACTTTTCTGGTGGAGGGTCGTCAAATGCTTTTCTCCATGCTTGAAATGTTCCACAGTGTGACATTTAAAAGCTCCACCTTACCTTTATTCAATTACAGGTGGTTTTAGAGCTAAAAAAATATCTGGAAAAACAGACATTATGACTGTGAGCGGGGTCGCCTCTCCACAGATCTGGTCTGTAACTTGTCTGGTGTGGTCTCCATGAAGATAGAAAGGTTTAATGCCATACTGTGGAACATTCCAGACAAAGCAACAACATCTCCATGGAGAAAAGCTTTTGATGGATCCTCTACAGGAGTGTCAAACTCAAATTCACAGAGGACCAAAAGTAAAACTGGGACTAAGCTGTGGACCAAATGATATATTTTACTGAAAAATTTCAACAACATCTGCATGTTTTCTCTTCTTTCGATATATGTAATATTAAACCTTTTCTTATTCAAATAAATGTTTAATAATAGTTTTGCTTAAACATTGAACCCAAAGCAAGCATAATATAAAATAATAACATTTTAAATAAATAATGTCTCTATAGTCTATCTTTTGCCGGCGGGCAGCGCTAATACATATTTGATATGATCTCGTGGGCCAAATATAATATAATAAAACAGTTTTTTCATGTCTGCTCTTCTAGAAAAGTTGACATTCAAAATAACATGCACCTCTGTGATTGGTTATTGGATCTGGATTCTAAAAAAAAAATTTGATGGCCACAGAAAAAAACATAGATAACTGTAGTTAGTTTTAGTGAGTTTAGTTTTGACTTGAAGCAGCTGAGCTCCAGGTCACAGTTGTAAACAAACCAGAACAAACTGGTTCAAGTGTCACCTCTGCAGCCACTCCTTCAGATCTGTGCTTCTTTCATGTTTCTGCTTGTGTGTGTGTGTTTGTGTGTACGTGTGTTTGTGTGCGTGTGCGTGTGATACTTCCTGTTTTATGCCCTTCTAACCTTTCACCACTGTGACAATAATCTGTGTCAACAATTCCTCCTTATTTATAGTTGAATAGTTCTAAACCAGTGACACGGGAACTAAACACAGAGGTATTTGTATTTCTTTGTGAAGGTTTTGAATAAGAAAAAATAGTTGCTCACAAACCAGTTCTGTTCAGGAGAAACAGGGAAGTGAAGCTTGTAGTTCTGCATGGAAAAATATATCATGTTTCCAGAACAACTTTGCTTTATGGAGGCTGCAGTGCTGTGAGACGACCACAAGAGGGCGCCAGTGTATAGACAATTTCTATATAGTGTATTTGAAAAAACTAAATGCAGTGATTCAAGGAAAAGAGCCAGTGGATTTTCACAAACAGAAAACAAATAAATAAAAATAAACATATATGATATAAATTGAAGTTATTATATGAGCATGTCTGTTACTACAAAAACATTTAATCTGAAAACAGAAAAACTAAAATGAATACTTCACAAAACAAGCTAAGAGTTTTAATTAATGTCGGGTGACCCATCCATCCATTTTCTTCCGCTGATCTGGGGCTGGGTCATGGGGGCATCAGTCTAAGCAGGGACGCCCAGACTTCCTTCACTCCAGACATTTCCTCCAGCTCCTCCAGAAGGACCCCAAGGCATTCCCAGGAGACATAGTTCCTCCAGCACAGGGGTGTCAAACTCAAATTCACACAGGGCCAAAATAAAAAAATGGGACAGTGGGCAAACTAAATCTTTATCGAAAACACATCATTTGCATGTTTTGTCTTCTTTTGAGATATGTAATTAATTAAATATTAAAATAAATGTTTAATAATAGTTTTGCTTACACATTGAATCCTGAACAAGCATAATATAAAATAAAAACATTTTAAATAAATAACGTCTCTATAGTCTATCTGTAGCTGGTGGGCGGCTCTAATACATATTTGATATGATCTCACGGGCCTGAGTCTGACAAGTCTGCTCCAGCATGTCCTGGGTCTTCCTTGAGCCCTCCTACCGGTGGGACAAGCTCGGAACAACTCCCACAGGAGGCGTCCAGGAGGCATTCGGAACAGATGCCTGAGCCACCTCAGCTGCTCTTCTTGACATGGAGGAGCAGCAGCTCTACTCCGAGCTCCTCCTGTGTGATTGAGCTCCTGACCCTGTTTCTAAGGAAGCGCCCAGCCATTGTGCAATCTCGTCCTTTCAGTCATTACCCAGAGCTCATGACCATAGATGAGGGGAGGAACGTAGATCGAGCGGTAAATCGAGAGCTTCGTCATGTAGGGTGACTGAAGTCCCAGTTCTAAGCCCTGTGTCCCTTGTCCCAGTAGATTTATACAAAAGCTGTGATTTGTCCAAGTTTTATACAAGAAATGTCCCAGGTGTCCCTATTTTTGACTTATTTGATAATAACCAACAGTAAAAAGTGGAATATATGAAACAAAACACAACTCCAGGTCTGTTTTTGAGGAAACGACATTATTACATTAAAGTGAAAGTGAAATATAGGACCTTAAAGTATTATGACTACACTGTTTTTACAGATTTGTCTTTCTGTTTTCAGATATCCAGGAGTATTACGAGCTGACCATCATAGCTGACTCCGGAGCCCAGTCTGAACATGTCCCCTCCTCGACCCCCTCCTCTGCCCCTTCACCTGCCCCTCTCACCCCCACAGCGTCTGGAGAATCTACAAAACCCAAAATCTCCCCCAAACCCAAGTCCTTCAAGTCTCCGGCTCCTCCCATACCCGCCGGAGTCCCGCCAGCCAAACCGACGCCATCGCCGCTCCAATCCCAACCGAGCAAGAAGTACCGCGCTCCTCTGCCTCCCGCTGTCTCCAAGTCTTCCGCCGGTGACCCAACTCTGAAAGAAATGCCACAAAACGGAGAAAAAGACTTGTCCGATCCCGCTTCTGAGTACTCCACCATCTCACCCCACCCTCCAGTGAGCGCAGGGGAGCAGGTGGTGGTATCTGCCCTGGTTTCCAGCACCATCCAGAGTCTGATGCCCTCTTCTCCGGCCGATAAGGGGACGTCCCATAATGTTACGCCCAAAAGTCCAAGTTCGAACAGTAAAGAGGCCGCGTCGCAGAAGGGGACCCCCACAGCCCAGAGCCCGAGCGGTTCGACCCAGGGAAAGTTCACCTTCACGGGGATCAGTCCGACCATCAGCCCTGGGCCGTTTGCCAAAGGGCCCCTGCTCAGGTAAGAACACAAAACACAACAAATGTACACTTTTTTTATTACCTATACCAGTTTCATTTTGTTTAAAGGTGTATTGTGTAACTTTCCTGACCTGTAAATTGGTTCGATGAAGATAGAAAGGTTTTATGCCATACTGAGAAACATAAGCAATAACATCTCTTTCCACTAGAAAAGTTACACAGTGCTTTTTTAAAGTCACAGTATGTAATTTTTTAGCCAAATATACACTAAAAGAAAGCATCATTTTCAGCTTTTTGTGTTTATTGCACTGAAAAACACAAAAACATGCGTCCTTACTCTACTGGCTCGTATCTACACAAACCTGACTCATGTTTGGCCTGTGTGGAAATGTTGTTCCTTTGGCTTTAAGATACTGTATTTTTTGGACTATAAGGTGCACCGGATTATAAGGCGCAGTATCAGTAATGTTGAATTCTCTTGTCTATTTTCATTCGTAAGATGCATCAGATTATAAAGTGCATTAAGCAAAACAAATAGACGATACTTGAGATTGATCCTTAGCCCAGGCGTCCATGATTCATTTGGAGTTTGTGGTGTAATTCACCCGGTGTTGCCTCTTGCCTTGTCTTGGTGAATGTGGATGATGAATGTGAATGTGGGTGGAACATTTAAGTTTGTTTTTTTATTTCCTACGAGGACGACTCAAATATACATTGAGTAATAATGTGTTTAAATGCAGCTTTACGCACATTTGTTTATGTTTTACAGAAACAAAATTTAAACCCACATGACTCATTTGCATAAACTATAAGCTCTGAAAAAACAACTTGCTTTTTGAGATTGTGTACCATATAAAATCAAATTAATACATAAGGCGCACCGGATTACAAGGCGCAGTGTCGATTTTTGAGAAAATTATAGGACTTTAAGTGCGCCTTATAGTCTGAAAAATATGTTATTTTCTGTTACAATGTTGCGTCTCTATCACAAATACACCTGGTTGTGTTTTGCTTCATTCACACATTTTCACACACAAAATACTCACAGGATCTGGTAAAAAAGTTAATGCAATCAAAGAAACCATAAAGAAGAAATGGGACATCTGAAAATGTGAATTAGAGAAGTTTTGTTAGAAAGACCAACAATTTCTTTTTGAAAATCCTTCTGGATTTATATCCTGAAAGCAACAGAATCCCCTGATTTAAAACATGATGTAGATTTTACTCATTTTTTGTGAACTGTTTTATCTTTTATCTTATTCTTTACGGTTGTATATATGGATTTATTTATATTATGGATCATGAACTTGTTAATTTCATGAACTGACTGGTGACTTTGATAAAGTTCCTATCTTGTTCACTGTTTACTCTTTGATTCAGTCAAGTGATGACTTGACATGTCTTCTTGTTATAAAAGAGCCCTGGCGGACATTTTGCTCTTTTAACATGCTCTGATGAAGACCCAGTGAGGCCAAATGCGTTAGTGTTTAAAAAAAGACCCTTTGCCCTCAAATAATACAGGCTTTTAACGTTTTTGTAAATCCCTTGAAACACTCAGCCCTTTTTTTTTGCTTTACACTGACTCTGATCCTGCGTCTGAAGAGCTCCAGGGAGAAACATTTGAAAACACTTGTGCAGCATTTCAGTAGCTTAGTATGTTTTGAGCAGGAAACAACTTCATAACATGACTAAATGCTCACAAGAGGCAATTTTCCTTAATATAGGACCTTTAATGTTTTGAAGCATAGCATGATATCATTAAAGTGTGGTTTTAACTTTCTATTTTCATGGATTCATGCAGGTAATGGTCCGGAAAGTCACATACATATAACTACCTGAACTGGCACTAAACCAGGACTAAACCAGGACTAAACCAGGACTAAACCAGCACTAAACCAAGTGTACAACAGGAGCATGCTCTGAAGCACTAAAAGACACCTAAGAGCTTCATTTATACAGAAGCTGCTCTCCATAACTGGAGGGTACACCACCTGCTCGTGTCCGTGATTACTGTGAGCGGGATGCCGGGTTCCACCTGGTGCCAACACCTGTTTGTCTTCATGGAAAAAAATGTGTTTAATGTCATACTGTGGGACATTTCCAGGCATCTGTTATTAATAACCTGTATCAGCGAATATGTGTGAGAATGAAGCTGAAAGTTTTATTCTGAAGTAGTCAAACATAATGTAATGTTTGACTACTAATGTTTGTAGTTGTAGTTTTAATAGGACTTGGTGATTTGTAACTTGTAAGTAAAAAAAATGTTCGTAACAATTTGCACTAGCACTTTTAAAGTCAATTTTACTGCTGTAATATCAGGTACAATTTACTTGTCAGTATTAAGTAAAATGTACTTTCCACTAGGGCTGGTATCATTAAGAAGTGGCAGATATGATACATACCTCGATACACAGGCCACAATATGATACATACCTCGATACACAGGCCACAATATGATACATACCTCGATACAGTGCACTTTTGATTCGATACGATATATTTTAAAGCGATTCAATATGGTTCAATAAAAAATAAAGGCTAATTCATGGCTGTCATACAAAAAATCTTTGTAAACCACTTCTTGTGCAAAGTGAATATGAAACACAAACATCTGAATAATCAAAACAGTGAAAATGTCAAATGTGTCACATAAACGAGTTTCCAACAAAACTGTAACTCTGTAACAAAATAACTGAGTAAAATATAACCAACAAATATTGGTGATATATCGATATTTCAATATTTTTGCACACCCTTACTTACCACCATGATTAACAGTCATGAATTGTTAGTAATAGTAATTGTTACTCCTTAGAAGTCGTATTTATGTAAATCAATTAAGTAAAATATATGAAATATTGTCATATTTAATTGCATTGCTGTGATGAAATAATTAAGTAAATATTATGTGTCTAGTATTTACTGATGTATAATAAATGGTCAATTTTTATGTAGCTCTTTTCCACCACCCAACCACCCATTCACACACACACACACACACACACACACCAGTGTACACAGACACACACTACCAACTTGTGGGTCAGTAGATCTGAGAGAGCAACCACTGAATGTCGAGAGCGGAATTCAAACCACCAAAATTCGGATCAGTGGACAAATACTCAACCAACTGAGCTACTGTCACCCAGGCCCAACTCTGTAGCCGCTGAGTGCAGGACTCATCTAAGAGGACGTTGGCATTACTCAGTATTTGTGGGGTTGTGAATAGCGACCATAAAACCTTTAAAACATGTTGGTGATTATTCTATAGTAGAACTGACTCATTAAACTCAACACTTAGACTGCATATGTACAATAAATACATTTTGTCCATTGCTATTAAATAAGTTGTAGTTCTCACAGAATTATGTTATTTCAATGTAAAAATGACCACAGCTGATTTAATATATTTTACTACTTCCAGAAGTTTTTTTTTTTTTTTTTTTCAGTGTATAAGGTTGTATATTATTGATACTTTGCAATGATATATGCTGGGGGGTTCTACATGCATGTCTATTGGTGGAATGTTCAGCAGTTTCTATGGTGACACAATGCACACATTAGAATATCTGCCAACAGTCAAAACCCCCCAAAACAAACAAAAAAACAAACAAACAAAAAACACAAAATGGATTTAACAATAGTTCTTTCTAGTCAGATTGTGTTCAAATAAAGCTCAGAATAAGTCTAACATGAGTGATGCCCGACATACACTGTGCAATTTTGGACTTTTTTTTTCACTCTTACGGCTGTTTTTGGGATCAGAAATCATGTGTCGTGCTGTAGTAAACATGGGGTAACAAGAATCGATTAAAACCTTATGACCAGATCCCAATCCAGTCGTAGGTCACAGGAATATCAAACCTGTTTGAAATCCAATCACCTCTTGTGAGGGTTTTGCTCTGTTGAAGTAGTTCATATAGTGTGAGAACATGAATCTTGAGATGTAGATTTTACTATATTTTACCTTTTACCTTACTCTTTGTGGTTGTATATTATGGATTTACATCATGAACTTGTTAATTTCATGAACTGACTGATGACTTTTTAAAGTTACAATCTTGTTCACTGTTCACTCTTTGATTCAGTCAAGTGATCGAACACATGTCTTCCTCTCTGGCGGACATTTTGCTCTTTTAACATGCTCTGATGAAGAGCCAGGGAGGCCAATATACATTAGTGTTTAAAAAAAGACCATTTGCCCTCAAATAATACAGGCTTTTAACGTTTTTTGTAAATCCCTTGAAACACTCAGCCCCCTTTTTTTTTGTATTACACTGACTATGATCCTGAGTCCAAAGAGCTCCAGGAAAAAAACATTTGAAAACACTTGTGCACCAGTAGCTTAGTGTGTTCTTCAGGAGGAAACAACTTTATAACATGACTAAAAGCTCACAAGAGGCAATTTTTCTTAATATAGGACCTTTAATGTTCTTAAGCATAGTACAATAGCATTTCTGTTTTCATGGATTGATGCAGATAATGGTCCGGAAAGTCACATACACTTTCACTAAACCAGGTCTAAAATGTGTCCAGATGTCAATGTCCAGCTGTATGCTGACGATGCTGTGATTTTTACACATGCCAAAACTGTACAAGAAGCTTCAGAAAAGCTAACATCCGCCATGACTCATGTCCAAAAGTGGGTCAAGAATTCATGCTTGCAACTCAACATAAAGAAAACTGTCTGCATGATGTTCAGCAAAAAAACAATTGATCTACAGCGGTCCAATGTGTTTCTGGACGGCGTGGAACTCAGCCTTGTCAAAGACTTTAAATACCTGCGACTGACGCTGGACCCGACATTGACATTTAAGAAACACATTAAGCGCCTTACAAAAACTGTTAATTTTAACTTAGTGAATTTTAGACAAAGTAAGACCTTTTATGACTCTATATGCGGCATGAATGTTTTTACACTCCATGATTCTGTCCCATATAGACGACTGCATAACCACACGGTCACTCGCTGCTGCACAACACTCAAACCCATCGAATCACTTTTTTAAAAAGCCATAAAAATATTGGACAAGAAACCATTCTCATTTCACCACTGCACTATTTTAGACAAGTATAATTTGCTTAATTTTAATAATTTTATTGGTTTTAAATATGGATGTTTTGTCTATAAAGTTTTGCATGGACTTGCTCCTCCTCCATTACTGGATTTTATTAAAGTAAAGACTGTGAGTGGAACTAGGGCCACAGCCCGGGGGAACTGTGACGTCCCACACAGACGCACAACATTCAGACAAGGTGTGTCTCAGTCAGAGGCACAACATTTTGGAACAGTCTGCCACTATCAATAAGAGAAACTTCAACTCTTGACACCTTCAAGTCCTCCTTAAAAGAATGGCTAAAGAAAAAACAGACTTGTGGACACTTTTAGTATAGATTTGTTACTTGTTTTTGATTTGTTTAAATTTGTGGTGTTACCTGCCGAGGGACGACAGATGGAAATTAGCACTCTTGCTATAATCTGGCATATTTACACTGCAATGTTGTAGATGTTCATTAAGATGCACTGTCCCTATTAAATAAAATTAAATAAAAATAAACCAGGACTAAACCAAGTGTACAACAGGAGCATACTAAATGTACCATTTATGAAGCACTAAAAGACACTGAAGAGCTTCATTTGTACTGAAGCTGCTCTCCATAACTGCAGGGTACACCACCTGCTCGTGTCCATGATTACTGTGAGTGCGATCGCCTCTCGTACGGGTTTTGCTCTGTTGGAGTCGTTCATATAGTGTGAGAACATGAATCGTGAGCTTTGAACCATGCGATTTGGTCGTACAGTTTGAGCTGGGCCTGAGTGAAACCATCAAAAATATTGCACAGTGAACATCCGACATAACAGAGTCTCTAAGGCTACATTCAGACTGCAGCGTGAAGTGACCCAAATCAGATTTTTTGGCCCCTATGTGACCTGTATCTGATCTTTTAATGACACAGATCCGATTTTTTCAAATGCGACCCAGGCCACTTGGATATGTGCTCCTGAAACTGATACATATCTGATCTTTTGACATGCGACTTCAGTGTGAACGGCCAAAATGCATTCATCCACCTACACATTATCAACAAGCCACAAACGTGACTATTCTGAGCTGAAGTAGGTGAAAATTGTTTATGAACTCCGTGTCACTGAAGTGAAGCACATCACCACTCACCACTCTTGGCTCTGTCTCCACATCCACACGTTCCTTTCAACGGACGTCGCTGCTGCTGCCCCACAAAACACCACGGCCAAAAACCTCGTCCTTCTCCTTCTCAATCTCCTCCTTAAAACAAGTAAGTTGTTCATGTTCTGGCTCCGGTACAAGAGAAACTTTAAAATCTCCAGGTGCTCAATGTTCACCTCCATGTTTGGACAACTTCCATAAACACACTCGCTGCGGTTGACGTCGTCGTGTCTCCAGTGTCACATGCGGGACACTTTTGGGCCATTTAATGTTCACACTGGAGTCACATACAAGTCACATTTAATTGGAAATGTGAACGACCTCGCAAAAACATCGGATTTCACAAAAAAATCGGAATTGAGCGTTAAGCCCTGCAGTCTGAACGTAGCCTAACAGAGCAGTGCTTTCAGTTAGCGTCAAACCCCCAAAACTGCTTTATCTTTGAACCAATCTTTTTTTAAATTTCTTACACTGATTCATATTTACAACCTTTAATTTAATGCTGTTTTAGTATCAGAAATCTTCCAGTGTGTTCTGTACATTGTAGTTACGTTTGTTTGTTTTTTTTCCAATCTGTGTTCCAGCCCAAAGAGCCCAGGTTCGGGTAAACTGTCCCCGTCCAGCCCCCCTCCTGGTCCACTCAGCCCCAAACCAGTGCTCACCCCAAAGACGCCGGTCAAGGTAAGAGACTGCCATGCTTTATTTCATTTATTTATTTATTGCTTTACCACATTTTTGCTGTCTGGTGTTGTCAACAAGTACCAGTGAATGATTTGGAATGACTTTTGGTACACAGGATTTAGTCAATTCACATTAAAGGTGCATTGCGTCACTTTTCTGGTGGATACAAGCAGGTGACAGACCCTCCACTGGAAATGTTACGCAGCGCACCTTTAAAATGCGCTTGTCTTGTATTGATTTGTTAAGTTACACATATTTGACCAGACCAGTGAATATATCGTTGTTGTATTTTTGTTGCTGTATCAGATGTTGCTCAGTCTCACATTGATTCGTTGCATTATTAATACAGCTGATCTATACATTTCTCCCTCTGTTACATTTCACATCCTGGAAACGGCTGATTTCTGAATGCGAGGCTGGATTAGATGATGATTTTGCATTGCTAAACAGTGAAAAACTCATATAATAATAATAAGTATATTGGATGAACATTTGCTTTTGTTGCTACGCTTGATGTTTTCGATTGAAAAGTTGGAGCTTTAATGTGGTCTGGGCTTTGTCTGCAGGGGAACTACTGTCATTGCTACTATAGAGCAGGGGTCTCCAAGCGTTTTCCTCCTGTGAGCTACCAAGCTTACAAAACTAAAGTGCCAGAGAGCTGCTCATTTTAGCGGCCACAAGAAATTGAGACGATTATAAGAAAGATTGCAAGTCTTGGGGTACAGTTAGACGCCTATAAAACGTAAACCATTGTCCATTTATTAACAGTGTTGGGAGTAACGCGTTTTAAAAGTAATGAACTGTAATGCGTTGCTTTTTGCTAGAACGCAGTAATGTTCGGCATTACAGGGAAAAATTTGTAATGTTTTACTCGGTACAAATGTGAGTAACGTGCGTCACAATGCTTTTTTAACCTGGATTGAAGTGGTGGGTTTTTCTTCATACAAATTCGCTAAAATTACCACAATATCAGCAGCGATGAAACACCAGAGATGCGCCCATGTAGACTGTCAGGGGACCACGAGCGAAAGGACCGGCGCAGAACTCCACTCTCCATGGCGCTAACCGTAGATGACGCCCGATCGTGCCTTGCAGACATCCTGTTCCATGGACTTGGGGTACTCTCAAGGGTGGTCCTAGATTCCACGTTCTAGTCGAAGATTAGTCCTGGTTTGGTCCTGGTTTAGTCCTGGTTTAGTCCTTGTTTAGTCCTGGTTTAGTCCTTGTCTAGTCCTGGTTTAGACCTGGTTTAGTCCTTGTCTAGTCCTGGTTTAGACCTGGTTTAGTCCTTGTCTAGTCCTGGTTTAGACCTGGTTTAGTCCTTGTCTAGTCCTGGTTTAGACCTGGTTTAGACCTGGTTTAGTCCTTGTCTAGTCCTGGTTTAGACCTGGTTTAGTCCTGGTTTAGTCCGTGTTTAGACCTGGTTTAGACCTGTGTCACTTCTGGTTTAGACCTGGTTTAGTCCTGGTTCTGTTCTGGTTTAGTTCTGGTTCAGTCCTGGTTCAGTTCTGGTTTAGTCCTGGTTCGGTCCATATACGGCGCAAAAGTTCAGCATCTTCACAGTTATTTTGGTGAGAGTAACTTAAAAGTAATGCAACAGTAATGTAATGCTTTACATTTTAAACACAGTAATGTTGTAATGTAACAAATTACTCTGAAATGACAGTAACAAGTCATAAATAACACATTACAGTTTTAAAGTAACTTGCCCAAGCAGTGTTTTCTCGTGCATAAAGTTGGGTTTCAAAAGGATACATTTGGTAATTAGCATGTAATTAACCATATTTTAGTTTTTCAGCACAATAGTGTAATTGTGAAATCCCTTGGTGAGCTACTTGGAAGGAGGTGGAGACTCCTGCTTTAGAGGATGCATTGTGTGCGGTTAAACTAATCTGACTGTTCAAAATGTTTATGGATATGAATCATTGTAATTTTAATCTTGTACTATATAAGTTCCATATTTAAACAATGGTTATAGTAATGTACTTTGCTATAACTGAAAACAACAATAATCCAGCAGAGAACTTTATGGTTAAGCTTTTTTCTGCACATTCTGGTGATACAATTGTGATTATTTTTCTTGTTGGCGATTATCATGATTATATGACACAGTATCAATATCGGGAGCCGCTGTATCGACGTATTTTGCCAAGAGTATTTTTTATCATAATTTACTAAATTATTTTATTACAGCGCTACAGTTTTGTTGCTTGTTTAGAGGAAGGAAACTTGTTTCTGCAGCACATTTGATTTGATTTTCACTGTTTTGAGGATTAAAATGTTTGTGTTTCATCTTCACCTTGCACAGGAAGTGGTTTAACAAACACTTTTAGTATCACAGCCTTTATTTATGCCATTATTTTTATTTAACTGTATTGAATTGATTTAAGATATATTGTATTGAATCGAAAACGCTCTGTATCAAGATATGTATCGTATCGTGACCTATTTGTCGAGGTATGTATCGGCAACTTATTAATGATACTAAATTTTATATAATCATGATTATATAAAATGTCCCAAGACCGATTACTTGCCTAGACTTGAAACTGAAAACAACAAGAGAACTTTTTGATTACGCTTTTTTCTGCACATTCTGGTGATCCAGCGGCGACTGTTTTTGTTGTTGGCGATTATCATGATTATATAAAATGTCCCCGCAAATGTTTATTTGCCTTGCCTTTTTATCACGATAAACAATATAATTGTTTGTTGTCACATCCCTAACTGTTATTATAGAGGAAGTATTGTGTGTGGTTAAAGTAAATATTGTTATGTGATGCTTCAGTTGGTGCGTTTCATCTTTTAATGTCATTGTCATTCACACAGCTATTCACAGAGATTAATGAAGGAAACAAGAACACACTACACGTTCTGAAGTGAGAGTTGTCATACCTCTTTGTTGATTCCTGATATTTTTGGATGACCCACTAGCTGCCATGTTCCAAATAGGAAGTGAGTATGGGGGCGCTTCCGGCTCCATCGACTCTGGCTCCAATTGACTTGACATTGAAAAATCGCAGCCCCTCTCTCTGTAACTGCTGCTGTCAGGCTCCTCATTTTAGTCTTAAAATGTTCATATTAACCCGCTCTACACGCAGGATTATGTTAGGGATAACAATAACCGAAATATCGTGATATCGTATCGTCAGAGTTCTCACAATAATATCGTGGACCATTACAATACATCGAATTACAAGTCCCTTTACTTAAATGAAGAGTTATGGTTCAGCAATAGCTAAAAAAAGACAGAGGGAACTACATAGACCATAATCCTTTACTCCATTTTAGTGCAGACTACAAGAAGAAATAACAGTTTTAAGCACTTTTAAGTGTTAGTTCTTTGGATTAAGTCTTATCAAGGCATTAAAAAGGAAAAAAATAGCCTATTAACAGTTTTGTTTGTAAGCCTCCACAAAATAACACAACAAATATCGTACCGTGAGATGTATATCATGAGAATATCATACGAGAGATTTGGATATTGTTACATCCCTAATCGTGAGCCTCTCCACCGTATCGTGAGCAATAAATATCGTACCGTGACAATATCGTAACATGAAACTTGGATACCGTTACACCCCTAGATCCTGGTGTTTTTATTTCGCTATTTTGTCCTTAAATAAACTGGAACTGGCTCCAGAGCGGATGCATCTATAACCGCCAACCTCGATGAGCTTCATTTGACTGGATTGGAACACGATGGGTGACGTCACACTCATTTAGTTCACTTTTTTATGCAGTCTGTGACCAGGTCCTAAGTGGGGCAGCAGTGGCTCTAGTGGGATTTTTTTTCTCGTATCAATTGTTAAATTGGTGAAGATAAATGAAGATAAATTTCAGTGCTATTTAACCGAAAAAAACAGTCTAATTTATTCCTCCAAACATCATACTTTTACAGACATTGGATTGTCCGTTTGAAACAATTTGAAACACATGAATCTGTATTTGATCACTGTTATTGCACAGCCCTAACTTCAGCTTCATTGTAAATGTAATTCCTTGTTTCTTTTGTGGTCATGTGTCTGAGAGAAGTCGAAAGTGGAACAGCCTCTGATTTACTGGTTTGTGTCTCCCGAACTCCCTCTCTGACCTGATAACACAGAACTTTACACGTCTGTGCTCAGTGTGCGAATCGGACACTCACTTTTACAAACGTGAGCGAAAGGAGGTCAGGCGCTTTGGTGCACTGATGGAAAGACAATGGAAATAATTTGAAAGAAACGAGTTCAAATGGAGACGGGGCAGTGATGGTGCGAATAGTATGGACTGCATCTGCATCCTCATGACCAAGGTAAGAGCTGGTATGAGGCTCAATGCTTCTGTCAAAATGTTGAATTAGTGGTTTCATTTGCGGTTTGTGTTTTAATTGTTGCATTCATTTCACATTGCACATTTTAAACACGTCCGAAAGCCTTGAATTTTAAGACGAGACTGAAGCACAAACAGCTAAAATAATACACAGATGGTTTAGTAGGGGATCTGTCACTCACTTGCTTTTCTTCATGGAGCAGAGGTGGAACCAAGTCGTTGTTTTGCAAATCTCAAGCAAGTCTTAAGTCTTTGAAATCAAGTCTGAGTTAAGTCCCAAGTCAAATGCAGGCAGGTCCAAGTTGAGTCTTGAGTCACTGACTCGTAAGTCCAAGTCAAGTCCAAGTCGTCTGCTTTGAGCTTCAAGTCATTTCAAGTCTTAAGTACCAAATATAGGTTAGATTTGTGCAATGTATATGAATTTTAAGATAAATTGTACTTAAAAAGTCATGGTATATTTCTAGATGAGTATCTATAGAGTATGTAAGAGTTGTAGAAATGTTAAATGTTGTTATTGTTGTTTTCCTTTTTAAATGTCTTGACAAGATCTTAGCATGAGTTATTACAGTCAGAATAGGAAGAATTTAGATTTAAAAGTGCTTCTCAAGTCTTCTGAAGTCACAGGCTTCAAGTCCGAGTCATGTCCCAAGTCACTGACCTTCAAGTGCAAGTCGAGTCCCAAGTCCTAGTCTATTTTATCAAGTCAAGACTCAAGTCCTAAAAATAGTGACTCAAATCTGAATTGAGTCCAAGTCACGACTTGCAAGTCCCCACCTCTGTTTGCTTGTCTCCAAGGAGCAGAGGTGGAACCAAGTCGTTGTTTTGCAAGTCTCAAGCAAGTCTTAAGTCTTTGACCTCAAGTCTGAGTCAAGTCCTAAGTCAAAGAGAGTCTCAAGTCACTGGCCTGTAAGTCCAAGTCAAGTCCAAGTCGTCTGCTTTGAGCTTCAAGTCATTACAAGTCTTTAAACCAAAGTACCACATAGAGCTTAGATTTTTGCAGTTTATATGAATTTTAAACTAAACTGTACTTAAAATTCATGGTATATTTTTATGAGTATTTATATAAGAGTTGTAGAAATGCAGATTTTTCCTTTTTAAATGTCTTGACAAGATCTTAGTGTGACAATAGAAATAATTCAAATTGAATAGAAAGAATTTAATAGTCAGAATAGAAAGAATTCAGATTTAAAAGTGCTAAATAACAGTCATTTTATCAAGAAGGATCATGTTCTTTGTAGTTCCCTCTGCATTGTACTTTATTTACTGCAGTACATCTGAGGACACCATATCACAGTACTTCAGTTACATCCAAAGTAGCAAACAGAGAAGTGGGAGGGACATGTTCCAGTTTGTTCCTGTAAAATTAAGCACAGCATGTATCAACTGTAAAGAGAAAAGTATTTTCCCAAATCAATCTCAAATCACTGACCTTCAAGTCCAAGTCAATTAGTTAAAGATGCACTGTGTAACTTTTTTGGTTAAAGGTCTGCCACTTGCTCATACATCTCCGTGGAGACAAGTTATGGGTCAGATCTGCCGAGAGACGAGCCTGCGTACAACACAAGCTCATGCATTTGTGATCAATGACACACGTGAAATAATAATAAATAATGAAAAACAAAGTTACACAGTGCAGCTTTAAATAATTGCAGCAGTAGTAGTAGTTTTAAATAATGCAGTAGTGTGGAATATTCCGGGAGCTACACTCCATACCAGAGGTGGGGACTTGCAAGTCGTGACTCGAGTCAAACACGAGTCACTATTTTTAGGACTTGAGACTTGACTTGATAAAATGAAGTTTAAAATTCAAACGTAAAATAGAAAAAATGTATCAAGTCAAGTAGTGCCCGGAATATTCCACACTATTGCATTATTTAAAACTACTACTACTGCTGCGATTATTTAAAGCTGCACTGTGTAACTTTGTTTTTCATTATTTATTATTATTTCACGTGTGTCATTGACTCGAGTTGTACGCAGGCTCGTCTTTCTCCGGATCTGACCCATAACTTGTCTCCACGGAAATGTAAGAGCAAGTGGCAGACCTTTAACCAAAAAAGTTACACATTGCACCTTTAAATAATTGCAACGTTTGCGATTTGCTGCTAATCACGGTCTTTAAAGTTGTGATTTTGATTCCACTGAGAGTTTTCAGATTTAGTTGTAAGTAAACTACGAGGAGCTGATCCCGTTTGTGTACATCTCCGCACCGGCTGATTGGATGACGAGTCTGAAGAATAACGACTGACTGATCCCTAAAGACGAATGTACAAATGAGTTGAAGTGTGATTGAAGTTCTAGCAGGTCTTAAGTGGATCAGTTTGAGTTTGAGTTTGAGTGAAAGAAGGCAAACTGTCCTGGGAGACGAGAATCTGGGTCAACGCTGACAGGACTCTGAGTCTGAGGACGGAGCTCAGCGGTTTCAAGAAGAAGAAGAAGGTCCCACTGTTTGTATATTTGTGTCGTTGTGGAGTGTTACGTTTCAGTGTTTCCCGTTAATACAGGTAGAGGAGACTAGTGTTACCATAAAATATAGAAGTAAACATTTTTAGAGAAGTGCTGTAGGGGCAATAAGTGAAATTTATACACCAAAATATTGCATTATATATAATCATTTAAATATGGATCGCTTATGCCACCATAGTCTTAGTAACAACCTGTGGGAAGTGCCATGAAATAGTGAAGCGTGTGATATTTTGTCTCGCTCCCAGCCCCAAAGGTGGAGACGTTCTCTTTCTTAAGTTTTATCAAACACAGAGAAGCGGAAAGGAATTGTCTAAAATGTGCACGAGATTAGATCACATCTGCAAATTTAGGCTGCTTAAAATGTTTTTATTAATGCCAAATAAAATATCCAGCACAAATGATGTATAGTAGGCATACAATAATCATTTGTATATTTTACTTTACCCGCCCATTTATTCAATCATGGGGATGTTAAATTATGAAAACTACCTTTTAAACATGTCTTATTCTTCTCATTGGACTCATCTCCACAGATCCGACCTATAACTTGGCCTGTTGGCGACTTCTGTATTCTGTATTTGTATTTAAAGTGTCCATATTACGCTATTTTCTGAGCTGTGTTCTAATGTTGTTTCCTCATCACAAACAGTCCTGGAGTTGTGTTTTGTTTCATTCACACACGTTTAAGCAGATTTAGGCTGAGTTCTGTTTATTCTGTTCCACCTTGTGATGTCATGTGGTAGTACAGGAAGTGCTCCAACGGTGTTTTTAACTCCATATACTGTCATATACAAAGGCAAAAGATCTTAACTCACCAGAGTGTGAAACTGAGAAAAATGAGAAAAATTTTGTCCAGACAAAAGTATAACAGGTAGAGCTTCCAAAACAACTAGTTGCTATAATGAAAAAATATGTGTATGCAAAAAATATTGAGCTCAAAATTGACCTTTGACTCTTATTTGTCAGTTCCTGTTCTCTGCCTTTGTATCATGAGCATAGACTGTATATATGAGTGGACATAGCTAATGCACTAGCCACCGTGTGTGAAATAGGAAATTCATCAGGAGACTCTTCAGGCTCCTTTTGACCCTGGCTCCAACTGACTTGCATTCTTCTCGTCCCTCTCTCTGTAACTGCTGCAGTGAGCCGCGTCATTTTGGTCTTAAAATGTTTGATCCTGTTTTTTTTTTCGCTATTTTGTCTGTCAAAAAAGTTCTATTCATAACATAGAGCCTGGCTCCAGATTCACTTCTGTAACCGTGAGCTTTGCGAGTGTCATTTGAGCGGCGCTGAACACTCTGGGTGATGACACACTCGCTTAGTCCACCTCATTTATACAGTCTGATCATGAGCCAAAAATAAGGAGTCGTGTAAAGGCAAAAGGCAGAAACTGACATGATCATTATTGTTTGCTTGATTTTTCCCAGACTTCCATCCATTCTAAGAAAAACACCTCACCAAGCTCAAGTCATCATGGAGTTTGTTTGAAATGATCTAGAAGAGCTTTGGATTTCCTGTTCAGTGCTGATCAGGATTGTGCGGCGACACTGACGCAGTTAAACAGGTTGACACACAAGTGACTTTGCACTATAGTGTGTACAGTATGAATAAATACAGTACATGAAATACTTTTATACTGAAGATAATTTAAGTATGATTGAATACAAAGGTGTATTAATTGAATGCGTTAAGACCCTACGCCAGGGGTGTCCAAACTTTTTTCATCAAGGGCCACAAATCTAAACACAGACGAAGCAGAGGGACGATCGAGGGCCACAGACTGGAGCTCAGTACAGTTGAATAACTGAAATATGTGCATGTTTAACACGTTAGAATGATCCATCAGTCTTTATTCATGCTAAGATCCTTAAAACCACACACTGAATATTAAATATTGGCTTTTTCAAGGTAGATTTAAAAAAAAAAAAAAAACTAGCTATAAAAAGTTTATTTTTCATTGATGCAGGTAATTTGGGCTAATTCTCCTGGAAGCCTGAGGGCCAAGAAAAACTTGTCTGAGGGCCACATTTGGCACACGGGCCATAGTTTGGACATGGCCACAACAAAAAGAAGGAGGCGAGAGGTTGGGTTTTAAAATAAAATATATTTATGAACTAAATCACATACAAAACTTATACTGTTACTGCCTTTTGTCTTTGCATAAGTCTTTATTTTTGGCTTATGATACAAAGCTGAGTACAGGAAATGACAAATAAGGGTCAAAGGTCAATTTTGAGGTCAGTATTCTTCACTATATTTATTCACATGACAAAGGAGCTCTCACATACAAACAAAATGACATGAACTCATATTTGACCAAACATGATGTTGCGTTGTACACTGTACTGTACAATCATCTGGATCACTTCAGTCGTGGAATTACCCATTTCTACTGAACACTCAACCTACCGCTTCATGACATGACAAAGAGGAACAGAGCATTTTGAGCTTTGGAGATGAAGATAGATTAATAAACCAGGATTACTGAAACATGTGTGAATGAAACAAATCACAAGTGCGGGTCTGTTTTTGATGAGGTAACAGCGTTATAACATGACTAAAAGCTCACAAGAGTCCATTTTGTGTAATAAGGGCCCTTTAATCCCCCACTTTTCCCCATTGTGATCCCTGTTCCTGTCATATCCTGTTAAAAGGCTTAGATTTGATGGTCTGCGGTGCTTTTATTTTTGACCCTGTGTTTACATTGTGCTGATCTGAGCTGAGGTGGGCTGCGCAGAGGTCACGGGCTATGACCCCTGTTGACCCCAATCAGAATCAGTGCCACAGTCTATAGCGGCGTTTAGCTCATTGTGATCACGTTAGACCTGACAGACTGAACAATGCACGGACTGTTTTTTCTGTGATAATGAAGGGATTTAAAGCGAATTGAGAAGTTCTTTGGAAAACACTAATGGCAGGTTTGTATATTTTGATAAAACTTCAAACTCAATTTTAATAAAAAAAAAAAGACTCATTACTCTATACAGTTTTTCTTTTAGCTTTAATGATTTTTGTGCTTTGTCCCTGAATAAATTAAGAATAAATAATAATAAAAGAAGTAATAATAATGAATTGCTCGACAGTGTCTTGGTTTAATTGTCTAAATGACTAAAGACTAAACTTCAGAATTTGTCTTGTGTTTCAATACCAGCCTTGATTCAGAAGTTGGGACTTGCAAGTCGGGACATGGACTCGAGTCAGACTTGAGTCAGTATTTTTAGGACTTGAGACTTGACTTGATAAATTGGACTAAGACTTGGGACTCGAATTAGACTTGAAGGTCAGTGACTCGGGACTTGACTCAGACTTGTGACTTGAGAAGACTTTTCTTTTATTTCTTCTAAAATACATATGTTTTTAGAAAATACTTTTCTGTTTACAGTTGGTACATGTAGTGAACAAACTGGAACATGTCCCTCCCACTTCTATTTATTACTTTGGATGGAACTGAAGTACTGTGATGTGGTATCCTCAAATGTACTACAGTAATATACAATTCAATACAGTAAATCAGAGGGAACTACATAGAACACGATCCTTCCATTTCAGTGCAGACAAAATAACTGTTATTGTGCACTTTTAAATATTATTTTTTTCTGTTCTGATTGTAATGATTCACACTAAGATTTTGTCAAGACATTTAAAAACAAAAAATATGCATTTCTACAACTCTTATATACATATGTCATTAGAGTCTTTTTTCAGACCAAGGCTTTGTTTTCATACTTGGCAGTTTCAACTGTTAGCAGTCTTCACTCTGAGAAATTACAATTTAGTTAAAAATTCATATAAATTACAAAAATGTAAGCTATATTTGGTACTTTGGTTTATAGACTTGAAATGACTTGACGCTCAAAGCAGAGGACTTGGACTTGACTTGGACTTGTGGGCCCGTGACTCAAGACTTGACTTAGACTTTCCTGGCTTTGATTTAGGACTTGACTCAGCTTGAGGTCAAAGATTTGAGTCTTACTTGAGACTTAAAAAACAATGACTTGGTTCCACCTCTGCATTGATTTGTATTTGGGTTAATGCTGTTGATACTAAAATTCCAAACTCGATTTCCATACTAAGGACTAGACTCAGAAGCTGAACTGCATCAGTGCACAAGGAACGAGCTGTTTTTTCAGGGCTTATAGTTTATGCAAATGAGCCATGTGGTTTTAAGTTTAATTTCTGTAAAATGTAAACAAACGTGGCAAAGCTACATTAAACACATTATTACTCAATGTACAAATTCAATGCGTCTTCCCCGTAGGAAAAAAAAAAAAAAAAAACTTAAATTATCCACCCGCCAGGCGAGTTACACCACAATCTGCCAGTGAATCATGGACGCCTGGGTTAAGGATCAGTCTCAAGTGTCGTCCGTTTGTTTCACTTAATGCGCCTTATAATCCTTTGCTCCTTTTGTATGAAAATAGATGAGAAAATTCAACATTATTGATATTGCCCCTTATATCTCGTGCACCTTATAGTCCAAAAAATATGGTACATAATTTTTAGTATCTAATTAGCTGTCTAAATTTGTTCTGGTTTCTCTTTAATCCAGCTCTGGTTCGTATATTCGTGGTCAAACCCCCTTCCCCCCTAAACCTAAACCGCCCTGTATCAGTGTGTGATCATTGTTACTTAGTGTCATGGCCTCCCGTGCTCCAACACAGCAAGAGTCTCTGCGCTAAGAGGATTAACTAAGGCTGCTAATAGATTTACAGGCAGTCACTATTCTGGGCCGCACAACAAGCACAACCTGCGGAGAAATCAAAAACCGGAGAGTCACGCCACGCACGAGGAGCTGACCGGCCGGTGTTCTGACGTAACGGTAAATTCCTGAGAGGAAAAGACCGGAACGTGAGGGAAAACTGAGAAGGATTAAAGGGAAAACTAATCAAAACTGATAACGCTGACCTGCAGGTGATGTTGCGTTACTATAGAAACCACAACTGCTGGTAAAGTGGACTCAACATGCGCTAAGAAAGAGAGAAACTTCGAGGAAAAATGGATCGGCGTCACTCTACGTCCTCTATACAAGTAATTTATATGTTTTCATTATACTAGTTTGTGCATTGTGTTTTAAGTATTAGTATTAGATTGTATTTAATGTTTGATATTTTGCGTTGTCAGTACTTATCATGTGTACTTTTAATTTGTACTGTTTGAATATTTTTGCTTATTTTTTTGGTTTTATTATACAATTTGAACTGAACTTCTATAGCCCATTATAAATACAGTCTAACTACTTAAAGGTGCATTGTGTAACTTTTTTTTTGGTGGAGGGTCCTTCAAATGTTTTTCTCCTTGGACTTCTTTGAGACTGTTGCTTTGCCTGGAATGTTTCACAGTATGGCATTAAACCTTTCTATCTTCATGGAAACCAAACCAGACCAAGTTACAGGTCAGATCTGTGGAGAGGCGACCCCGCTCACAGCCAGAATAACTGTTTTTCTAGGCATTTCTGAGCTATAAAACCACCTGTAATTGAATAAATGTAAAGCAGAGCTGTTTAAGCACAGCAATGACATCTCCATTAGTGGTCTGCAAAAATATTGAAACATCGAGATTGTATCAGTTAATGTGATGATACAGTACTAATATTGTGGGCTGCTGTATCGATATATCACCAAGAGTATTTTTTGGTATATTTTATTTGATTATATTGTTACAACGCTACAGTTTTGTTGTTTGTTCAGAGGAAGGAAGGAAGTCTTTAGTAAGCAAGTCTTCTATTTATATAGCACTTTTTCACAGACATTTTTGTCACAAAGACACTTTATACAGCATTATTCAGGATTATTCATTCACTCTATACCTGGTGATGGTAAGCTACTATTGTAGCCACAGCTGCCTGGGGCAGACTAACAGAAGCGAGACTGCCATGCCAATCAGCGCCATCGGTCCCTCCGACCACCACCATCACTCACGCACACACTACTTTCATACTAGGCAATGTGGGTGAAGTGTCTTGCCTAAGAACACAACGACAGTTATTCCCACTGGCGCCCCACTGTGGCACCTGATTTTCCCAGTGTCTCCCATCCAAGTACTAACCAGGCTGGGCCTTGCTTCGCTTCTCAGATCTGACGGCGGGATCAGGCTTTTTACAAGCCCGTATGGCCACATACTGGCTTGTAAAATGAGGAAGGAAACTCATTTATGCATCACATTTGACATTTTCACTGTTTTGTTGAGTCAAATGTTTGAACTTTGCACATAAAGTGGTTCAACAAAGACTTCATAGCCACGATTTAGTCATTATTTTTATTGAACCATATCGAATCAATTTGAAATATATCATATTGAATCGAAAGCTCACTGTATTGAGATATGTATCGTATCATAGCCTATGTATCAAGGTATGTATCGTATCTGCAACTTCTTAATGATACCCAGCCCTAATCTCCATAGAAACAAACAAGTGATGGACGCTCCACCAGAAAAGTTACACAATGCACTTTTAAAACAAGACTTTTGTATATATAAACAATGCAAATCTGCCCGTTGTCATATGAATGTTGCTAGAGGCTACTGGTACAGTTTGACAGTTACAAGCACTTCCTGTTACTTCCTGTTGACTGCAGAAGGGTCAAAGGTTAGACCAAAGAACTGTTCAATATTGGGACAGTCCAACCACAGCTTCTAACCTGTATCATGTACTGTATCTCTCAAATGCAGAAGACATCTCCTCTGAATATTTTTGTATCTTTCAAAACACAATCTATAACTTCTTTTTCCAGATTTACAATTTGCTGCACTTTCCTTGTTGATTCTTTCCTTTTTGCTCATACCGTGCCATATACTGTACATATTTTTTTTGTTTTCTTTTGATGCAGTCACAGATATGGTTCCACAGCAAGTACATAAGTCTGTCACGATAATTACTATATAGGTCAATATCTGAAAGTGAATCGTGTGTTCATTTTCTTTGCACTACTGGGACATTTTGGGTTATTCTTTGGCTATATGAAAAGATTTAAACCATAAAATGAACGAATTACTAACTATGACTCAATACAGATGAAAACCCAGTACTAAAAAGTTTATTTGTCGCAGCTCATGATTTTTTAACAATATTGTAGGTTTAAAATAGTTTTTGTGGTTTATATTTGATCTTGGGTTTTTGTGTCAGTTTCATCATCAATATATCACATATCAAAATTTGTTACTGTGATGGGCCAACAAGTATAGATGACTTGAATGGTCTTGGTTAGTCTGGGAAATGGTTATATAATATAAGTTTTGGGTTTAACGTTGAACTAACTCTTTACTGACCTCCACTGGCCCTATTTTGCATGTCTGAAATGAATCATGTTTTTGTTTTAATACATTATTTACATTTGTATTGGATTGGATTGGATATTACTAGATGAAACTACCAGGTACTGATGAGGACATAGACTGTATAAAGAAGTGGACTAAGGGAGTGTGAGTTTAACGTTCATCTCCAGTCAAATGAAGCTCACCGAGGCTTGCAGTTATATGAGCAAGTTTGGAGCTGAGTTCCATATTAGGAATAGGAATTTGTTCATGGACAAAATCGCAAAATAAAAACACCAGGATAATTTAAAGCGGGTTAATGGAAACTATAAACTGAGCTGATATTTGGACTTTTTAGAACATCAGCTGTCAGCCTTAAATTTCCAGCACAGTCTAATATATTTTTTTGGTCAATCTGCTGCCAAAAAATAGTTTTTTTATTTGAACATTTTAATAAGAAGAGAAGACTGTTTTGTGACTACACAGTTCCCTTATGGTAGCCTGATTCATCAGCCTGTTTCACTTTGTGGAAACAGTCTGACCTCGCAGCATTAGGAATCATTCGCTCAACGGTAGGCGGGTATTTTTTTATTTAACCAATCGCTGCTGTTTAGTTGTGACGTATGTAATGCGCCAAATCCCGTAGGAAGAAAAGTAGTAACGTCTTTCCCCTTGATAAAATTCACCAAACATTCTCTTTGTTCTGGCTTTAACTCCTGGATGTCAGGAATCGTTGCCAACACAGAATGTTTGTCTTTATCTACATCCATCTCAACTGCTTTGTTTACTGTTGTGCTGCACCACAAAAGGGACCCAGACAGGCAATGAGTTTGATGTCATGGCGTCACAGGTCTTCGCTGATTGGTCGGTGCACCTTCTATAACTTCTGGGGTTTTTGCAAACCATCTAGTGTATTCTGAATACTGACCTAGTAGGGGGGGTAGTAAATTTAAATTGCACAATTGGAGGAAAATAATCGTGATCAGCCCCACATATCGCCTCAAAGATATCGGCAGAGCTTACCAGCTATCAGTTGTTCTGGATTCTAAACAATGAAACAATGAGTATCAACATCGAACATGAAAAACTCATGCAAGTGAATCTCTAATACGAACATTTTAAGGCCAAAATGACGAGGCTCACAGCAGCAGTTACAGAGAGATGGCGACACTTTTCAATGTAAAGCAATGGGAGCCAGAGTTAAAGGAGCCAGAAGGGAATGAACACTGGAACACATATACACAGTCTGTACGAGAGGCACGTTCAAAGACATACACACAGTACATGTAGGTAAACAGTGTGGCCTATGCACAGCTCAGTAATTCAAACCTCTTAGCCCAGGGCCAGAGGTGAGGGCTTTGACTGCACTGATAAACTTATTCACATACCAGCTGATCATGGCACAGGTAATCTAATAATGACACTACAATGGACAGGTGCACATGGAACTGTTCAGACAGAGGCTCATGGAGAAGTTACTGCATTGACCAGAATGTTCCACAGTATCGCATTAAACCAATCTACTTCTAGAATGTCAGATCTCTGGAAAGGCGACCCCTCTCACTGTAAGAAATGTTGATAACTCTTTCCCCCTGGACGCCCACTAGGAACAACCCATACATACATGACTAGAGCTGCCCTTAGAGCATAACTGCATCAAAGAAAACAGACTTCCACGAGTGATTATAAATGATTTTCACACTCATGAACTTAATTGAAACACAGACATATGTGGTCTCTCTGGAAACCTTAGACTCTGAACTCTTCATTTCTGGATGTTTAAATGTGATTCAACTCATTTACAGGTTTATAACAGCTCACTGCAAATGAGAGTTTACCTGGTCAGGTGCAAAATCGAAAACAAAAAACTACATTCAGCATCTGATATCTGCATGTTCTGAGTACTATATTCATAAAAAAAATTTAAATATACTTTGTCAAAATATTTAAACAGATTTCATATCACCAGATACAGTATAGCCAAGTGTTCACCTGTTTTTACCTGTTGTACACCTGTGTGCACCTAATTCATTTTTTCCATTTAACTTAGTCAACTAATTTATCTTATTCAACTTATTTAATTTATTCAACTCATTTAGCTTATTATAATATAATTATATAATAATAAAACTCTTCCCCGTCATTGGGTGTTCAGTATTTGTCGTCTTGGTGACTTTCTCGTGCACAGAGCTCCACATAAGCGTTTGTTTCTGTAGTGATTCTGTCATATATTGCATCTTGGAAAAAAAGACTGAAATATTTTAAAGGACTCGCCTGAGCAACATCCAGATTTCAGGGCAATTTTGGTTCATAACTGAGTATAAAGCTCGGATAGTTTGTTTGGATGTCGCAGGACTCCACACAGACGCATCAGCAGCATTCTCATCTTCGTAAGATTCACTCTCTGAAAGTCCGTTACTATCGCCATTTTCCACTTTATAATCAACTTCATCATCACTTTGAAATCTATAAAAGTCATTTTCTCTAAACTTATCCATAAAATACATCTGCTCCTCATTTTTAAAACTGTGCGCCGCAGCGCCGCGATCTTTCCATTGCTTGTGTTTCGTGTTGTTTTTTTCCGGAAGCTACCATTGTCACTACTTCAATTAACTTTGGAAAAAATCTGCGAAAACATATCCTTGATTCCTATTGGTCAGTCTAGTGTGGGTTGTAGTGGCCCCCAACTATCACAGCCTCTGTTTACATGTGAAAAACTGAGTCGTTTCTAATGGTCGTCAAGTCACGTCTTTAGTGATATAATGGAGGTGTTAAAAGACGTCATTAAGGAAACAGGGGGGTCGTCAAATGTCGTCTTCATGGGGGGAAAGAGTTAAAGGCAGCTTGTGGAATCAGGATCTGTCATCGTGACCCACCCTACAAACTGGAGCTGAAAACGCTTGTGGCCCCAGCGTCCCACTTTCAGTTCTGATACTGATTCAGATACTAGAGCTTTAAGTATCTGCTGATACTTGATATCGCCCGATATCACTGCAGAGACTGATTCGTTGTCAAAACTGGTCCAAAGTGTAATGTAGCAAAATCCAAATATTCTATGCTTTCTATGCCGACTGCAGCCAGTAAATAATCTTCTTTATAAACTGATACAATATTGGATATGAACCGATATTTGAAAACCTATATCCAATAACAGAATTAAATCGGTGCATCCCTACACTGTAAGTTTTGTGGTTTCTGCAGACACTGTAGTTTTGTCAAAAATAATTTAAATATCATAGTTGTATGGAATTTTGTAAGAGTTAGACTAAGGTTAAAGGATCAAGGATTTTTCTTTTGCCATCATTACCAGGATATGCTTCTGCTTTTGTAGGTTTATTCAGCTTGTTCTTTGAATTTCACTCCAATCCAACTTTATTTGTACGGCGCATTTTACCAACACGAAGTCTCCAAAGTGCTGCAAGTCAGTAAAATAGAAAAAATAGCAAATAAAACCAATAAAAAACAGCCAGACAAGCACACAATTCTCACTTCTGTGTTAAAAGCCAGTGAGTAAAAGTGTGTTTTTAAACGAGACTTAAAAAAATCGAGTGAAGGGGCGCTCTAAATGTGAGTGGGGTGTTCCAAAGTTTGGGGGGCAATCGCAGAAAAAGTCCGGTCACCCCAAGGTTGCCCCGGCTTTTGAATCTCGTTTTTGGAGCGACAAGTTGGAGCTGGCCCTCAGACCTCAGAGCGAGCGAAGGAGTGCAGGAACAATGAGGTCTGAGATGTACACTGCTGGTCAAAAGTTTTAGAACACCACACTTTTACTGTTTACTGTTGACCAAAACATATTCTAACCTTTTGATTGATGAAAGTGTCCACCTTTGGCAGATATAACAGCTGAACACACTCGTGGCTCGTTCTTTTCACAATAGAAATCAAATATTGTTCAGAAAGTTCTTCCCAAGTCTGTTGCAGAAGTTTCCATAAATGTGTGGCACTTGTAGGTTCCTTCACTCTTCTGTCCAGTTCATCCCAAACCAGCTCCATGAGGTTTAAGTCTGAACACTGTGCTGCTGGACACTCCAGGTTTTCAAGCTTTACCATCTTGTTCTTTTTTCCTGAGGTAGTTTTGGCAGAGCTTGGACTTGTGTTTTGTTCTTTTATCTTTTTTTTTTTAACCTCTGTCTGTTCAATTCTTACCTTTGTACCATTTCAAGTTCTTCATTGGACTTGTACGACTTGAATTGCAATAAATAACTGAAACAATTAGGATATTCTAAAAGTTTTAACTGGTAGTGTACGTTTTGACCATTTACATTTCAATACTCAGATTACCTTTTTTTTCTAATGAATCCATGTATCATTCGTTCATTTGTTTTTCAATATAAAACTAAAAATAAGAAAACAAAAAAACATCTGTCTTCTTCATTATTTGTCTCCAAAGCCAAAATGAAAAAAAAACAGATAACGATTCCTTTTTTTAGTTTTTTAATTTTGTGTTTAAATGAAGAATGGAAAAAAACTGATAACGACCGTTTCCTGTTTACGTGACTTCCGGGACTGCGATGTCAGACTTTTGCATCGCATACGGACTGACCCAGGTCTGACCCAGGTCTGGGACCAGACCGGAACCGGAGCGGGACTGAGACTGAGACCAGACCAGGATCAGACCAGGATCAGACCGGGACCAGACTGGGACCAGAGTGAGACTGAAACCAGACCGGGACCAGAGCAGTTTTTTAATTTTGGTTTTGGAGACAAATCATGAAGAAAACTGTTGTTTTTTTAATTTTCTTATTTTTGGTTTTATATTGAAAAAACGAATGAACGAATGACACACGGATTCTAATGCCAACTGACATTATAATTTATACTAATTTTACAATATATACCCATTTTTGTAATCTAGGTCTTTCTTAAAAATCAAACAGAACCAGAGAAAATAAACATAAGCAAACATAAGTAGCCTGGAAATATACAAAAAGACATTTCAGAGCATTAATATTCTGCAGATTACAGCATCCAATAACATTTTATAGATTCTTCATGTATTATTTAGATCACCGGATATCAGTCTAGTACAGTTTGTGTTCCTGTGCGTTAGTTTTACCGTCCTGTGTGGTGCTGCGTGAGATTAGTCTGTTTAAAGAGATTATCTGACCCGTGCTGCTCAGACATGACATGCCATGACAAAGGTCTCAGGTACAGGAGCAACAGAGGAACCACGCTCTCCACTCAAGTTTGATTTACGGCTCAAATAATAATAATAATAATAAAAAGGCTCAACAGTTTTACACCTCCGTCAGAAACTTTTCAGAGCACTTTGCATTAGAGCTGCAAGATAAATCGCAATCACTTTGAAAACAGATTATGAATGGACGCAATCAGCAGATTTTGAAGTACCATAATTTACTCTTCAAAAGACAAAATATCCTGTCGTACTCTGCATAAAAACTGCTAATTTTGCTGATATATATTTTAATACAATATTCAGACAATATTTTAACAATGTTGAGAGTTTAAGAGAAATACGCAGGATTATTGTCATGTTGGCAGTTGAAAGAAAACATGATAATTTTGAGGATAGGCCATAGACTGTTTCAAATAGGAAGTGAACATGGGGCTAGGGTGACCAGAGTTTCCAATTTACCCGGGACAGTCCCAGTTTTGAGCCCTGTGTCCCCTGTCCTGGCAGATTGGGAGCCCATGTTCCCTCAGACCTATGTTCTGTCATTTCAAAGTTTTTTCTTTCCAAAATTAAGTCCTACACTCCCACATTTCCTTTATCATCAATTTACATAAGAATTTCTCTCCATTTCTCTCAATGTGGTCTTCAGCTACACCCGACCTATTCTCCAGCAGCAGTTGACTACAGATGTAATGTAGAGGTCATGGTGCAAAGGATCCTAGGTTGAAATGACTCTGAATCATCCCTTTAAATGCGGTATAAAATTAAAAATGACTTGACTTAGAGCATCATTTTAAGAAAAATATTAGAAATAAGGGAACATAGGGCTGATCTCACGGATTTATCCAAAACCATTGATTTGTCCCAGTTCTATACAGGTGTCCCTATTTTTGACCAATCTGATCCCTGCCAGCAGTAAAGAGAGGCGTATATTGACATTTATTTAGGTAAAATACAGAAAAGCTGCTTATAAATGACCAAAACACAAAGAAAATGTGACTATACTGACTCCCATGAAGTCATGAATAGTCTCTGAATAACAGTTTTCCTTAATTACACACTCGTTTCACAATTTTATTATTACCAACGACCAAAAAAAACAGGTATGTCCCAGTTTTTTATTTTGGTCAACTTACATAGGGGCGTTTGCGGCTCCATCTAATTGACTTTACATTGAAAAATTGTCATCCTTCTGTCTGTAATTGCTGCTTTGGGGTCTTAAAATGTTCATATTAACCCACTCTACATGATCCTGGTGTTTTTATTTCACTATTTTGACCATAAATAAATTCTGATTCCTAATATTTAACTGGGCTCTAAATAGTCAAACGCTGTGGGAGACGTCTAGTCAGGCTGGCGCCACCTAGTGCCTCTGCTCAATTCCATTTCTCTCCATCGACTAGGTCAGAAGTCGATGGTTTTCAAGAACCCCGGAAGTTGTAAGCAGCGCACCGGCCAAACAACTGTGAGCTGTGAAACAATGACGTCAAACTCGAGCATCTGTCTGTGTCCCTTTTGTGGAACAGCACAAGAGTAAACAAAGCGGTCGAGATGGATGTAGACGAAGACATACATTCTGTGTTGGCAATGATTCCCGAGATTGAGGATTTAAAGCCGGAGCAGAATGCCAGAAGAGAATGTTTGGTGAATTTTATCAAGGGAAAAGACGTTATTGCGCTTCTTCCTACGTCACGACCAAACAGCAGTGATTGGTTAAATTAAAAAAGTACCTGCCGACCGTTAAGTGAACAAATTCTAATGCTGCGAGGTCAGACAGTTTCCACAAAATGAAACCGGCTGATGATTCAGGCTTGGAGATGTCACTCTTAGTTTACTTCTTCATACAGTCTGTTTGATAAGTACGACATTATAACATGGCTTTGAAGTTGAAAAATAGATCTTGCTTGATTAAAGGTTGTATGGAGGATTTTTTTGTTTTGTTTCAAATTGTCAATGAAAGTTCAAAATAGAATTATAGAGATGCAGCAGCCTTGTAATTATGATGACCAAAAAAAAAAAAAAAAGAATGAAAATCCATCAACTGTGGACGTGTTGGGGGCAGATAAACATTAACCAATAGATAACAAGGCTACCTCTTTATCTATTGGCTGTTAGGTACAGCCAATAGTACTCCGTACATTTCTAGCATCACTGACTTGCCGGCGCGCTGGGATTGCGTGGTTTATGTTCGCCTCTCATGCACTGATGCCATTAACTCAAGCAGCACAGCGGTTCTTGGCGTCTTTTTTTAACTGTAGCTCCCTGTCAGTTTGCACAAATTTTAATGGCAGACAAGAATCCACGACCAGTTCGCCGCAAAAGAAAGTCTGTTTTTGACATCACTGAAAGAAGAAGAGAAGGGGAAAAGGAGCGAAGCGCAACATTTAAAAAAGGACAAACAGTTGCTGCATTTCTCTTTCTTTGGAGAATCTTCTATACAACCTTTTTGTAGTGACTAAAGAACAGTCACAATCACAATCTCCTTCTCCAAAACCTTTATTTTTGTTTCTAGTCTTTGCTAATTCCACCGTCTTTAATCCGCCAGCTCCAGATAAACTTATGTGAGCCTTCGGAGGACTTCACTGATCTAATGGATTTAATGTGTGTTTCCACTTCACAAAGCCACAGTTTGGCACGAGGCCCGTTCATGTGTCACTCTCTGCTATAATCACAAACTTCAACGTGTCAAACCCACAGACAATATAAAGTATAAAGAAGCGGACTGAGGGAGTGTGACGTCACCCGTAGCGTTCAGCTCCAGTCAAATGAAGCTCACTGAGGATGGCAGTTATAGCGGTGAATTTGGAGCCATTCCATATTTGGAATTCTGACCAAGAGTATCATAGCAATCAAAAAGCCAATACGTTTTTAGTTTGTTTTTTAATGCCCACGTTTACATGATGTTTTTTAAATTCCAAATTAATTGTCCTGAATTAAAATATTCTCCTTCACGTTTACATGGAAATAATAATTCTGAATTGAGATTTACATGGAAAACACGTTAAATCACCTTTATTTAATTCTGCTCAACGTCTGGGGGTGGGGACAACGTCTGATCTTCTGATTGGACAGGAGCATGAATATATTTACGTTGACCGGAAGAAAACACACACTTCAGCTGCTACCGGCTTTTCTGTCATCTCGGTTTGTCGTTACGCCACGGACACAAACATGATCCAAACTTTTTTCGCTGGAGAATTCCCTTATCACGCTTTACGTCTACGGCGGAGGAGGAGAAAGGAAGAGTGTTGGAGAAGGGGGGAAGAAGACAAACTGAGTGTGAGGCTGCTCTACCTCAGCCCACTCCCACATCCCACTCACAAATCCACAGAGACGTGGATGAAAGTCCAAAGCCAGGACTGGTGGAGCCGGATCATCTGGATCGTGTCAGAAGGGCCGATCCGGATGTAATAATTGCAGTCGTTCAGAGCATGCACTGAACGACTGTAATTATTTTTAAGAAGAATAAATGTTTACATGATCGAGGAATAAATGAATTCACCTTTAAAATCAGAATAAACCACCCACTTACTTTGGAATTAAGTTAAATTCCAAATAATCATTTACAGTATTACAGGAATATACAGGAATTAAGTGTTTACATAGTCTTTTTAAATCGGAATTAAGTTTTATTCAGAATGTAATTATTTTTTATTTGGAATTAAAGCTCTCATGTAAACGTGGAAGATGTGGCTTTAGGCGTGCAAACAAATTAACATAGGGTCCGGTCAAGTGGTAACGGAGGAAACGGGCAGATTTTTGACATTCAAATAGTTCTTATTCAGAAACTAGAGGGACTATTGAAATAAGTAAAGTATCAGAATGTAGGAAAGAGTTACACTCCAACAGGGTCAAGTTAAACCTGTGATATTCTTTCAAGTTGTTGACAAAAAATTAAAAAACTCATGTCGGTAACGGAGGGAATGAAATATGCAGCACTTTTTGGGCAATAAATCCAAACAGTGATAACTCTTGGTTCTCACTTCCATATCCTTAACAAACTGGTTTGAATATTTGCTTCATATAGTTTTCTACCATATGGTACAAGATTAGGTTGAAAAACCTCTTACTTTTTGAGTCATGAGATTTTTTATTAAGAAAGGTCATGGTAACGGAGGGAAAATTGTGCAAGCAAGTAGAAGGTGCATGATTTTACATAATTTGTCGCTTTTTTCTTCCGAATCCTTTAACATTACTTCAAAATGAAAGGAAACTATTTCTATAAAATATGTCAGTCCTTCCAAGCAAATTTTGATCATTTTAAATACATTTAAAAAAAAAAATCATATACCTGCATCAACAGTTCAAAGATGGAATAACACAAGATATGATGAAATATGATTTTCAGGTCTTTGAAATTTGGGAAATAATTTTTGTTCCATGTTTCATACATGGTCTGTTTAAAACGTATGGAACTTTAGAACCAAAAATGGCACAGAATTAAGTTAAACAGTTTCATAAACTAGAGTACATATGTATCTGTTCAATACATTTTTATATCAGATGCATTAACTTGAGTTTTTGACCTTGCTGTTTACGTCTGCTTGACCGGGCCCTATAGTGACTTGACGGATTTTTTTTTTCAGATGCCCTTCCTGTTATTTGTTGTCCTGTTGATTTTACTTTTACTTTTTCTCCATAAACATTTTTGCATAATCCAAACTCATACTTAAAAAAAACAAAAAAGATTATGACTCAGATTAATTAGGATAACCAGTGCTGTGTGGGGGTCCTACCACAAAGGGGCACTGCTCTATAATGTCAGCCACCGAACCTTGGCCAAGCAATACAATTTTACAACAATTTAACTGAAATCTATTTATGACAACATGCGTTTTTACACTGGCCTCATTTTTAGGTTGATTCATCAGTGAACTTGAATAGAATCCTACTAGTAATCCTATATTTCACCCACAATGTGCATGTCTAGTTGTCTGTGTGCGTTTATGGTTGGCTGTGTAGAGGGAGACTCACTGAAGCAGAAGGGACCTTACAGCTGTTCAGCTCTGACCATGTGACCTCCGCCTCTGAAAGCTCGTGTATGAAGCCCTTTATCAGAGTTTACTATGTGGAATAATGTGCAGCCACAGCGGAGAGGGCCAGAGGGAGTCCATGAGGTAACCACCAAGTCACTGCATCTGTCACACTGGGAGACGCGAGATATTTTTAGGCACGCGGAGAGTTGCTTTTAGTATGAATATTGCTTTTAGTTGAAGATTGGAGTTAATTAGAATTCCTGTCTGTAGATTTTTTGCGTATTACAAGGATACATAAAGAATAATGAACCTTGTCACTAGTAGATAAATTTTCGTTTTAGATATTTTGAAAATGGAACCGGTAGAATTTAAAAGCGCTCCATGTAACTATCCATGAGTTTCAGAATGATGGTTACGTTAAGGTCGGTGTCAAATTATCGCGTTAATTGTGATGAATTAATTACAGTCATATTTAGAGCGTTATGTTTTTTAATCGCGTTAATCTTATTTTGAATCTCTAACTTTACTGTTTCTGAACGCGAGTTGCCTTATTATAAAATCTGCTCCTGCAAAGAATTGTAGCCTAATTTTGATTCCCGTTCTCGCCGCATCTGTGATAAACCTGCACACGTCTGATCTCTGAAAACATCACGACACAGACACAGAACAGACTCACCTTCACCATCAACATCCCTCTGTCACAGAGAGAACATCCATATTCCACTGAGTCGTGTCCTTTAGTAGAAGTTGAACCACATCAGCACAAGAGCGTTTTTTTTTTTCTTTTCTTTTCTCCGCTTAGTTTATGCAAATGAGCCATGCGGTTTTCAGTTTCGTTTCTGTCAGACTTGTGCAAAGCTGCATTAAACACATTATAATGTCAAATGGACTGATGTGGCTCTAGAGTGGTGATGTTTATATGTTGTAAAGTTGAGTTTATTTATGCAGATTAGTAACAGTAATAATAATGATACTTGAAAATAAAATAATGAAAATAATGTAATAATGAATTCAAATGAAAATACCTCAAGTTGAAGCTTTTCTCAGCAATTTTTAGGTGAGATTAAAAAAGAGATTAATTAGATTAATTAATTACAGATCAGAATTAATTAATCTCTCAATTTTTTTAATCACTTGACAGCACTAGTTGTGATAGCAATTAACGATTCAAAGTGAATATTATATCTTTAGAAAGGTCAACCATCCTCAAAATGGCACCATTCTAACCGGAAGCTGAAACACATAAATATTGATGGAGGATGCATATGCTTCCCCACGGATCTGACCTGTAACTTCGCAACTGCTTCTCTCCAAGGAGATGAATATGTTTAATGCTATATTGTGCAGCATTCCTGGCAAAGCAACAGTGTCTCCATGGGGACAAGCAGGTGGCAGGTATAATGTTTAACATTAAAGATTTGGTAAAAGAATTATAGCAAATCATCAGCCTAAACTTTCTGACTCAAACATTTTTAAGGACCGTACTGGGGCAGACATTACATAATCTAGGGCTACATTACATAATAGTATATCTGTTCTACATTTGTATGCTGGTATCTACTAGTACTAAATGTATTTGTATTGTTATCTGAAAGCAATAGCTGGGTTTCAGATGATATTATTAAAGTGTCATGGCCAATAATATTCAGTACAGATTCTATTGTAATTAGGGCCTGAACGATATGTTGTTGTTTTTTTCTTTTTTGATACTGATAAAGCAGGAGTTGGTTTTCACGTTTAGAGCAGAAGTAGGAATCTTTACTTGCCCAAAATAAATGGATACATAAAATAAAATAAAATAAAATAATGACAATGAACCAACAAAGGGCAAAGGAGTACACAGGGTATATATGCACACAAATGAGTGAGACACAAACAATCAACACAACAGGAAGTCAAAACACACACACACGTCTAGAGAAAAACAAAATAAAACTGTGTCAAGAATAGTAAAATAATTCAATGAAAATGAACACCATGACAGTTGGAGGTGCCAGTAGCCGATATATTTAGTGATGTAAAAATTCACTGTAAATCTTCAGTTGATTATAAAAGTTAGATCTGGCTCTACTAGATTTTAAATTGGGTTTGTTTATTCTACATTTATTGTTATTCTGCCTCTTTACAGTCATATGTAAAGACAGTAGGTCGGCCTAATGGCATTCTAGCCAGTAAAGAAAGTAAGTAAACTACAATCAGCCTTCAGCGGTAAATGCACGTGCGCCGCTGTAATTAATTATATGCGTAAATGCGGATCATTTACACCTCTTTTCACAGCTCTTTAACATATCAGTGCAGGTCCAGTAACATGTGCAGACACTATAGTCACTTTACAGCCGGCCAGCGTAAGAAAACAGGCTGTTTATGTGCGGGAGCTACAGCAGTGAAGAGCTAAACAATGAGTAAGAACCAAAAGTAGCTTCAAAACTGACACGTTTGCAACACTCACTGCGCAGACAGGCTCCTCTCAGATCACAAGTCTTCATACATAAGTGTCCTTTTAATCCTGACTCAAAACTGATCTCCCATAAATATAATATAATCCACCGCACATAAACAGCCTGTTTTCTTACACTGGCCGGCTGTAAAGTGACTATAGTGTCTGTACATGTTACTGGACCTGCACTGATATGTTAAAAAGCTGTGAAAAGAGGTGTAAATGATCCGCATTTACATCTGGCCAGTGTAAGAAAAACCGGCACGTTTGCAACACTCACTGAGCAGACAGGCTCCTCTCAGATCACAAGTCTTCATAAATAAGTGTCCTTTTAATCCTGACTCAAAACTATTGTCCAAGATGATATGAGCCCTCGTGGACCCTGCGCTCCTCCGGTAGCAGCTCCTGATCATTCCCAAAGTCAGGACACACACTCATGGAGAGACATCTTTTCAGTACGGCCCCCGTCTACGGAACAGTCAGCCAGAGGAGCTCAGGGCTGCAGAGAATGTTCATGTTTTTAAGAGCAGGCTCAAGACCCGCCTTTTTAGCTTAGCTTTTGAATGAAATCTTATACTTTTACTTGTTTTATTGTACACATTTTATTATATGTATTCAGGCGTATTTTTAGGATTTCCAGAGTTTCCTCTGTAGGAGCCTCTGCATCAGGAGTGGAGGTCGGCTGTAGCTGTCGGGTCTGTCCTGTGGGCTCCTGGTGGAGGGTTGGTGCCTTGGGTTTCATCTCTGCCCTGGGCCCTGTGGTGGTTCCTGGTGGTGACTCCTCTGATGGTGCTTTCTCAACTAGTTTGCCTGTATTCAGCCTCACATTTTACTATAGGTAGTTTTATGTATTTTAGCACGTTAGTGTGTGTGAGTGTGTGTGTGTGTCTGGGTTGTTTGGTTGTGTGGAGTCGGGCAACTATGGGGTTGGGTTGGTGGGTGGATGGAAATATGGGATTGTTTTTAATCACTGTAAAGCACTTTTTGTTAATTTTTTGTATAAAAAGTGCTTTATAAATAAAGTTTGATTGATTGATTGATTTGATTGAATATAATCCAGTATGTTGACCATAGCCGTGTGTGTCCTCCACCGCACTAGCACGTTGATAAAAACAGCAGTAGTTTTGTTTTTGGCCTAAACTCTGCTGAAGTTCACTTTTATTTCTCATCAGTATCGTGGATAAGACACAAGAGCATTTAAAGCAGCTCCTCAGTGTTGTGCACGTGGATCTACGCATGTAAACAAGCGCATGTGAGTGACGTGACTCCGGAGGTGCGTTCAGGGCCAGTACGACGTCACAGACAAAGACAAATTACTCCTCTTATAAATATTGATGCAGCGCCACATATTAGGACAATTTATCTGTCTGTAAACTGGATTAAATAATATAGAGAGTCTAAGCTTTATAACGAGATATTGAGTTCTTCTTCAACATTTGTGAATTTACCTTTTAGATATTTCCTGGCAAAGTACAATGTAATCGACAGAAAAAGCTGCCTCTATGAAAACCACCATAGTCACCATGCTTGTAGAATATTTAAAGCCCATAAGATATGCCAGATATAACATGTATGTAGTGCATTAGTGCTCTGTGTTGAATTAATCATGAATACATTTCTATAATATGTTTATGAAGCATGCTTATTTTGACTGGAGAAGGCCCTTGTTACAAGCCACATGTTTACACTGTATGCAAATCCAAATCTCCTTGTGTAGTTTTAGCAGGAGGCTGACATTAAGAGACTGGCTGTATATTTGTCCCCGTGCAGAGCTGGAGCTGTGGCTGTGTAGCTCTCAGCGCTGCTCTGACACAGTTGTTGTGACGCTGGCTGACCTACAAACGCTCACATGCAGTAATACCCTATGGGCCCATGAGCTTGCATTCTGCAGATATCTCCTTCTCTTCCTTTCTCTTTCCTTTACCCCCTCATTTACCGCCGTGTTTCTGTTTAAGAATCAAAACAAATATGGCTGCTACTAGGAAAAAATAAAGGGATAAATTCAGAGTGTGTAAAAAATACAGGATCGTTATCATTCGATATATCACCAAGAGGAATTTTTGGCATCTTTTAGCATTTTTTGTGTGTGACCGCACCACATTTTTGTCTTTTATTTAGTGGAAAGCCATGTATCGAGTATCGTATTGAATCGTGCAGGGTCCTGTGATTTCCAGACCTAGAATAAAATGTCAGGGAGTGAAAAACATCAGTGATTTTCTGTAGAATCAATGAGTGACCTCTGTTTAATATGTGGTGAGATAAATGCCATTTTGGTTGTGAATATTCATTGACAAATAGGGATGGGAAGAGACACAATTTCCACAAGATGAGACGAGATACGAGATTGGGTCCACAATTTTGAGACAAGACGAGATTTTAATGTAATTCCTAATATAGAAATTTCAGGATTCAATTTCCAATTTTGGCCTCACAATTTTTAATTTCCCTAATTTTTGTTTCCATTCTAGTACTTGGTTTGGAACTGTAAAAATTGTAACTCATCAATACTTAACCCTTTTTTGTCCAATCCAAATGTAAACACAGATCATTTTCCTTGTGCACGATCTTGTGGCAATTTTGTGTCACGAGATCTTGTGGCATAAGATCTTGTACCATCCCTAGTGACCAATGAACAATACATTTTTAGGTGACACAAAAAATGTTATGTTCCATCTATCGTTTACATATTTACACCAAATGTGACAGCAAAAGACCTTAAATTGAAGAAGAATTACTGAGAGGAAATACTGCTTCTCTTGAATTTCCCTGGAGACCTGAATTTTCCTCAGGATCAGTAAAGCCTCCCTCTCCCTCTTATTCATAGTTATTACCATATTTTTTGGACTATAAGGTGCACTGCATTATAAGGCGCAATATCAATAATATTGAATTCTCTCATCTATTTTCATACATAAGGGATACAAACGGACGACACTTGAGACTGATCCCTTAGTCCAGGCATCCATTGGCAGATCAAAGTCATGCACAGGTCCATTTTTGGAGACCCGCACCCGCCTGTAACCACGCAGTACAGCACCGCACCCACCCATTAACCCATAATTATATCAAAGACTTCGTAGTTTATCAAAGTCATACTAAAACATTTTGACACATAAAATCGGTTTAAGCACTATCTGAATTAATACATAAGGTGCACTGGATTATAAGGAGCACTGTCGATTTTTGAGAAAATTAAAGGATTGCGTCTTATAGTCCCAATAATATGGTATATACATTTTTGACAGGCTTAGATGTTGGTTAAGATTCTACTTAGCTCCCATATTGTGTTGTTACAAAGTAGATTATCTCAGTGGTATTGGCGTACAGATGCCCTGTGTGAGGTTCATAATTGTGGCTGATTTACTCATGTTTGTGGTTTCTTAATGAGACTCTTTGCAGTACCACATGTTTCTCCTTTTTAGTTTTGTTTAAACATGTTTTTAGTGAAAGATTTGTGTGTAAAATGTAGGAACCTCATGCAACAAAACAGAAAAACAACATGTCTGACAATGCTCATGCTTGGGCTTACTCCCTCTGGCTCCTCAGTGGGTCAGAGGTCAGAAGGTTCCTCTCCTCTGTCCTGTTCTCGTCTGTTTGGCCCCTGAGCTCCCGGCTGCTCTGGCCTCTGTGCTGCTTCTTCTTCTTTGTTATTCGCAGTCTCCTGTGATTATGTGTTCCCTGTGGGCTCCACTGCTGCTGGCTTTGCAAAAATCCTGTTATAGGGCTACAAATAACAAGGTTATTTTAGTAATTGACTTGTCAGTGATTTTTATTTTTTGACTGGTCAAAGGTTTACTGTCCCATTTAAAACGATTTGGACCTAACCTATATGGGGTTTTTTCATGGCTGATGCCGATACCGATTCTTTAGAATCCAGAGCAAAAGAAGAAAAAGATCCACACTGCAGGTCTTTGAAGCTCCCAAATTTTTATTTTAATGACACCACAATGTGACGTTTCGGGTCACGCCCTCCTTCAGACATGTCGGGAGATGGGCTTGACCCAGTGCGGTGTCATTAAAATACAGATTTGGGAGCTTCAAAGAACTGCAGTGTGGATCTCTTTCTTCTTTTGCACAATTGTTGACTTTGGACCCAGCGTGCAGTTTCAACTTTTACTGGCTGCGTATGTCTCTATCATGTCTCACGTCCGATAATCTCTGTTGATAATTGGGCCAATATGTGCGGACGATTTGGATTATTTTCTCCAAAGTAGCATATTTTTCAGAGTATAAGTTGCACCAGCCAAAAAATGTGTATTGAATAAGAAAAAAAACAAACAAAGAGAAGCTGCACCAGACTATAAGTTGCACTTTTTTGGGGAAATTTATTTTATAAAATCAGAGACCAGAAACCAGCATCCATCTATCCATCCATCCATTTTCTTCCACTTATCCGGGGTCAGGTCGTGGGGGCAGCAGTCTGAGAAGGGCCTCCCAGACATCCCTTTCCACACACACTTCCTCCAGCTCTTCCGGGGGGATCTCGAGAGGGGATCCCAGGCCAGCCGAGAGACATAGTCCCTCCAGCGTGTCCTAGGTCTTCCCCAAGGCCTCCTCCCAGTGGGATGCACCCGGAACACCTCCCGAGCCAACAAGAAACCAGCATTTCATGTTAAAAGTCAAGTTCTAGTAATAACAATAGAAGAGAGAACAACAGACTGTTAACGTCACATATGAACAGTTCAATCAATCAATCAATCAAACTTTATTTGTATAGCACTTTTCATACATTTAAAATGTAGCACAAAGTGCTTCACATGCAACAGAAAAATTACAATACAATAATTAAAATCAAGAGCAAAAAATCAAGAGCAACCCCCCACCCCATCCCTTTGTTTCATCCATATATACAACCATTTAAACATAAACATAAAAACAAAAACATAAAACTCCTAAAGGTTATTATAAAAATCAAAATGGAGACAAAGTAAAACAGTAATGATAATTTAATTTAGAATAAATAAATATAATAATAATAATAATAATAATAATAATTTAAGTTAAGACAGATAAAAGTTTCAATTAAAAGCTAAATTAAAAAGATAGGTTTTGAGTTTACTTTTAAAAATATGAACACTCGCAGCGGACCTCAGATCCTCAGGCAGACTGTTCCACAAACGGGGGCCATAAAAGCTGAATGACGCCTCACCGTGAGTTTTAGTCTGGACTCTTGGGACAGTTAAAAGAAGACTACCTGAGGACCTGAGAGTCCGAGAGGGCTCATATGATAAAAGCAGATCAGATAAATAAATAGGACTAAGACCATTAAGAGCTTTATAAATTAATAAAAGAACTTTAAAATCTATCCTGAAGCTCACAGGAAGCCAGTGCAGAGACTTCAGTACTGGGGTGATGTGCTCTCTCTTCCTGGTCCTTGTCAGCAGTCGTGCTGCAGAGTTTTGGAGGAGCTGCAATGGAGCTGTAGATTTCTTTCTCTTTCAGTTCTTCAGATAAACTATAACATAAACAACAGAACAGAACAAGTTTAACAAACTCTCCATCTCACTCCAAATCACTAAATCCATTCAATTCTTCATCCTCTGTGTCACTTCTGAGCAACTCCACGACCTCCGGAGGTAAACAGAGCGACGCTTCCTCTTCTGTGTCGCTGTCGTCAGACTCAGCGTCAGTTCCAGTTAGAATTATTCCGGCCTTTCTGAATCCCGACAGGATGGTTTCGGTTGTTACTGAAGTCACTTAACTTTAACATTTTCAGTAGTACAGAAGTAATGGTGCAATCGACTGACATGATACAGACAGGACAGAGGCTCAGAGGAACAGGAGCAGCAGATACTGACACACAAGACTAGAGCCTCTTGTGGCTGTCAGTGTGAACATTTTAATATAATTCACACCAAAGTATAAGTCGCAGGAAACACCCAAACTATGAAAAACTGTGCGACTTGTAGTCCAAAAAATGCGGTATGTCATTTAAATTTACTACAAACTCATCAACAGCCCCATTTTCCACAAACCTCTTAGAGAACATTGTAGTCACGTTTTGTTCACTCATCTTTTTGCACTTAAATATTCAGTTAAAGCTTAACCTCTGTCACATTTATGAAGAAGCTTTGACTAAACAATGAAGGAGAAACCAAAACTTTAAGTACGCAGGAACAGTTTTCAAAATAAGTTTGCCTTGCGTTGCCAACATCTTCTTGTTGTTGCACACATTTGCCATCTTAAAAATACATCAGATGGTGAATATTTGTTCCAACTAAAGCAGGAAATCAAACTTGTGTCTCCACCCACTTATGTTCTATGTTTTCTTCTCAAGTACGTGTTCAGCCTGTAATGTAGTGCGCGCTGAATTAAACATGGATGCATTAGGACCTACACTCACCATTCAAGCCTCCTCTTCTCCTCCTCCTCCTCTTCCTCATAAGCAGGTTTTCTTAGGGTCTCGTCTCTCTGAGCTCAGAATAACCTGCTGTACATAATTTATCAGGCTGTCTACCTGCATCAGATCTGGACTCTACTGTTCCTCAGTCTACGATCACAGTAACATGGATCTCACATAATAAAAAACAGCAGGTACCAGTGACAGAAACAGCGCAGGAAATAATGTGACGATGGGGTTTGTGGAGCAGGGATGAAGGGTTTGGAGGAAATCTGCACTGCAAAAACTCAAATCTAGACAAGGTAACTTTTCGGTTAGGGGTCCGTCGTCTTCTTTTTTCTACAGAAATGTCATTGCTCTGCTTGGAATGTTGCACAGTATGACTTTAAACAGCTCTACCTTACATTTATTCAATTATAGATTTTTTATAGCTCAAAATACCGTAGAATGACAGATATTCTGACTGTGAGCAAGGACCTGTAACTTCTGGTTTGGTCTCCATCATGAGAAAGGTTTAATGCCATACTGTGAAACATTCCAGACAAAGCAATAACATCTCCATGGAGAAAAGTGCTTGATAGACCCTCCACCAGAAAAGTTACACCTTTAAGGTGACCTGACTTAAGAAGGTTTTATCATGATTTGAGTAAATTTCGCTTGGCAAGTAAAACAGGGTATCCCTGGGTTTGACTGCCCCAAATTTAAGACTTTTTAAAGACCTTTTTAAGACCACTTAAATGAAAATTAAGACCAACATCGCACCAGTTATGAGGGTAAAAAACACCAGATCCAATTCTAATAATGACCAACCAACTACAGTACTTTATCTAGAATCTAAGAGCCACTGTGGACTAGGGATGGGCATTCGATTAAATTTTCTTATTCGATCGTCAAGAGAATTAATGATCGATTATCGATTAATCGTTAACGTTTTTATATTAAAAATTATCATTATTATTACTATCTGCACTACTAATCTGCATAAATAAATTCAACTTTACGACATATAAACTGTAACCACTCTAGAGCCACATCAGCCCGTTTGACATTATAATGTGTTTAATGCAGTTCTGCACAAGTTTCACAGAAATTCAACTTAAAACCACATGGCAACTGCATAATTTGCATAAACTAAGCGAAGAAAAAAAACAGCTCTTGTGCGCTGATGCGGCACGACTCAGTGGAATACAGGTCAGAGTGACCATATTTGCATTTGTCAAAACCAGGACACCGTATGGGGGGTGGGAGGTGGGGCCTCGTCATCGACATTGCGTGACTCTCACCTGGCAAAGCTTTTTCCCATTGGACACTGAAACATATGTGCTGCTTTGTACACTGTGCACATGGACTCACACTTGTCCCAAACGCAACGGAAAGTGTGGAATTTCTTGTACAAGTCATGGTTAAATACGCATTTGCTCTTTGGCACGTTGCAGGCTGACAGACTGTTTGTGTCTTGCTCCTGCTGAGTGCAGAGACACATGTACAGACCCCTGTTTGGTCACTCTACGCACAGCAACCTAAATTCGGTTTGTCGATTAAAATGAACATAATTGATGAAATTCTTAATGATCAATTATCGATTAATTGACTAATCATGCCCATCCCTACTGTGGATTAAACCTATACTTCCCCATGATCCATCCAGCGTCTTCCTCCACTCTACTGATTGTTTACTCATACTTACTTACAAACCAAACTATTGTGTGCTCGTACTCCAAATTAGACATTTTCATTTAAGACATTTGTGCAAAAACTAAGACTTGGACAACATAATTTAAGACTTTAAAGACATGAAATTGAAGACATTTGTAAGACTTTTAAGACTATCCTGTAAAGTGATCTGCCAATGGAACAAGACTTTTTGTACTTAAAATATGAAAATATCCCTCATTACATTTAAAGGTACACTGTGTAGCTTTTTGGTTAGGGGTCCATCGCCTTCTTATTTCTATGGATATATTATTGCTCTACATGAAATGTTCCACAGTATGACATTAAATAGCTCTACCTTACATTTATTCAACTACAGGTGGTTTAATAGTTCAAAAATACCTTCCGTCCATCATTTTTCTTCGCTTATCTGGGGGGCAGCAGTCTAAGCAGGGACTCCCAGACTTCCTTCACCCCCTGACACTTCCTCCAGCTCCTCTGAGGGGACCCCGAGGCGTTCTCAGACCAGCCGAGAGACATAGTCCCTCCAACGTGTCATGGGTCTTCCCTGGAGCCTCCTCCCGGTGGGACATGCCTGCAGAAATACCTATAAATTATTATTATTTCTTTGTAAGGAATGTTCCACAGGATGGCATTCAACATTTCTAACTTCATGGAGACCAAACCAGAGCAAATAACAGGTCAGATCTGTGGAGAGGGGAGTCAGAATGTCTGTTTTTCTAGGTATTGGTGAGCTAGAAACAAGCAGGTGACAGACCCAGAACCAAAAAGTTACACAATGCACTTTTAAGATACTCAAATAACGTTAAAGGTTTAATTTTTAACTTACCTAGATATTCCTTTTTACAGTGTGTATTTTTTTGAACATTTGTGATTTTTCTTTTAATAATAGGATTCTGTTCAAAGTTAATTTGAACTGACAAACTAATACAAGAATCACACTTCAGAACATGTTTGTACAGATCTAAACTACAGAGTGAGCCGTTTTTATACAGAATAAGACTGCAGGACAGGATTCTGCATGGAGAGGAGGAAGAAGAGAAGGGAGAGGAGGAGGGAGAGGAGGAGAGCCAAAAGCAGAAATTGAGTAATAGTGTCCAATCAAGTTGTGACTTCTACTCTGTTCCACAGTTTTTTCTTTACACTTTTATTGTTTTTGCCAATAATCCATCTCTTTGGACATTTGATACGGCTGTCAGTAATGTAAAAATTGTAATATTCTTTTGGTCAATCAGCCATTCCTTGACTGGAATATTGTCTTTCTGCTGTAAATTCAACTTCAGAAATGTATTTCCTTGTCTATGATCTAACAAAACATACCAGAGGAAAAGAGTAAAGATTTGGAATTTGTCAAAAAAAAAAAAAAAAAAAAAAAAAAAGAATGACCTGCACTTCTTAAAGGTTTTCTATTATGCAAAACTTGACTCTGAGCTTTTAGAGTGAGCTTTGAATCCTGTTATAATGCTGTTACCTCATCAAAAACAGACCTGGAGTTGTAAAGAGATAAATGTAGTAGGAGCGCTCGCTGGATCATGGCTAAGTGAAGTAACAGTCAGGTGCTCTTTGGAGAGCCCGAGTGGGCAGAATAACTTACTCGATGAAAGATGAGATCTGAGGCACTCTGATATGCTTTGCTATCATTTTATTTCATGTCCATGAAATAAAATGATATCTGGAGTTGTGTTTTGTTTCATTCACACAGTGTCTGTCTGCAGCTCCAAAGCTCAAAATCCTCTGTTCCACCTTGTGATATCATGAAGTAATAGTTTTCAGGTTACCTTTTCTTCAGTATAGAGGGGCAATTCCAGGGCTGAAATCATCCAAATGATTCTAGCAGGGGTGTAGTGGGCGTGGTACACGGGGGTATGTCGTCCACCCACTTCTCCAGGACTGTCCTATAGTGAGACAGCACCAGGACTGATCCCAGGACTGAACCAGGAGGACTAAACCAGGACTAAACCAGGACTAAACCAGAACTGAACCAGGACTGAACCGGGACTGAACCAGAACTGAACCAGGAGTGAACCAGGACTGAGTGTTGGAACAGGCCCGGAGGAGCGTCCACATAGACTGTTGTCTGGGTGACCGCAGACAAAAGAACTGTCACAGAACTTCTGCGCAGCCGTCCAAGATTAGTCCTGGTTTAGTCCTAGTTTACTCCTGGTTTAGTCTTGGTTTAGACCTGCTTTAGTCGTGTTTTAGTTGTGTTTTAGTCGTGTTTTAGTCCTGGTTTAGTCCTGGTTTAATCCTGCTTTAGTTGTGTTTTAGTCGTGATTTGGTCGTGTTTTAGTCTTGCTTTTGTCGTGTTTTAGTCCTGGTTTAGATGTGTTTTAGTCCCGATTCAGTCCTGGTTCATGTGTTGTAGCCTATGATTTATGTTCTGTAGGTGATTATGAATGGCGTTAATGTTAATAACATGATTCTGCATCATTTTAAGTAAAACAAAAAACACCAAATATTACAGATTTTTACTGGGCTGGCACCTTTATGTTTGTACTGAAGTTTTTCTTTTTCAATAAACTAACAATCTATATGACAAGTGTGCGGATTTTGGCTTGTCAAGTTGAGTGTACGGCTTGTGATGTCTGTTTGTGATGAGGAAACAACATTATAACATAGATCATCTGGCGTAAAAACCTTCCAATTCCAAGTAACTTTGCTGTAGCCGCCGAAGATTTCACTAAATATTCTGTACATTTACCTTGGTGGATATGGAAATCTGCCTCTTCCTTGACCCACTTCTGTTACTGAACCTTGCATTCCACTCACTCTTACGTCACTGTGTATTTTTGCCTCTGCGTGTGCTGCTGCTGTTTATCTCTGCGCCGATTTCACGAAGGTCACCGAAAGTTCACTCGGACCGTCGCGTATTTGCAATTGGAGAAAATTATCAATGGATGTGACAGCAAATGGAGCCAGGGGTATTTTTGTCCATAACTGGCCATTATCCAGTGAGAAGGGAAGGACATATGTGCAGCCAATCTGAGCATGGAAATGACATCACCACATTTTATAGTCCAATAATATTTCAAGGGCTCGTATTACGCTGTTTTCTGATCTATGTTCTAATGTTGTTTCCTGATCACAAACAGACCTGGAGTTGTGTTTTGGTTCATTCACATGTTTAACACACAAACCCTGCACATTTAGGTTGAGCTCTTCTCTCAAACTGAAAAAAAAAAGTTCCTTGTGATGTCATGTGGTACCACAGGAAGTGCTCTACTGTGTTTTTAAACTCCACACACCTTCACTAGAATCCTTTGGATAGTTTGTCAATTTCTTCACATGTACAAAGGAATCGAAATTGGACCTTGTCAACCCGTCTGTACTTTTACAAACAGTGTTGGGAGTAACATGGTATAAAAGTAACAAATTACTGTAATGCATTACTTTTTGCTGTAACGCAGTAATGTGGCGTTACAGGGACAAAAACAGTAATATTTTACTTAGTACAAATGTCAGTAACATGTCTTACAATGCTTTTTAAACCTAGATTGAAATGGTGCGTTCAATCCATACAAATTCAATCCATACAAATTCAATCCATACAAATTCAATCCATACAAATTCAATCCATATAAATTCGGTAAAATCACCGCAATATCAGCAGCGGTGAAACGCCATTGTTATGGTTCTGGGTATCAGGACGGGTCCAGAGGTGTGCCCACATAGACCGTCAAGTAACCACGGGTAAAAGGACTAACACAGAGCTCCACGCTCCACGGGGCTAAGCACAGCTGACGCCCGGTCATGCTTTGCGGACACCATGCTCCACGGGTCCTAGTCCTACTCTAAGATTAGTCCTGGTTTAGTCCTGGTTTAGACCTGGTTTAGTCCTGGTTCAGTCCTGGTTTAGACCTGGTTTAGTCCTGGTTCAGTCTTGGTTTAGACCTGGTTTAGACCTGGTTTAGTTGGTTCAGTCCTGGTTTAGTCCTGGTTTAGTCTTGGTTTAGACCTGGTTCAGTCCTGGTTTAGTCCTGGTTTAGTCCTAGTTTAGACCTGGTTCAGTCCTGGTTCTGTCCTGGTTTAGTCCTGGTTCAGTCCTGGTTTAGTGCTGGTTTAGACCTGGTTTATTTCTGGTTCAGTCCTGGTTTAGACCTGGTTTATTTCTGGTTCAGTCCTGGTTTAGACCTGGTTTAGTCCTGGTTCAGTTCTCATTCAGTCCTGGTTTAGTCATGATTCAGTCCTCCTGGTTCAGTCCTCAGGTCACTGAATTGGGAGGTAAAGCTGCGAACTCTCAGTGGCAGTCAGTCTGGGCGTTGAACAGCCACCTTGATAATCTGAATTTTTTGAAATATCAGGGACATTTCTAATCCAATCAGCAAAAGATCTGTGATCATCGTTCCACCAGACACATGACGCACCAGTTCTCCCAGCCATCCATTGTGTAGTCCGCGGGAAAGTTCCAGGGGGGCACCCAGGTTCGCTCGATCCTGAGTTTCTTGTTGAGAAAATGGTGCCAATTGCGTTTACAGACCAAGTTATCAAATCCATAGTTAATTTCGGTTCAGAGTGGAGAAAGAGCCAACCAGCCAGTTTCAGCCCTAGAATCACCATTCTCTCCTAAGCAAAAGGTAAAAAGTATCTGTTAACTTGAAAACGACTGCTTCATGACATCACAAGGTGGAACAGAGCATTTTGAGCTTTGGATTTGGAGACAGACGAACAATAAAGAGTTACTCAAACATGTGAATAAAACAAAACACAACTCCAGGTCTGTTTTTGAGAAGGTAACAACATTCTAACGTGACTAAAACCTCACAAGAGTCAATTTTGCGTAATATGGGACCTTTAAGTCTAACTTGAGTGACAGAGCTTCAGTCAGAGTAGTGTCTCAAGTTAGCATCAGACCCCCAACTATCTCTTGTACGACTTCATCACATTGCAGAATCTGAAAAGCTCCAGTGAAAGAAAAGGTGAGCGGGCGGCTGTGTCCATGTGGCCCACTTCACTGGAGACAGTCCTAGTTTTTGGTGCCTTGTCCCAACTTCCCAAACTCACATCTGTAAAAGCACACACAAAAATGGCCTACTTTTTTTTTTTTTTTACCACCACGTCCCAATTTGCATTAAACAAAAAAGTACAAAAAGTCACTCGTCTGATCTTTTGTCACATTTTTAACGTTTCCATTATGCAAAGTAATAAGCAGCAATCAAATTCATTACAGATAATTTGTTTTCTTGTGCTTTTGTGTTGTTTGTTTACAAGTGCATCATTATTTGTAACATGTGGCCTAGTTTTTCAGTCTAGACACCTGATCATCAAGAGAAGATTTAAGGCTCAGTTAGATTCAAAGGGCCCATTTTACACTTTTTTTCTGATAATCTGAATCTTATGATGGGCAGTGCTTCCCATACATAGACCAATTTTTGGTGCAGCGCCGCAGAATGAAATTTGCGCCACAAATTGATTCTGCCTCTTTTTTTTTCCAACACAGTTCTGTCATTCTTGCTCACACTCACAGAGAAAGAGAGACAGAGAGAAAGAGAAAGAGAGAAAGATGGAGAGATGGGACCCCAAGCTTGCGGGGCAGGGTGTGGGATCGTGCGCAGAGCTCCGTGCCAGTCCACTTTTTCCTGTGGTCACCCAGCAGTGTACGCGGGCGCACCTCCAGCCTCATCCCAACACTCAGAAGTGTAACGAAGCCCAGTGCGGTCCGGGGTTAGTCTGGCCCAGGCTCCCCCTGTGCAATAGATGGGCCACAACCCACGGAGGTCCCTTTTGATCGGACACTGGAGTAGAGGCAATTGAGTATTTGAAATAAAAACCTCAAGATGTATTTTTTTGTATTTCATCCCTTGAATGTCAACGAATCAAAGTTCAAGCAAAAACTAAACTTTAACATTAATTTTGGTAAGTAGCTCTCAAAAGGAAACTTAAAATACAAGTCTTCCTCTAACATCATTTTTATGAAAAGTGGGGGATCGCCGTCTATTTGGGGGAAACACTGATGGGGGTGTTTTACATGTATCTCTAATGTAGAATGTTTAGGAGTTACCATAGTGACACAAAGCACACATTTGCAAACACTGACAAAAGTATTTATTTATATAGTGCTTTCACAGACATTTGTCACAAAGACGCTTTCCAGATCATTATTCAGTCAGTCCTTACCTGGTGATGATAAACTACTGTTGTAGCCACAGCTGTCCTGGGGCAGACTGACTGAAGCATGGCTGCCAATCAGTGCCATTGATTTCTCTGACCACCACCATCACTCACACACACACACCACTTTCATACCTGGCAAAGTGGGTGAAGTGTCTTGCCTAAGGACACAATGATAGTTTTTGTGACTGACACTCCACTGTGACACCCGCTGGGAACAGTGTCTCCCATCCAAGTACTGACCGGGCCTGGTCCTGCTGAGCTTCTGAGATCTGACGGGATCAAGCATTGACAAACTGGTATGGCCACAGAACCTCCACAAAAAGTTTAAAGGTTTAAGATTTTAAGTCTGAAAAGTCAAGAAAATTACAAAATGGATCGAAACAGCACCTTTTCAGGAGCCTGTCATTAATACGAGTGTTCATGCTGCTGTTTAGGAGTTGGATTTTCAACAGAAGGTGAGAGTAAGTGAAAAACTGTTAATGCTTGTGCTTGTGACTGTCATTTTTGTTGAACAGCACAATTCAGCTCACATGTTGTAGTTCCATCTAAGGCTACGTTCAGACTGCAGGGCTTATCGCTCAATTCAGATTTTTTTGTGAAATCCCATGTTTTTGCGAGGTCGTTCACATTTCCAATTAAATGTGATTTGTATGTGATCCCCTGTGTGAACATTAAACGGCCCGAAAGTGTCCCACATGCACACTGGAGGACACGACGAAGTGAGCGTGCTCTGTGTTTACGGAAGTTGTTCAAACATGGATGTGAACATTGAGCACCTGGAGATTTTAAAGTTCCTCTCGTACCGGAGCCAAAACATGAACAACTTACTTGTTTTAAGGAGGAGATTGAGAAGGAGAAGGACGAGGTTTTTGGTCGTGGTGTTTTGTGGGGCAGCGGCAGCGACGTTTGTTGAAAGGAACGTGTGGATGTGGAGACGGAGCCAAGAGTGGTGAGTGGTGATGTGCTTTCACTTCAGTGACACGGAGTTCATTAACAATTTTCACCTACTTCAGCGCAGAATAGTGACGTTTGTGTCTTGTTGTTAATGTGTAGGTGGATGAATGCGCTTTGGCCGTTCACACTGAAGTCACATGTCAAAAGATCAGATATGTATCAGTTTCAGGAGATCAGGTACAGGTCACATAGGGGCCAAAAAATCGGATTTGGGTCACTTCAGGCTGCAGTCTGAACGCAGCCTTAAGTCTGTTTTTTCTGGTCAGATTGTGTTCAAATAAAACCTCAACAAGCCTTAGACAGAGAATGCCTACAGTTAGCATCACACCCCTTGGGGAAAGTGAATGAAATCTGTGTCGATGTACTTGTGGTACATGTGGTTGGTGTGGATGTAGATTGTTACGTATCGGCGGTGGTGTTGGTGGTGTTGGTGTTGGTGGTGTTGGTGTTTGTGGTGTTGGTGGTGTTGGTGGTGTTGGTGCTGGTGTTGGTGGTGTTTGGTGGTGTTGGTGGTGTTGGTGTTGGTGGTGTTGGTGGTGTTGTGGTGTTGGTGTGGTGTGGTGCTGGTGTTTGTGGTGTTGGTGGTGTTTCTCTGGTGTCTGTGGTCAGCTCGTCTCTGTTTTCCGCTGAGTTGTTTGTTTTCTCTGGAGGCGTGAGAGGCTCAGAGCTGCTGCTGTGTTTGGACCAGACCACACTGTCCAGATGGTGCGGCTAAAGGCAATACCACCCTCCTCTTCCTCCTTCCATCTCCTCTCCCTCCTCTTGTTTCACCTTTCTGCTCCTCCTCTCATTCTCCTCATCCTTCTCCTTTTCTTCTCCCTCTTTCTCCTCCTTCCTCATAATCATTCTCTTTATCTTCCTCCTCTTCTCTCTCCTCCTCCTCTCCATCCTCACCGTCTTCCTCTTTATCCTCCTCTTCATCGTCTTTCTCCTTTACCTCTTCTCCCTCCTCCTCCTTACATTCCTCCTGTCTCTTCTCTTCCTCCTCCTCCTCCTCCACCTCTCCTTTACTTCCTCCTCTCCTCCGTTCCCCCCCCCCTTCCTCCTTTCCCTCTTCCTTTTCCACCTCCCCCTCTTCCTCCTCCACCTCGCTCTATTCCCCCCTCCTTCTTCCTTCTTGTCCTCCTCCTCTTGTCCCTTCTCCCCCTCCTCTCCTTCCTCCTTCTTCCTTCTCCTTCTCTCCATTCTCTCCCCTTCTTCTTCTTCTTCTGCTTCCTCCTCCTTTTAACTTTTCCTGTCTTCTCTTTCTCCTCCTCTTCCTCCTGCACGCCCTCCTTCTCTTTTTCCTTTCCTTCCTCCTCCCCTTCTCCTCTTCCTCACCCTCCTTCTCTTCCTCCTCCACCCCTCTCTCCTCTTCCTCTTCCTCCTCCTCCTTCCTCTTCTTCTCTCAGTTAAATCCCTCAGAGCTCCAGACGCCTCAGTTCAAATTCTCTCTATTGGAAACTTTTCAGTGCATCCACCACTTTCAGTTTCCTCTTTTATGCAACATTTTCCATACAAAAGGTGGAATATATTATTTTGAATTGTTAATCGCTATAGCAACCCCAATCATTTTTCATTTTTCTGGACCCGTGGATCGGAAATGTGATGATGCCATGATCATACTCCCAGATGCGGGCAAACACCGGATTTCCCACTGGTGTAAAAATGGAACAACACATGCTCTTTAAATATTACTGGCTTAGAGAATGTTGTGACTCTTGGACAGGGACACAAATGTATTTACAAAACACACACTTCAGCTGCTTCTGTTTTTTTTTTGTCATCTCGGTTTTGTCGTTACGTCACGGACAAAAACACGATCCAAACTTTTTCCGCAGTGGTTCCGATGATAATTGCGCAGCAGCTGGAGAATTGTCTCATCACGCTTTACGTCTGTCGGCTGAGGAGGAGAAGGGAAGAGTGTTGGAGAAGGAGGAAGAAGACAAAGTGAGTGTGAGGCTGCTCTACCTCAGCCCACTCCCACATCCCGCTCACAAATCCAAAGAGACGTGGATGAAAGTCCGAAGCCAGGACTGGTGGATCGCGTCAGAAGGACGACACAACGAGCATAAACTGAACAACTGACATTATTTTTAAGAAGAATAAACGTTTACATGATTCAAGAATAAATTAATTTGGCTTTAAAATCAGAATAAACCACCCACTTACTTTGGAATTAAGTTTAATTCCGAATAATCATTTACATTAGGAATTAAGTGTTTACATGGGATTTTTAAAGAGATTTTATTTTATTTTTTTATCCAGAATTAAATAATTTTTATTCAGATTTAAAGCTCTCATTTAAATGTGGCAGTTGTGTCACCTGGACTGTACAAAATGAAATTAATCTTACATTTATTCCAAGGTTTTTTTTTTTTGCTAAAACACATATCTTGAAAATCATGCACTTTTACTGTGAATGGGTTCATATCTCCACAGATCTGAGCTGTAGCTTTGCCAGATTTCAACACCAGTATGCGTATAGTTGCATAGGTTAATGTTTAATGCCGTACTGTGGTAGTCAGGCTGGCGCCACCTAGTGCCTCCGCTCAATTTCATTTCTCTCCAGCGACTAGGTCAGGAATCAGAATACAGTAGACGGTTTGCAAGAACCCTGGAAGTTCTTGGCACGAAAATGCTTATTTATTTGTTTTCAATTCGTTCAAATGCAAAGACGAAAGTAGGAAGTAAAAGGAGGTACTGTCTCTACGACTCTTGCGGAAAGTGCTACTGCGTTTATTCTGCTTTACAATACAATACAGTGTCATTTGATATTGAAATACTGAAATTGTTTTAGTAATGCGTACAATCTTACAGCTTACATAATAATCTCTTGCCTTTTTGTTATATTTGCTAATGAAGAGGGAAAAAAAACTTTAGTGAGAATATTTAGCGTTTCGTCTTTGAGGTCACAGATAAGGGAGTCAGGCTGGTGCCGCCTAGTGCCTCCGCGCAGTTTCATTTCTCTCCAGCGACTAGGTCAGAATACACTAGACGATTTGGAAGAACCCCGGAAGTTGTAGACAGCGCATCGGCCAATCAGTGAAGAGCTGTGAAGCCAAACGTCAAACTCGTCGCGCCTGTCTGGTCCCTTTTGTGGTGCAGCACAACAGTAAACAAAGTGGCCAAGATGGATGTAGATGAAGACAGACATTCTGTGTTGGCAACGATTCTCAAGATCGAGGATTTAAACCTGGAACACAGAAAATGTTTGGTGAATTTTATCAAGGGGAAAGACGTTATTGCCCTTCTTCCTTTGGGATTTGGCACATTACATACATCACGACTAAATAGCAGCGATTGGTTAAATTTAAAAAGTACCTTCCTACCGTCGAGCGAACGAACCCTAATGCTGCGAGGTCAGGGGAATCAGGCTAATACTCTGGGACATTCCAGGCAAAACAACACGTATCCACCGAGACAAGCAGGTGAGAAAAGGTCAGAAAAGTTACATAGTGCGTTTTTAAATCAAATCCTAGGCTAGAAATGTGTATTAAAGTAGAATTTTGTACCTTATTCTGACAAGTACGTCCTAAGTTTTCAATAATCACTAATACTAAGACTGAGTATAATTTAGACCCAGGCTGTACAAAAATAGTCCTGGTTGAAAATGAAGAGACCAGAAATATCAAATATTAAGAAATGGCTTCCGGGCACAAGACCTGAGCACACGAGGCTGCTCAGTGTGAGTGAGATGGATGAAATGTTATTAAAAACTAAAAATACATTTGGGTGAACTTTTAATTTAATTCTAGCACCTACTGTTTTATACTTAGTGCCAATTGCTTCACTCCGCAGTGCGTTTTGTAACTTTTTCTGGTGCAGCAGCTTCGTCGCCATGGAGATGTCTCTGCTTTGGCTTGAATGTTCCACAGTATTGGATTAAATGTGGTGTTAAATCTTGCATGTATTCAACTTGAGGTGTTCTTATGACTAAAAATGCCTTGGAAAACATGCATTCATTATATGTGTAGGCTCTCCTCTCCATAGATCTGACCTTTAACTTGACCCGGTGGCTTTGCTCTCTAGTTTCCATGGAAATACTGAAACTTAATGCCTGGAGAGAGATTAGTTTAAAGGTCCTATATTGCTCAAAATGGACTCTTGTGAGCTTTAAGCCATGTTCGACTGTTTTTGGAACAGACCTGGAGTTGTGTTTTGTTTCATCCACACATGTTTGAGTAATCCTTTCTTTTTATTAATAGTCCGTCTGCATCTCCAAAGCTCAAAACTGTAAAAGCTGTACTTAGTTTTCAAGTTAACTGCTACTCCTTTTACCTTTTGTTCCACAGAGATTCCACGTCTGAAATTATCCAAATGATTCTAGTGAAGGTGTGTGGAGTTTAAAAACACAATGGAGCACTTCCTGTATTACCACATGACATTATAAGGTGGAGTGTTTTTTGTTTGAGAGAAGAACTCAGCCTAAATATGCAGGGTTTGTGCGTTAAACATGTGTGAATGAAACAAAACACAACTCCAGGTCTGTTTGTGAAGAGGAAACTACATTATAACTAGTGCTGTCAAGAGATAAAAAAAAATTAGAGATTAATTAATTATGATCTGTAATTAATTAATCTAATCACCTAAAAATAGCTGAGAAAAGCCTTCAACTTGAAGTATTTTCATTTGAATTCATTATTACATTATTTTCATACTATCATGAACGTTTTTATATAAGTATCATCATTATTACTAATCTGCATAAATAAACTCAACTTTACGACATATAAACATCACCAGTCTAGAGCCACATCAGTCCATTTGACATTAGAATGTGTTTAATGCAGCTTTGCGCAAGTCTCACAGAAACAAAACTTAAAACCACATGGCTCATTTGCATAAACTAAGCAGAGAAAAGAAAAAACAAAACAGAATGCTCTTGTGCGCTTGTGCGGTTCAGCTTCTATTGGACTAAAGGACATGACTCAGTGGAATATAGATGTTCTCTCTGTGACAGAGGGATGATGATGCTGAAGGTGAGTCTGTTCTGTGTCTGTGATCAGACGTGTGCAGGTTTTTCGCAGATGGGGGCGAGAACGGAAATAAAAATTAGGCTACAATTCTTTGTGGGAGCGAACGGAGCAGGACTGCACAGTGCGGGACTGTGTCCTAACAACACATAAAAACAGATTTTATAATAAAGCAACTCACATACAGAAACAGTAAAGTTAGAGATTAAAAATAAGATTAACGCGATTAAAAAACATAACACGCTAAATATGACTGTAATTAATTAATCACAATTAACGCGATAATTTGACACCCCTAATTATAACTAATCTAACCTAAACCTCAAATCTGGTCCTTATTTCGTGAGACCTGTAGTAGTCTGTAGTAGTTTTAGTTTGTTTTAGATGATGAAAGACCATTATATTATCTTCTCTCCAATTTATGTCTCTCTTTTTTAATTTTAATCTTCATGATTATTTATGTTTTGATTTCTTTTTATTATGATTTTAAAGTATTTCTTATTCTGTAAAGCACTTTGAATTACTTTGTGTACGAATTGTGCTATACAAATAAACTTGCCTTGCCTATTATAACACGGGCCCTTTAATGCCATACTGTGGAACATTAAAGGCATAACAGTAACATTTCCATGTAGATAACCAGGCAGTAGACCCTTTATCAGAGAAATTACTTAATTCAATTGTAATGAAGGTGGATTCTTATCAACAAATATTAAAATATATTTACACTAGAAATACACTCTTTTTAAAAATGCATTTATTTATTTATTATTGACAAAGCCAAGGAGGTGAGACAAGCTTCACACTCCACCACACATCACCCACACATCACACACACATACACACACATACACACACACACACTCATACTTACATACAGATCCATGAGGAAAGAATTAGTCATAATAATGATAACAGGACCCGGCCCCGGATAAGCGGAAGCAAATGGACGGATGGATGGATGATAACATGACAAAAAAAATATATATATATATATACTAAGAAGAACATAAAAAAGACAAATTATAAAAAACTAAAATGGTATAAGCAACTCAGTAAAGGCTCAAACCATATTCAAATAAAGAACAAAAGAAATAAACAATTACAATAATGATGATGATTATTACTATATCCCTAACACTATTTCCTATTATGCTTCAATAGTGTGTTATTTTCCATGGCAATTATTTTTTCTAGATTATACTGATTGTGAATTATGTTATGTTAAAGTATTCTAGACATAAATTTGATAGTATTGAAACCTTAAAAATAAACATCTTTCCTAACAAAATAATTCTATTCAGAAAAGGTGTGAACTTCCCCTCCAAAATGCACAACTTAATGTTTCTGAGTTAAATTGCAAAAGAAAATCCCATTGACTGAACCCAAGATCAAGCAGAAACCCAGAACTTGGCAACATAAATAAAACAGGTGACACAGGTCTTCCTTTTCCTCCTCACGGAACATGCAGAACGCCGGAACATCATGCTTGGTCAAAAATGACTCCATATCATTTTGTTTTTATTTGAGACCTCATTTATCGTGTGAATAAATATCGTGAAAAATATTGAGCTTTGCACGACTCTTTATTTTTGGCTAGTACAGTCACTGCCAAATAAGAGTCAAAGGTCAATTTTGAGCTTAATATTTTTCACATAGAAATATTTCTTTATTATAGTGACTAGTTGTTAAATTTGGGAAGCCCTACCTACACAGAAAAAAACTAACAAACAAAAAAAAAAAAACAATATCTAGGTAAGTTAAAATGACTTAAATTAAGAACATTTTACTTAAGTTGCGTAAATTCAATTTGACATGTAAAATGATCTACCAATGGAATAAGTGTGTTTTTTTCGTTTCTCTTTATTTAAGTATAGCAAGATTTATTTTCATATTTTAAGTACAAAAAGTCTTAGGCTAAGTTTAAATGATGCAAAAGTGGCGTTGCGGCTTCGCTTTTTATTCCGTGTTTAAACGAGCGTTTTCGGGAGGAAATCTGCGTGCATACGGTGACGCAAAAGTGTGTGGAATTGAATTGGGTATGCATGCCAGGCGGCTCGGTGGTGACGCTCGGTGGTGATGTATGTGACATAAACGTGTACGCGACGCGAGCAGATCTGACCAGAGTTTTGCGTCTTGCAGTGTATGACGCAATGAGGCGGCACGTGTACAGGCGCACGACGCTGACATGTTCTGGACGTGTGTGTTTGAGTCAGTGTACGTACTGAAACACACTGACCTAGCACAAAAATGACCAAGCCGCAAGTCAGGTGCTCTAAACATTTACTGAAGCACTTCTGACAAAACTGGACAGTATTTTGCAAAAAAACGTTTTTCGTCTCGTTTTCCCTCGTGAAAAACACGAAAGCGTTCTCGTGTAAACAGGCGCTTTTACTTGTCAAGTCAAATTTACTCAAATCATAATAAAACTTTCTTAATTCAAGTCATCTTAACTTGACTAGATTTTTTTTTTTGCAGTGTTATTATACTTTAGTCTGGACAAAACAGAAACTTTGAAGTCATTTTTCTCAGTTTCACACTCTGGAGCGTTAAGATCAAGGTCAAAATGCAGATTTATATAACTATTTTTTTGTTGCAGTAATTTTATGAAACATTTTTATTTTTCAAATTTCTATAAAATTACAGGGTAGCCTTAAAAAGTCTTAAAAAGGTCTTAAAATTCATGTTCTTAAATTGAGGCCTTAAAAGGTCTTAATTATATTGTCCAAGTCTTATTTTTTTCACAAAGATCTTACATTTCATTAGCCTATTTTTTGTAGACTCAATCGGTCTGCAGTGCAATGTTAAATGGAGGGAGGAAAAAAAAAAAAACAATGTGAACGCATGTAACGTTTCAAGTAGAGCAATGACATATCCATAGAAATAAGAAGGCGATGGACCCTTAACCAAAAAGCTACACAGTGTACCTTTAAATGTAATGCGGGATATTTTCATATTTTAAGTACAAAAAGTCTTGTTCCATTGACAGATCACTTTACAGGGTAGTCTTAAAGTCTTAAAACTGTCTTAAATTTCATGTCTTAAAGTCTTAGTTTTAGTCTTAGTTTTTTCACAAAAGTCTTAAATTTCATTAGCCTATTTTTTTGTTTACTCAACCAGTCTGCAGTGCAATGTTAAATAGAGGGAGGAAAAAAAAACAACAACAATGTGAAATCATGTAACGTGAATGAACGTCTAATTTGCAGTATGTGCAAACAATAGTTTGGTTTGTGGCACCGGCGGCAATGAGTAAACAATCAGTAGAGTGGAGGAAGACGTTGGATGGATCATGGGGAAGTGCAGGATTAACCCACAGTGGCTCTTAGATTCTAGATGTAGTACTGTAGTTGGTTGGTCATTATTAGAATTGGATCAGGTGTTTCTCGCCCGCATAATACAAGCCTGTAATGATAATCAATAAATCATTTAATTGTATGATAACTTTTAATGAGTTTGATAACTTTTCCGGCCACGATAAATTGTATTTGCAGTGTGTTTGTTTTCCTCGCTCTCTCTCACTCTCAAAGAGGGTAAATGTTAGAAGCTTCTATCGCTCTCTGACTCCTCTCGTTTAACAAGTGTAATGACGCTTGAACCAGCGTGCGCTGTGTTTATCAGCACAGTGAATGCGCGTGTAGCCTGAGTGAAGAAAGCGCCGCAAACATGAAGCCGCAACACAAGCTCGCGCCGCTGTCAGAAACAAAACAGTTCATCGTCAAGCGCCAAAACAAGTCACGATGCCAAATCAACACTGGTGAGCGGGACACGTCTCAACAGCCACGTGAGTCAAATGCAGCGAGTGAAACGCAAACGACGAGAAGAAATGTCTCAAACCCCAACAGCCGATATAAACCCAAACCCGAGCGACAGAACTAGTCCCGCCCCCGGGAGAGCCCGAAATCCACTGAAATCCACGACACCAGACATGACAGAGGAACATTTAAATGATCAAAATGACGAGACTCACAGCAGCAGCCACAGAGAGACAAGACACAATATTCCAATGTAAATGAACGACTAAAATCACTTTTAAGGGCAATTTTGTTACAAAGACTTAATAATCCATTTTATTTATTGTTTTGGTTGTATTTGGTTCAGCAGTGGTTTATTTAAATGCATTTTTGTGAACAAGTCCTCGCTGTAAACCAGATTGCATTAGACTAGTCCTGTGTTAACAAGTCTGTTTTATTGAGTTTTATTGATTTAATGGTTGTCTTACAGTTCCTGTGTTAAATGTTCTGTAGAAAGTAGGTTTATTGATCTTAGAAAGGGTGTATTTCCTTTTTTATTTCATGGTCATTATAGTAGTTGAAATTGGTCTCAAAATGTCAATATTATTGTTTATCGCAATAAATTCTTAGTCAGTTAATCGTCCAGCAAAATCTGTTATCGTTAAAGGCCTAGTGCCATGTTGGTCTTAATTTTCATTTAAAAGGTCTTTAAAAAGTCTTGAAACCTGGGGATACCCTGAATTAGAAATCCACTCTTCTGTGATATTGGCAGTTCATTTTGACGGTCACATTATAAGTGAAGTCACCGGGGCTGCAGAGAAAATGAAAACAGGGACGTGCCGCTCATTACCATAATCCTACAATATGGGACAAGGTGTATGTTTTCCACTGTCAGCAGCCGTATATGCATTTCCTCCGCGTGTGACTGTGTGTGTGTGTGTGTGTGTGCGCGCGTGTGTGTGTGTATTGTGGCTGCCATTGATCGCGGCGCAGGAGGGGCGGGGCCAGAGGAGCACTGGAGCGAGAGAGAGAGTGAGAGCGGCGCGAGAGGGAGAGAAGCGCGCGCATAGCCACACACCGAGCTGTCCCGAGCCATGTAAACTGCACAGAGGAGCATCATGGGTAACGCCAGTCTCATGAAGAAGAGCACCCCGGCGATGAAGGGGAGGAGAGAGCACCCGGAGACTCCGACCTGCCACAGCTGAGGACTAGCGGGAGAGGAGAGGAGGGGAGCTGGGGGGGGGGCTGTTTGTTTGGGGGATGTTTTGTGGGGGGGGAAAGGAGAGGGGTGACGGGCGGATAGTTGTCGTGGATACCGGATGTTGCTGATTGGCCGTCGGGAGGCACGATGACCCCGGTTGGCGCGCGTGACGGATAAGGATGCCCCCCCGACGCGGGACCTGCCCCAGCTAACGTTAGCCACATGTTGTGCCATTGCAAAGTAGCATGCACCAACAACACCATTTCGCTTATGTTCGGATGCAAGGTGAGTTTGTGAAAAAAGATTTGGAAAGTTCGAACTACGTCGTGCATGAACGGGTTTTGGTCGTAAAACTTAAAGGTGAACTCGCGGGGATGGGACGAGACACAATTTTAACAAGACGAGATTGGACTGATGAGATTTTACCGTAATTCCTCATTTAAGTATTTCAACATTCCACTTTTGCAAAAATATTGAAATATCGGTATATCGTATTGTTTAATGTGATGATACAGTATTGATATCACGGGCTGCTGTATTGATATATCACCAAGAGTATTTTTAAGTTTATTTTACTCAATTATTTTGTTACAGATACAGTTTTGTTGCTTGTTTAGTAGGAGAAAACTCTTTTTTTTATGAGACACATTTGACATTTTCACTGTTTTGATGATTAAAATGTTTGTGTTTCATATGAACTTTGGACAAGAAGTGGTTCAACAAAGACTTTTAGAATCAAAGCCATGATTTATTGAACCGTATTGAATCGTTTTGAAAGATAGCGTATAGAATCGAAAGTGTGCTGTATCAAGGTATGTATCGTATCGACAACTTCTTAATGATACCCAGCTCTAGTTTGGATCTCTAAATGTTTTTATTGATTTGATTCAGTATTTTGTTTCCATTCCAGCACTGCTTTTTGGAATGATACGAGACGTAACTCACCATTAGGGCTGGGTATCATTAAGAAGTTGCCGATATGATGCACACCTCAAAACGTAGGCCACGATACGATACTTATCTCAACTTTACAGTGCACTTTCGATTCGATATGATATCTTTCAAATTGATTCGATACTGTTCGATAAAAATAATGGATCAATTATGGCTGTGATATGAAAAGTCTTAAACTACTTCTTCTGCAAAGTGAATATGAAACACACCAATTTTACTCATCAAAACAGTAAAAATGTCAAATGTGTCACATAAACGAGCAACAAAACTGTAGTGCTGTAACAAAAGAATTGCGTAAAATATACCAAAAAATACTCTTGGTGATGTATTAATTCAGCAGCCCACGGTATCAATACTGTATCATCACATTAAGCGATACAATATATCGATATTTCAATATTTTTGCACAGTCCTACTCACCAACATGCAACCCATTTTTATCCAATCCAAATGTAAACACTTGGATCTTGAAATCTCATGAGATCATTTTCCTCATGTGTTTTGCGATTTTCCTGTGGCAATTTTGTCTTGCGAGATCTTGTGGCACGAGATCTTGTCCCATCCCGAGGGAACTGTGTAACTTTTCTGTTGGCTCAGTCTCTTCACGGATCCTGACTCTCATGAAATCATTTTTCTCATGTGTTTCGCCGTCTTCTTTTTGCAGTTTTGTATTGCGAGATCTTGTGGCACGAGATCTCGTCCCATCCCTAGTGAACTGTGTAACTTTTCTGATGGAAACAGTTTCTTGAAATCTTGGATCTTGAAATCATCACATGAGATCATTTCCCTCATGTTCCCTCATGTCAGTCTCTTGAAATCTTGAAATCACGGATCTTGTATCTCATGTGATCTTTTTCCTCATGTTTTTCGCAACTTTCTTGTGGCAATTTTGTTTCACAAGATCTTGTGGCACGAGATCTTGTCCCATCCCTAGTGAACTGTGGAACTTTTCTGATGGGTCAGACTCTTTCTTGCCTCCATGCAGATGTTCTTGCTTCTCCTGGAATGTCCCACAGTATGGCATCAACCCTCGCCTATCTCCATGGAGACAAACACGTGACACCAGCACTCCAAGTCACAGATCAGACAAGAATTGATTTCACTGTTGAATTACGTGTAAGCTATTTTATATTGTAGTCACCTTGAGAGTTGTAAAGGCATCTTAAATCGAAAAATCAAGGTTGATCGGTTTAATGCCATACTGTGGAACATTCTAGGCAAAGCAATTAAATCACTGTTAATTGGCAATTATGTGAAGCTGCTGTGACGTATTCTTCTTTTTGAGTCATTTTAACTGATATTTTTTGATTAAAGGGAACTATTGAGCGTAACTTAAAAACATAGATGAGGTACAACTTAGTAGATTGAAGTAATTAAACACTGAGAATGATAAAGTCCTGCTATTTCTATTGTTTTAAATAGGGATGATTTAAAAATAAACTTAATGTATATCGTACGTGCTAAAATGCAATACAATTTCAAAGCGTTTCACCAAATAATTTAACTTATTCCAGTGGTTTGAAAACTCCCAAATTTAAGTCATAAAAAATGAAAATAATTGAGTCATATTAACTGCAAATATCTGAGTTGAGAAATGAGCACTTTTAATTCATCCAATCTTTTAGGTTGTAGAAGATTGTGACTTTAAAGTTCATCAGCTTAAAATAATTGAGGTAATCGATCGCCTAAATTTTTTTGAGTTCAGGTAACTTATTTGGGTTTACAGTGTAGACAAATAAATGGCAGACCCCTTCCAGAAAAGTTACATTGTGCATCTTTAATGTTAAATAATCAGGCAATACAATCTTGACTACAATTTTGTCGAAATCTTAAATACAAAACACCATGAATATCGGACACAGTTTAGTAGTTGCAAACTTGACTGGCACTTTGAACGACTGGAGTTTTGAGCAGTAATAAAAATAATGGGGAGAAAACGAAGATGGAATGATTATGAAAAGAGAAAGCAAAATGGAAATATGGTTAAGGATTGAGAACTGGAGTTGGGGTGATAGATTTCTTTTCTGTTATTTCGGTTGTGGTTCATTTTACAGTCCATTCACAGCGTCGGGCAATGCAGGCGATACGACCAGCTGGAAACAAATGACTCGAGTTCACAGCTATAAGGCAAAGAAAAATACACTTCAGGTGATTCTGCAGTAGTGTTGTCACAATACTAAAATTCTCAATCCTCAATACATATTCTGATTTCACAATGATAATAAAAAACACTCTTTCGTCACTCATTCTAAAGCTATTCAGGAAAGGTTAGTTTTTGTTCTTTCTGATGTTCTGCATTTATATATACAGAATAATTTAGAGATTGTGGCTTGTCTGACTCTGGTGTGATGGATTAGGTACTGCAGTGCTGTAACTTCACATCACAATCAATGCATTTCTTCACTTTTAGTTTTGCTTTTCTTTCAGATTGGTTCAAATACTTACTTAGTTTCTACTTTAGACAAAAGGAGAATTTTAGTTCATCCAAGCTCTTCTTCAGTTCTGGTCAAAATGCTGTTGGATACTTTCTTATGTGCCTGAAGGGAGGAGCTAACTACACTGAAACTACTCTGAAACTAACACACCTCCTCTTTTCAGGCGCATATAAGGAAGTATCCACCAGCATTTTGACCAGAACTGAAGAAGCAGCTTAGATGAGCTGCGAAACATATTTGACCAAAATAAACTTTTGTCCACTTGACATACTCTACTGGTCAAAAGTTTTAGAACACCACACTTTTTTTTCCCAGTTTCTGTTGACCAAAACATATTCTAAACTTTTTGAGTCATGAAAGTGTCCATCTTTGGCAGATATAACAGCTGAACACACTCGTGCCTCGTTCTTTTTACAACAGAAATCAAATATTGTTCAGAAAGTTCTTCCCAAGTCTGTTGCAGAAGTTTCCATAAATGTGTGGCACTTGTTGGTCACTTCACTCTTCTGTCCAGTTCATCCCAAACCAGCTCCATGGGGTTTAAGTCTGGACACTGTGCTGCTGGACACTCCATGTTTTCAAGCTTTACCATCTTGTTCTTTTTTCCTGAGGTAGTTTTGGCAGAGCTTGGACTTGTGTTTTGTATCTTTTATCTTTTTTTTAAACCTCTGTTCAGTTATTACCTTTGTACCATTTCAAGTTGTTCATTGGACTTGCACGACTTGAATTGCAAAAAATAACTGGAAAAATTAAGGTGTTCTAAAACTTTTGAGCAGTAGTGTATTGAATTTCTCCTTTTGCCATGGATTCTACTGGACGACTGAGGGAATTTACTTATTTCTACCGTACACTGTGTAAATAAGTGGACTAAGCAAGAGTGACGTCACCCATAGCGTTCAATTCCAGTCAAATGAAGCTCAGAGAGGCGAGCGAATCTGGAGCCAGTTCTATAATCGTGATAGGAATTTATTTACAGAACAAAATGGCAAAATAAAAACACCAGGATCATGTAGAGCGGGTTAATACAAACATTTTAAGACTAAAATGACGAGGATCCTTGCAGCAGTTACATAGACAGGGGTGACAGTTTTTCAGTGTATAGTCAGTTGGAGCTGGAGTCAGTGGAGCCAGAAGTGCCCCCCTGCTCACTTCTTATTTGGAACGTGGCGGCTAGAGGGTTATCTACTGTATGTCCGTTTATATATAGAGTGTATGGTTTCTGCTGTGAGTCACACTGCTGGGGTCTCTGGAGCCTGTGTGTTTTTCTGAATGGAGGGAGATCAGCTTTCAAGACTTTGCTGTTCTTTGCACTTTTCACAGACAGCTTAGTGGAGCTACAACAGTGCTTTATTCACTGCTCGTACTACCTGGACAATGATGATTTCTCTCCTGTATTCTAGTTAAATCTGCTTTTGCTTCTTTTAAATGGCTCATATTATGCTATTTTCTGATCTTTGTTATAATGTTTCCTCATCACAAACAGACCTGGAGTTGTGTTTTGTGTCATTCACACAAGTTTTGATTCAGGCTGAGTTCTTCTCTCAAACAGAAAAAAAAGTCCATGCTTCTTCAATGAAATAATTTCAGAACTAGAATTGCTCCTGAATCATTTCTTCTGAACTAGAGGTAAAGGGTAGCTGTTAAAACTACCGCTTCATGACATCACAAGGTGGAACAAAGCATTTTGAACTTTGGAGATGTAGACAGACTATTACTAAAGGATTACTCAAAAAATGTGTGAATGAAACAAAACAAAACTTTATGCACTGTTTAATTTTCTGCTTGTCACCTGCTTGTCTCCATGGTTGCACCAGCCAAAAGATGCATAATGAAGAAGAAAAAAACATATATAAGTTGCTCTTTTTGGCAGAAATTTCTTTTCTAAAATCAGAGACCAGGAACTGACATTTCATGTTGAAAGTCAAGTTCTTGTAATAACAATAGAAGAGAGAACAACAGACTGTTAACGTCACATATGAACAGTTCTTCAGATAAACTATAACATAAACAACAGAACAGAACAAGTTTACCAAACTCTCCATCTCACTCCAAATCACTAAATCCATTCAATTCTTCATCCTCGATGTCACTTTTGAGCAACTCCGGAGGTAAACAGAGCGCCGCTTCCTCCTCTGTGTAGCTGTCGTCAGACTCAGCATCAGTTCCAGTTAGAATTATTCGGGTCTTTCTGAATCCTGACAGGATGATTTCAGTGTCACTGAAGTCCAGACTTTGTCCATCCATCCAGTAACTTCCAAGTTTTTCGCTCACTCCAAACTTTCTTTCTGCTGCTTGATTACCATTTTTGGCTGCAGATTTCACGACTTGCAGCTTGTAATTTGCAAAATATTATTTTCTTTTTGGGGGCATTTGTGTTCACTATTTTTAGTTGTCTTTACAAGTTGATTTAAATTTTCAATAGTACAGAAGTAATGGTGTGATCGACTGACAGGACATACCTTAAAAATATGTATTCTTACTGTTACTGGGGTCACCTCTTCACAGTTCTGACCCGTAACTTGTCCTGGTGACATCTTCATGGAGATACATAAATGGCCATAGTGTAGTAGAACATTCCAGCCCAAAGCCATAACATGTCCATGAATACAAACAGATAGTGGACCCTTTATTTTTGTCATACCTGTGTTCGCGTGCTCTTACTGCCCCTTTTGTCTGGAGTATATTTTAATGCAGAGCCTGATCCAAGTATCGATTGAGTGTGTGGCCATAGGAGTGTCTGAGCCTCTGTTATAATCGTACATATCAATTCATACATATTTATTCCAGCCTTCTCTCTGTAAGTGGAACCTGATCCAACTTGCATTATAATATATTGAGTCTATAAGTCCCAGTGACTGAACTTTGCTTTTATCTTGTCAAAATGAATTAATGTCACATGAGCTGGTGTTATGATTAAAAAGGTATCACATTTTTTAGTATCAGTAACCATTTTTAATTCAACTTTGTCTTACTAAAAAGCATTAAAGATAATCTAATAGTAGCTTACAGACTTTAAAGGTGCACTTTGTCACTTCTGGTCGATTGTCTGCCTACATCTCCATGATGATGTTATTGCTTTGCTTGGAATGTTTCACAGTATCGTATTAAACTTTATTATCTCCATGGAAACAAGAGAAGCAGGAGATGCCACCAGATTGAGATACGGGTCAGATCTGTGCAGAGGATGGCCCGCTGACTGTACTGACTGTGGGCATATTTTTTGAGCAATATAAACACCCATAACTGAATGTAATGAACATTCTCTTTGTTCTGGCTTTAAATCCTCGATCTCGGGAATCGTTAACAACACAGAATGTCTGTCTCCGTCTACATCCATCTCGACCGCTTTGTTTACTGTTGTGCTGTACCACAAAATGGACCCAGTCATGGCTTCACAGCTCTTCGCTGATTGGCGATGCACAGTCTACAGCTTCCGGGGTTTTTGCAAACTGTCTAGTGTATTCCGATACCCAACCTAATCGCTAGACAGAAATGAAATTGAGCAGAGGTACAAGATGGCACCATTCTGGGTAGTCATTTATTGCAAACTGTGCAAAAAAGACGTGGCGAGGAGAAAATTCAGTTTGTCGACTGGACAAAAGTTAGTTTGGTCGAAGACGTTTCGCAGCTCATCCAAGCTGCTTCCTCAGTTCTGGTCAGACGCTGGTGGACACTTCCTTATATCTGTCTGCAGGGAGGAGCTAACTACATGGAAACTAACACACACTACTTGTTTACAGTTTCTGTTTGTTAGCTCGGCCTGTTGACCTGTACAGGGTGTGGGGTCTAATTAGCAGAACAATTCATGGCCATAATGGAGCTTCCACACCTCTGGACCTGACCTGACTACACCTATTGTGCAAAAAAAGAGTTTGCATATTACCTCAACCCTACAATATTTATTACAAAGCCTGTGATTAATGAGATACATTTTTTAAGCAAGTTGTACCCCTAACATTAATAGTTCCATTTTAATGTTTTTAAGTCAGTAAAAATCTGGTTTAGTGCCTTTAAATGTAAGACTCATGCATAAAACATATCAATGACTGAACCTCAATCAGTTCAAATGTCAAAGTCATTCATTTCCCATGTTCCGTGTAAGAGAGTCTGTATCTTACCAGCCGCAAAACCCCAAGTCTAAAATTGGGCTCTTTCGTCTTTGCGTTGCGCTGAAAACTGTGGAAAACTGCCCCATGAAATATTCACTGAGCACTTGTAAAGTCACCCCAGAAGAGAGTTTGAAAAGAATCGTCGCTAAACACAAACAACTCCAAACAGATTCAGAAATGAGTTCTAAACTTCAAGAAAAAGTAGATGGTAGAACCTAAACCAGAAAGTTACATTAAAGAGCTAATTATATCCAGCCCAGGAACGGAACCTCCAGCCTCCTTTATGAAATGGAAAACGTTGGCTCTATGGCAAAACCAGTAGAAACAAATGTTCTTACTGGCTTCTGGCTCTGTTATTGTAACTCAAATCCAATCGAATCAAAATTATAATTTGAATGGAAGCAATTGGCAAATAGCAAAGGCTACAATTTTTAGTACCGTAATTTTCTTCACAAACAACAAAATCTCCAGTCTCATTCTGCAAAAAAAACAGCTCACCCTGAGGTTTAGATTTGCACAAACATGTTCTGAAATGTCATTCTTGTATTAGTTTGTGACTTCATATTTCAGTGTTTTTGTCAGTTCTTCTGGACACATTTAATATTTGAACTTTGAACAGAATAATTTTATTAAAATACCCATATTACATTATTTTGTTACCTTTGTTATAATTAGGATTCGAATTGTGCAAAAATATCGAAACATCAAAATACCGTATAGTTTAATGTGATGATACAGTATCGATATCGTGGGCTGCTGTATCGATATATCGGCAAGAGTATTTTTGATATATTTTACTAAATTATTTTGTTACAGCTACAATTGTTGTTTGTTTAGAGGAAGGAAACTTGTTTATGCGACACATTTGACATTTTCACTGTTTTGATGATTAAAATGTTTGTATTTCATATGAACTTTGCACAAGAAGTGATTTAACAAAGACTTTTAGTATCACAGACATGATTTAGACATTATTATTTTTATTGAACCGTATCGAATCGATTTGAAATATGTCGTATCGAACCAAAAGTGCACTGTATCAAGATATGTATCGTATCGTGGCCTATGTCACAGGTGGGGACTTGGACTCGAGTCAGACTTGAGTCACTATTTTTAGGACTTGAGACTTGACTTGATAAAATGAAGGTCAGTGACTCGGGACTTAACTCAGACTTGAGGCCTGTGACTTGAGAAGACTTGATGCTTCTTCTAAAAAAACATGTATTTTTTGAAAATACTTTTCTCTTTACAGTTGATAAATGCAGTACTGAATTAAACAGGAACAAACTGGAACATGTCCTTCCCACTTGTTACTTTGGATGTAACTGTAGTACTGAGATGTGGTATCCTCAAATGTACTACAGTAATATACAGTACAAAAGAGTAAGACAGCGGGAAGTACAGAGAACATGATCCTTCATGACAAAATAACTGTTATTTAGCACTTTTAAATCTGAATTCTTTCTATTCCGACACTAAGATCTTGTCAAGACACTTAAAAAGGAAAAAAAAAAATGAATTTCTTGTATAAATACTCTTATATAAATACTTATATAAATAAGTACAATTTAGTTTAAAATTCATATCAATTGCAAAAATCTAAGCTTTGGTTTAAAGACTTGAAATGACTTGAAGCTCAAAGCAGACGACTTGAACTTGGCTTGGACTTATGGACCAGTGACTCGAGACTTGACTTGGACTTGCCTGTCTTTGAATGGGACTTGACTCGGACTTGAGGTCAAAGAATTGAGACTTGCAAAACAATGACCTCTGGCCTATGTATGCAGGTATGTATCGTATCGGCAACTTGTCAGTGAGTCCTAGTTAGAATGTCCTTTCCTCATCATAAACAGACCTGGAGTTGTGTTTTGTTTCATTCACACATGTTTAACACATAAACTCTGCAGATTTAGGCTGAGTTCTTCTCCCAAACAGAAAACACTCTGTTCCACCTTGTGATGTCATGTGGTCATACAGGAAGTGCTCCATTGTGTTTTTAAACTCCATACACCGTCACTAGAATCATTTAGATCATTTCTCCTGATCTAAAGGAAAAAGATGATGTAGATGTTAACTTGCAAACTACCACGTCATGACATCACAGGGTGGAACACAGCATTTTGAGCTTTGGCGATATACACAGACTGATAATAAAATTATTACTCAAACATGTGAATGAAACAAAACACAACTCCAGGTCTGTTTTTGATGAGGTGAACATTCTAACATGACTTAAAGCTCACAAAGAGTCAATTTTGCGTAAAACAGGACTTTTTAAAATCAACATTCAAACTTCGAGAACTGGTCCACTGAGAGACTGTTATATTCCCACTGCCTCTGAGCGCTGAAGCCAACTCAAATCAATTCTGTGTGTGACCAAGCAGTGAATAAAGCAGTGTTTATCTGTGCGTACACTGGGGACTGTAGTGTTGTGTACTGGAGCGCTTTGTCCCAAATAAACTATAGGGACTTCTCCACTCTCCCATCAGATCTCTGTCTGCCAGGCCTGTGCTATTACTCCGATTTGAATCCAATCAATTGTGTTTGTCAATGATCAGTGTGGGGCTTTTTAATTGGGAATTCTACAGCCAATCAGAAAAAAACATGTAGTATGGAGCAGAGTTCAGATTATGAATAGTGAAATTAGACGGTTTTGCGTGTTAAAGATACACTGTGTAACTTTTTTACTGCCTGTCACTATGGAGATGTTATTGCCTTGCCTGGAATGTTTCATAGTATGGCATTAAACATCTAAATATCTATCAGTTGTTCTCATTTTTGGACCTTATTGCACTAAAAAAATACATTGATTAACTGAAAAACATGCATTTTTACTATGAGCATTATCGCCTCTTCACAGATCTGACCTGGAACTTGATCTAGTGTCATCACCTGCTTGTCTCCATGGAGATAGATGCCATTTAATACCATGCTGATGAAGATCCCAAAATAAAGCAATAACATCTCTATGAGAAAAGTTACTTTGTGCACCTTTAAAGGGCCCATTACGCTATTTTCAGATCTGTGTTAAAATGTTGTTTCTTCATCACAAACAGACCTGGACCAAACATACCATCCACACAAACCCTGTATATTTAGGGTGAGTTATTAATTTAAACTAAAAATACTCCACCTTGTGATACTACAGGATACATATTGATGATACATATTGCCTTCTTTTCATTCAAAAATATAACAACAGAACTCAACTTAAGATCATTTTTGCATTAACTCTGTAAACCAAACAATAGCCAGAACCATGACCACCTTTAGCAGAGGAAGCTCAGGAGGTTCCTTGCCATGTTCCTATCCAGCGTAAGGAGCTCTGAGGTATCCCACAATCCACTGCAGATCAAACTGAACAGTTCTAAATACTACTGTACAAGTTCTACACTGCAGCAGATTCTTCATTAAAATCTTCTGCATAAATAAACTCAACTTTACAACATATAAACCATAACCACTATAGAGCCATCAGACCGTTTGATAATATTATTCAGCTTTGACACATTTGTTTACATTTTACAGAAACAAAACTGAAAAAAAATCTCACATGGCTCAATTGTATAAACTATAATCTGAGTGTTTTCTCTCTGACAGAGGATGTGCTGCTGATGGTGAGTCTGTAAATGGTGGGAAAGGTTTGTGGTCCAGAAGCTTTTGGTTGGCATCAAATTATGGCATTCACGGCAGTAGTGGGTAGTGAATGACAGGAGGGGTAACAACATTAAGATGGCGGGGCGAGCACAGCACAGAGAAGACAAACAAGCGAAGCAGCAAAATCAGAATTAAACATACTCATTATATCGATATATACGATATGTCAAAATCCATTTCACTGACAACATTTATTTAACATTTTATAATAACTACACCTTATTTAGCCTTAATAAAGCATGAACAAAGACTTAATTAATAATGATTCACACTTAGTAACTACTTAATTACTACCTGAATGAGCACTTGCACTGAATTTGCCTGTGCTGTAAATAGTTACTCAGAATTATTTCATACTTAATTACTCATGGACTAACTATTTGAGCATTTATTAATCATTAATAAGCTATGAGAGAATGATTTACTAATAATACAATGCAATGATCATTCAGGCAGCTGTTATCTGTTAGTTAAAGGTTGTATAGAGGATTTTCCAAGGAACGAGAAATCCAGCGACTGTTTGTCCTTTTTCAAATGTTGCGCATGCATGAAACCACCCCCCTCCCCTACAGCTCCTACATAGAAACGCCTCCTCCCGCCTCCTCTTTACGCCAGAAACAGGTTTGTTTACAGCCGGTGCTGCACATGACTTGTAAACAACTAACTACAGTGTTGGTTAGGCAAGACGGAGAAGTGAGGAGCAGGGGGAGGCGGGTGTGCGGACATTTCGTGCGCGGACGAGAAGTGAGGAGCAGGGAGAGAGGAGAGGGGAGCGGTGCGCGGAGATTCCGTGCCCGGAGAAGTGAGGAGCAGGGGGGGGGGAGAAGAGCGGATCGGGCAGCGGGGACAGGAGCAGGAAAGGGGTGCAGAGAAGAGTGCGCGGAGATTCAGTGCGAATGAACTAGCTACAACACGCAGCAGCAAGCGGACTCTTTCTTTGCCTTGAAAATGACGTTTTCAGACATAGGATATCGCTTTCGTGTCCTGAAAAACGTTTGACTAGCTCTTGGAAATAAAGTACGTTTTCATAATAAGCAGAAGTTTCCTGTCCAGGAGTAATTTGTGGACCAGTGCGTCAGTCTTTAGACCCTGCGTCTGCTTCAGTCGCGCCATCGCTGGAATGAATCTACAAGAATCACCTTAGTTTGGCTTCGCTGCTTTTCCCCTTGTCTTCTTCTTTCAGCGACCTCAAAAACGGACTTTCTTTTGCGGCGAACTGCTCCTGGATTCTTGTCGCCATTGCAACAAACTTTGTGCGAACTGCGAGGAAGATATAGGTTAAAAAAAAGCCGCTAAGAACTGTTGCGTTGGTGGAGTAAACAGCGTCTGTGCGTCTTGCGTCTGTGGACTGCGTGACAGACGTACGTAAACCACGTACCGGCGGCGCAGGCAAGTCAGTTACGCTAGAAACGTAGGGAGATTGATTGACAGCCTGTCAGCTAACAGATAACGAGGCAGTGTCGTTATCTATTGGCAAATGTTTAGCCCCACCACGTCCAGAGTTGATGAATTTTTATTCTCTTTTTTTTGGTCATCATAATTACAAGGCTACTGCACCTCTATAATGCTATCATTGACAATTTGAAACAAAAAAAATCCTCCATACATCCTTTAAGTCTTTTTGAGAGCTTTTCTAAAGTGAAGACGAATTATGCTTTATCAAGCACTGACTACGCGTGAATCATTATTAATTAAATCTTTGTTCATTATTAATTAAGTCTTTGTTAGTGCTTTATTAAGGCTAAGTAAGTTGTAGTTATTATAAAGTGTTACCAATATTTTGATATATTTGAGATATTGCCCACCCCTAGGCAGAATAAATGAAACAAAACACAACTCCAGGTCTGTTTTTGAGGAGGTACCAACATTATAACCTGACTAAAAGCTCACAATAGTAAATTTTGCCTAATACAGGACCTTAAATTGCACTGAATAAACATATTTCTTTGTTTATTAAATGAGAATTGAAAGCCCTATTGGAATACAATTAAAGTAGAATATTGTGATTGACCAATACAAGACAAAAGTGTGTTCAGTAATTCAATATCTGCCTTATCCCCCTGCGTATTCTTCGGTGTGATGGAGCAGTTTTAAGAGTCCAGTGTGAGACGAGTGTTAGCTCAGGCCTGAGAGACAGCAGTGTCCTTCTGAAAAATGACTGCAGATTTAATACAGCCAATAGAGCCACAGACACAAGATGAATGAGCTCCATGTAGCACTCAGGGTGAGATTTGTCTGAGAGCCTGGACTGAATAAGCAATAGTGTTAAAGGTGCATTGCGCAACTTTTCCCGTTTCCCTCCGTTTTACTCCTTATTTTTTTACTCATTTTTGATCACCGTGTTACCTTTTATTGTTTTGAGGCTGCTGTTTTCATTTTAAAACAACATATTAACATGTTTAACACTCCCTCCCCCTTTGCTCTCCATGCTAAGTCAACCCCCCCTTCAGAGCGTTATCGTAACACAATCAGCGGGCGTCCAGCTGATGAAACTGTCGCACGTTGCGTCAAGTTTGTGAAGTTGTGGTGTTGTAGTGTGAGACATTAAACAGCTCTACCTTACATTTACTCAGTTACAGGTGGTTTTATAGCACTAAAATACCTAGAAAAACAAGCATTCTGACTGTGAGTGGGTTCACCTCTCCACAGATCTGACCTGTAATTTGGTCCGGTTTGATTTCCATGCTAGAAAGGTTTAATATCATACTGTGAAACATTCCAGAAAAGCAATAACAGTTCCACTGAGAAAAGCTTTTGACAGATCCACCACCAGAAAAGTTACACAATCCACTAGTGTTGTAGGACTCGAGACCGTTTTTTTACGGTCTTGGTCTTGCCTCGGACTCAACCATGTTTGGACTTGGTCTTGTCTCGGTCTTGAAGGCGCTTGGACTCGGTCTTGTCTCAGACTCGAGGTCTGACACGTCTAGTACGATCATATTTCATTACGGCCAGCGATTAACTTCTTACGGCGACATGTGTTTGAAGTTTGCCTAATAAATGTGCAGAGTTGCATCTGTATTTGTCACAATGTGCAGAGGTAAATCCAACTGCAAAACCAGGAAGAGAATGTAACTCAGGTTTAAAAATCCTCCCCACTTTCTTCACAGTTTTGTGTAAAGTCTCAGTGGAAGTTCTCTTAAAGAAGGGCTTCTCAAACTGTGGGTGAATGTCAAAAAAGGGCCCAGACTGTTTCATTGCAGTACAGTTTGCTCGGCTTATTTTAGGCCTAAATTAACATTTATCAGATCAATTGGGGATAGATTTATAAAAACATTGATATATATGAGCCAAAATAACTGTAAAATACAAATAAATGTAGGAAAGGACAAAGATGGTCTCAATTAGGTTTCGATGGGCCGTGGTCTCGGTCTTATCTTGGTCTCGACCTTTAAAAGTCTCGGTCTTGTCTGGGTCTCGACCCTCAGAGATCTTGGTCTTGTCCTGGTCTCGGACCCTGTGGTCTTGGACTGGTCTTGGTCTCGATTAGTGCGCTCTTGACTACAACACTACAGTCCACTTTAACGAGACCCGTGGATTCAGGTCTAGATTGGTCTACTCTAATAACCAAACGCATTTTGAAATGTCTAAGAAGTTTCTTTTTGTACTGTGACGGCCCTGGCCTGAACAGGACTCTGTCTTAGCCCATTGCTTTCTCCAGTCACAGGTTACAACAGAGAGATTATCCATTGTAGAAATCTGACATATTTCTCTGCATCTTTGAATAAAAAGTAGAGCAAATAAAAAAAAAAAAAAAACATATATAAAGGAAAACGTGCCTTAAGGGGAGGTTCTGCAGATATTGGCAGCTCTATTTCATCCAGCTGTTCTTTGACTCTGAAATGTCACTGCCTAAACCCAGCCTCCAGCACAACTACACAAACTACTACACCAGATATTATGTTATTAGGTTCTTTTTTCAGGCCAACAGTTTGTTTTCATACATAAATCTTGTTTTATTCCTGGTGTTAGACCAGTTTTAGACCTGTTTTAGACCTGATTTAGACCTGTTTTAGACCTGATTTAGACCTGTTTTAGACCTGATTTAGACCTGATTTAGACCTGTTTTAGACCTGATTTAGACCTGTTTTAGACCTGATTTAGACCTGTTTTAGACCTGATTTAGACCTGATTTAGACCTGTTTTAGACCTGATTTAGACCTGTTTTAGACCTGTTTTAGACCTGATTTAGACCTGATTTAGACCTGTTTTAGACCTGATTTAGACCTGTTTTAGACCTGATTTAGACCTGTTTTAGACTTGATTTAGACCTGTTTTAGACCTGATTTAGACCTGTTTTAGACCTGATTTAGACCTGATTTAGACCTGATTTAGACCTGATTTACACCTGATTTAGACCTGTTTTAGACCTGATTTAGACCTGTTTTAGACCTGTTTTAGACCTGTTTTAGACCTGATTTAGACCTGTTTAGACCTGATTTAGACCTGTTTTAGACCTGATTTAGACCTGTTTTAGACCTGTTTTAGACCTGTTTTAGACCTGATTTAGACCTGTTTTAGACCTGATTTAGACCTGTTTTAGACCTGATTTAGACCTGTTTTAGACCTGATTTAGACCTGTTTTAGACCTGATTTAGACCTGTTTTAGACCTGATTTAGACCTGATTTAGACCTGATTTACACCTGATTTAGACCTGTTTTAGACCTGATTTAGACCTGTTTTAGACCTGATTTAGACCTGTTTTAGACCTGATTTACACCTGATTTAGACCTGTTTTAGACCTGATTTAGACCTGATTTAGACCTGTTTTAGACCTGATTTAGACCTGATTTAGACCTGTTTTAGACCTGATTTGGTCCTGATTTAGACCTGGTTTTGTTCTGGTTTAGTTCTGGTTTAGTTTTGGTTTAATTCTGGTTTAGTTCTGGTTTAGTGGCGCAGCCCGTGCGACATACAGGAGAAGGGACGGTCCATGCGACATTTGGGGGGGTGGGGTGGGGTACTTTTGCGGCAGTCTTGGCAGTCCCGGCCCGGGGAGTTGAGGACCCATGACTTATAGTGTCAGTGCTACTTCTATAGTTCAGTACAGGCTTTATGTCACACAATTTCACTAATGACATTTTCTCTCATTGAATAAAAATAGCAGGCTTTGTGATTTACTTGCAGGTCACACAAAACATGGAATAATTTGCTCTGCCAGAATTAATTTCAATTTCAAAAGCACCATTATATTTTCCAGACTTGGTCATCTCTAAACCAGTACTGTCAATAGTCACTATTGCTCCACTGTGTTTTTAAACTCCATTCCCTTTCACTAGAATCATTTGGATAATTTCAGACCTGGAATTGCCAAACATACTGAACTAAATGTAAAATATAGCTGTTAACTTGAAAGCCTCATGACATTACAAGGTGAAATAGAGCATTTTGACCTTTGGATTTGTAGACAGATTAATAAGAAAGGGTTACTCAAGCAGGTGCGAATGGAACAAAACACAACTGCCGGTCTGTTGGATGTAAGATAAACAGTTAACACACAACACTGACACGACATAGAGGAGAACAAATTAGACACATTGCATCCCGTGTTGTAGATTACATTTGAAGTTAAATAAGTTCATGTCCTATGTCCAGCGTTTGAGTCCAAAGTTTGTCAGAGAGGTCCATTTTCAAATGAAATCCAAATGTTATTTCTTCCATTTCATTTATAATTTCTCACCAGTCTTTGATTGATGCTGCGGTTTGTGTCATCCTTTTTTTTTTTTTTGGTAATGGCCTTTTTTCCTGCCACCAGAAGCATGCTCCAGAGATATCCACTGACTGTGTCCATGGCCGGGGCTTTGAGGCCCAGGTACAGAATCTGAAGTGCTTGGTTCATTTCTCTCCAATATTTATACACAGTGTTGGGGAGTAACAGATTACATGTACTGGAGTTACGTAATCAGAGTACAAATTATGAGTAACTGTATTCAGTTACAGTTACTGTTTCAGTGAGTGGTAATTGGATTACAGTTACTTTGTTAAAATATATGGATTACATGGAGGTATTTCCCTGTTTTCACATTTTGGGATAAACCAGGACTAAACCAGGTCTAAACCAGGTCTAAACCAGGTCTAAACCAGGACTAAACCAGGACTAAACCAGGACTAAACCAGAAATAACCAAGACTAAACCAGGACTAAACCAGGACTAAAACCAGGTCTAAACCAGGTCTAAACCAGGACTAAACCAGGTCTAAACCAGGTCTAAACCAGGTCTAAACCAGGACTAAACCAGGTCTAAACCAGGACTAAACCAGGTCTAAACCAGGACTAAACCAGGACTAAAACCAGGACTAAACCAGAAATAACCAGGTCTAAACCAGGTCTAAACCAGGTCTAAACCAGGACTAAACCAGGACTAAAACCAGGACTAAACCAGAAATAACCAAGTCTAAACCAGGACTAAACCAGGACTAAACCAGGACTAAACCAGGTCTAAACCAGGTCTAAACCAGGACTAAACCAGGACTAAACCAGGACTAAACCAGGTCTAAACCAGGACTAAACCAGGTCTAAACCAGGTCTAAACCAGGACTAAACCAGGTCTAAACCAGGTCTAAACCAGGACAAAACCAGGAAAACCAGGTCTAAACCAGGTCTAAACAGGACTAAACCAGGTCTAAACCAGGACTAAACCAGGTCTAACCAGGTAAAACCAGGTCTAAACCAGGACTAACCAGGTCTAAACCAGGTCTAAACCAGGACTAAACCAGGTCTAAACCAGGACTAAACCAGGACTAAACCAGGTCTAAACCAGGTCTAAACCAGGACTAAACCAGGTCTAAACCAGGTCTAAACCAGGACTAAACCAGGTCTAAACCAGGACTAAACCAGGACTAAACTAGGTCTAAACCAGGACTAAACCAGGACTAAACCAGGACTAAACAGTATGACACCTAACAGTAGCGTGGACATCATTTAAGGCAGCATTTTTCTATCAATAATATTTTGAATCTGGTTAAGGAAAGACTGGGCTTTTTCTTGTCTTTTAGCAGACAAAACAAAACTTCTTATGTTAAAATATTCTCGTCTTTGCTTCTCTACAGAAAACAAAAGTCTGTTCATGGAGACTTGGGTTCAACAGACAATTTGAAAAGAACAAACACAAATTTTCAGGATGTGGTTGGTACATTCATGTCGTTTTAAAAAGCATGACAATATCAAGTAATCCAAAGTATTCAGATTACGTTACTCACTTTAAGTAATTTAATGGATTACGTTACAAACTACATTTTAGGGTCTGTAATCTGTAATCTGTAGGGGAATACATTTTAAAACTAACCTTCCCAACACTGTTTATAGATCACATGACAACCCCAGAACACATGGTAATGTTGGGCCTCTTGGCTGCCACAGTTTCTCCAACACACAGTATTTCCATGTACATAATGAGCACAAAAATGCTATATTTTTCCACCCAAATTCTATCCAAATATGTGCTTTTGGGATGTGTATATATTTTCCCATTCTTCATCTGTCAGAGCAAAATTACCTTCCCTTTCCCATTTGTTTTTAACATATTTCCAGGTATGTTTTTGTGGAGGTAACAGCATTCTAACATGGTTTAAAACTCTCAAGAATCCATGTTGTGTAATATAGGCCCTTTACATTTTTTTTAGACATTTCTTAGTGTATTATCTGCTTTCAAATAAAAGGAAAAAAAAAAAAACAGTGTCTTTCTCTAGTGCATGTTTTTGTTTTCGGTAGCGCTCCAGTCCAGGGCCGTATCAGCTGATTCCTGCAAATTCAAAGCGACGTGTGCGTGCATGTGTGTGTGTGTGTGTGTGTGTGTGTGTGCGTGTGGTCAGCCCCCTCTCCCTTCCACACGCACACGCTAACCTTAAATTACCTCCCGCAGCCAAAATTCACAAACCTTTTAATAATTATAACCACCATTTTTAAAAAGAAATCAGGACGTAGAATCTTCCTTAGACTTTGAAATCGGCCGGACGATCCGTCACGTCACGATTCGGCTCAAAATAGGTGAAATATTTGCAGATGTGCAGATTTGAAGAGGCACTAGGACCCAGAGAAGAGGCTGTCACAACACAACACTGCTGCCCTCTGCTCTCTCTCTCTCATCCTTTATACATCCCCCCATTCTATCATTCTATCATTTTATCATTCTATCATTTCTATCATTCTATCATTCTATCATTCTATCATTCTATCATTCTATCATTCTATCATTCTATCATTCTTCGGTTCATGTTCAGATGTATAGTGTATTTTTTTTTTTTACAAGCGTTCCAGTTGCTGTTTTAATTATAATTCAAATAATTCCTGTGCCACAATTTAACAGATTGTTTCTTCCACAGGGCCACATGAGAAACAGAAAATATTGTGGCAGGCCAAAATGATAACTCAATTCTGCATAATATGATCTGTATTTCTTATAAAAAAGGCAGTAAATAGCATTGTTTTGACCAGCTGGTCAGACTGGTAAGAGTTTATGTTATGACTAAGGCTATGTTTATATGGTGACGGTCTGAACAGAAGATGCAAAATCTGCGCTGCGTCTTCACTTTTTATTCCGCGTTTAGATGAGCGTGTTCGTGAGCAAATCTGCGTGCATGCGGTGACGCAAAAGTGTGTGGAATTCAAAGCTGTCCCACCACTGACTGGTTCTCTAGGTCTTGTCCATAGTCATCTGGCTCACCTGCATCCAGAATTTGGTCCAGAGGTGATTGCAGACGCTTCTCTGTTCACTAATAGTATCTGCAGATTCTGTACATTTGTTGGGAGCCTCCTGTCAGTTTATTAGAGCTGTCAGAGCAGCTTGAAGGTCTGACGCATGAAAATGATCTGACATGTTGGTTTCTGTGTACTGTATGTATGTAACGTGAGCAGATCTGACCAGAGTTTTACCGTCTTGGGCAGTATAGACGGAAACGCTACAAGTACCGTATTTTCCAGGCTATTAGGGGCTCTGGATTATAAGGCGCACTGTCATTAAATGGTCGTTTTTCAAAATTTTTTCACAAATAAACTGCACCGGACTTTAAACAAAACACAAGAGTTGGATGGGTCAGTGGGACTTTGTTTGTTTGTTCGTTCACGGTGACTCTGGGCTTTGTTCAGTTGTGGCGTGTAGGGAGGGTGCTGTCTGGCACCGCTGGGATGTCGGCGTGTTCGCAGTGACTCAGTTGTTCAGTTGTGTCTAGAAGTGACACGTTGCACTCGCTTTTTCGGTTTGTTCTTAAATAGCATCTTTTATCCTGTAGCAGTTTAGCGCTCGTCAAACCACGGAAGTGCGCTGAACACTCTGAAACACTCTGAACCAATCGCAGAGCGGAACATTCACTGAGCCAATGAAACGCTTCGATACACTGAAGCGATTGACAGGCAGAGCGAAGCAGTAGGGGGAGGGACCGACACTTCCACACTTTGGTCACGTGAGCGGCTGCTGCGAGACGAGCTCTGAGGCAGTGCTTTGGAGCAGTTTGTTTCAGAAAGAACAAGACGTGCTCCGGAGCTCCGACTCATTTGACCGTCACTAGTAAATGAATGTGATTTCTACCTGGAACTCAGACCGGTCATGAACATGTGTAAAGGTTCATCAGGCACAACAGTCTCCACCTTCAGGAAGCCCTTTGTTATCCTCAACTGTATGTTCATTTAGCACCAGCCTCTGAAACCAAAGTCACTCTGCTTTGATATGTATGTCACTTGTATTTCTGTATAAATACTCAGAGCTCAGATGCTCAGGGGAGATACATGAGGAGACACTTAAGCAGATACTGGGGAGAGACTTGGGAGATGTGCTGGTGGAGAGAAGCTGTTGGTCTGTGGCCAGGGCAGGTCCTAGGTCATGTCCATATTAGGGATGGGCATGATTAGTCGATTAATCGATAATTGATCACTAAGAATTTCATCGATTACGTTCATTTTAATCGACAAAACGAATGTAGGTTGCTGTGCGTAGCGTGTCTCTGCACTCAGAAGGAGCGAGACACAAACAGTCGGTCAGTCTGCAACGTGCCGAAGCACAAATGTGTATTTAACGATGACTTGTACAAGAAAATTCCAGGCTTTCCATTCCGGTCGGGACAAGTGTGAGTCCATGTGCACAGTGTACAAAGCAGCACATATGTTTCAGTGTCCAGTGTGAAAAAGTTTTGCCAGGTGAGAGTAGCGCAATGTCGATGACGAGTCCCCACCTCCCTCCCCCCGTACGCTGTCCTGGTTTTGACAAACGCAAATCTGGTCACACTAACCTGTATTCACCTGAGTCATGTCTTTTAATCTGACAGAAGTTGAACCACATCAGCGACACAAGAGCTGTAGTTTTTTCTTCGCTTAGTTTATGCAGATTAGTGATGTGGTTTTAAGTTTTGTTTCTGTGAGAGTTGCACAAAACTGAATTAAACACATTATAATGTCAAACAGGCTGATGTGGCTCTAGAGTCGTTACGGTTTATATGTCGTAAAGTTGAATTTATTTATGCAGATTAGTAGTGCAGATAGTAATAGTAATAATGATCATTTTAATATAAAAACGTTAACGATTAATCGATAATGATTAAGAAAATTTCATGGAATGCCCATCTCTAGTCCATATCTGCTGTAACAAGAATAAACCTCAGTCTATATTCCAAAAACTCATCGGGCTTCTCAAATAGATTCATTACTTATCTTCAACAGATAATATAATATAATTTCTGCCACAACAGCTATATAAATACAATTAATTTGAACACAGATTTCAGTTGCCTCAGTGTTATAACTAGCCACGGACTCTCCCTGGACACACAGCCTCTCGTGCACGCTCATGTCCGTGCGCGCTCATGTCCGTGCGCGCTCATGTCCGTGCGCGCTCATGTCCGTGCGCGCTCATGTCCGTGCGCGCTCATGTCCGTGCGCGCTCATGCACTGTGTTGTGTTAGTGGGGCAGTCGGTGCAGAAAGAGCCTGAGCAGAATAGGAGCAGACTGGAGCTGTATGCTAATGTCCTGTGCAGCTGTGTTCTGTTTAACTGCACTCTGAGGGACAGTGAACGAGGACAAGTGCTTAAAAAGACATTCACCAGGTTTACTTGAGAGCTTTAATTCTGAATAAAAATAATTTCATTCTCAATAAAAAATGTATTCCTCTTTAAAAAGACCATGTAAACACTTAATGAAACCTAATGAAAAGGAATATTCACAATTAAAATGAATTCTGACGTAAGTGGGTGGTTTATTTCAATTTTAAAGTCGGATTAATTTATCTCTCAATCGTGTAAATGTTTTTTCTTGTTATAAATAATTGTGTTGGTTCAGTACATGCTCATTGTTGATGATCCGGCTCCACCAGTCCTGGCTTCAGACTTTCATCCACGTCTCTTTGGATTTGTGAGCGGGATGTGGGAGTGGGCTGAGGTAGAGCAGCCGTTGACTCAGTTTGTCTTCTTCCTCTCTTCTCCGACACTCTTCCCTTCTCCTCCTCAGCTGACAGACGTAAAGTGTGATGAGACAATTCTCCAGCTGCTGCGCAATTATCATCGGAACCACTGCGAAAAAAGTTTGGATCATGTTTGTGTCCGTGGTGTAACGACAAACCGAGATGACAGAAAAGCCGGTAGCAGCTGAAGTGTGTGTTTTCTTCCAGTCGATGTAAATACGTTTGTGTCACTCTCCAATCAAAATCCTTCCTCACCTCCAGACGTTGAGCAAAATTAAATAAAGGTGATTTAATGAGTTTTCCATGTAAACCTCAATTCAGAATTATTATTCCCATGTAAACTTGAAGTAGAAGATTTGACCGTATTTTCCGGGCTATGAGGCGCTCTGGATTATAAGGCACACTGCATTAAATGGTCTATTTTCAAACTTTTTTCACAAATAAGCAGCACTGGACTTTAAAGGAAACACAACAGTTGGATGAGTCAGTGGGACGTTGTTTGGCGTGTTCACGGTGACTCTGGGCTTTGTTCAGTTGTGGCGTGTAGGGAGGGTGTGTCTGGGACCAACGGATTGTTGGCGTGTTCGCAGTGACTCAGTTGTTCAGTTGTGTCTAGAAGTGACACGTTGCACTCGCTTTTTCGGTTCGTTCCGTGTGGAGTGATGAGTGTGTCTGTGGGTGTTTTTCGCTTTCGCCTGCTCCGTGTGTTTGTGTGTTCTGCAGGTGGTGCGGCTTTGTAGTTTACTGAAGTCGTGCTGGGACACCTGAGTGGATTCGTGTATAGGGCGCTCTGGATTGTGGGGCACGCAGTCATTTTTTGATGCAGTTAGAGGCTTAAGTGCACATCTAATAGCCCGGAAAATATGGTAATTCCAAACTATTTAATTCAGAACAATTCATTCAGACCAGAATCAAACACGATCATCCAATCAGATTTGTTTATTTCAGAGACACACAGAGACACGTGAAGGCAAGGCAAGTTTATTTGTACAGCACAATTCATACACAAAGTAATTCAAAGTGCTTTACAGAATAAGAAATACATTAAAATCATAATAAAAACAAATCAAAACATAAATAATCATGAAGATTAAAATTAAAAAAGAGAGACATAAATTAGAGAGAGTGAAAAGAAGGAGCTCATTGGGCACCCATTATTTTCAATCAACAGTTCAGTGCTTTGTTCATTGATTCTGCGCAAGTCTGTGATGTTTTTCAGTCCCAGGTGATTTTTTGTTTTCCTCTTTATATTTCCCTCATATGCAGCCATATACTCACGGACCATGTGTGTCTGTGCCCAATTGTCAATCATGCCCATCTGAAAACCTGTGGCCAGACTCACATCTTCATAAAATCAGAATCAGAATACACTAGACGGTTTTTGCACGAACCCCGGAAGTTGTAGACCGTGCCCTGGCCAATTAGCGAAGAGCTGTGAAGCCATGACGTCAAACTCAAGCGTCTGTCTGGGTCCCTTTTCTGGTACAACACAACAGTAAACAAAGCGTCGAGATGGATGTAGACGAAGACAGACATTCTGTGTTGGCAACGATTCCCGAGATCGAGGACTTAAAGCTGGAACAAAGAGAATGTTTGGTGAATTTTATCAAGGGGAAAGACGTTATTGTCCTTCTTCCTACGGGATTTGGAGCATTACATACGTCACGACCAAATAGCAGCGGTTGGTTAAATAAAAAAAAAGTACTCACCTACCTTCGAGTGAACGATTCCTAATGCTGCGAGGATGAATCAGGCTAATTTAAACGGCCAAACATACCAAAGTGCTGATCGGCATTTACAGTGGAATAAAACATACAATAAGCAAAACAAGCAGAATTATAATCAAAATAATAATAATAATAATAATAATAACAAATGTAGCATAAGCAGTACAGTGTAAGTCTTGTGTTAGATCTGGTTGATGGGATAAAAATGTGTTTATTACTATTTTATTTATTTGTTTATTTATTTCATTCATAAAGTATAAAAACCATCGAGAGTGTCACAACATCAGACATACAAGAAATGAATGAAAAGGAGCAGAAAGAAGAGAAATCTTATGTTATCTGCCCCCCCCTTTCAAGACAATAAATCAACACCGATGGTTACTAAACATTCCAAAAATCAAATCTTGATACTACTCAGTGACGTGAACGGCTTTTTCCCCATTAAAAAGATTGAATATTTAGTTTTAAATGTTTAATCGCTATGGCAACAGACCTAATTTGACTGATTGATTTTTGTAAGCATGCTTAAACCCATGGATAAGCTTTAATAAATGTAACTGTGAGCTGAATTTTGACTTAACCTCCACCCCTGCGACAGGTTTTGACTTGCTGTAGGTTTGGGTGTTTGATTCTGTCTTGATTTTCTGTTGCGTTGGCATGAGAGGGGCTTTTGCATTGGTTGGCATGAGAGCGTGTGGCGTCAGTTATTCACGCTCGGTGGGATGTGAAAGAGCAGGGCATCCTCGGGCGTGCACCGGGCTCACCACAGCGCACGTGCTTCAGATGGGGATTAACAATCTGAGAAACGCTTATCGAATTGCAGTGTTTCTATCAAGTATTGCGTTTTTTAGTGAGGCTAAACTGCAGGCACTGCTCTGTGTGCTTGTGTACTCAAGTTAGACTTCAATCTGAACACCGTCTGACCATAAAAAGTGATGGAACGACAACAGATGAGATGGTTTGTGCTGTTATACAAGTCTGTCATATAAAGGTCTCAGGCTGTGTTAGAAAGATGGAGGAATACTTTATTTATATGGAGTCATTTTTCCTTCTTTTGTTTAAAATCAAACACCTAAAGTGAACCACTAACATTCAAAATAACCACAGACTCATGAAAATGTGTTGTTTAAATACCATTTTTTTTGGTTCTGTAAGTCGCTCCAGAGTATTAAGTCACACCAGCCAAAAAATGTGTAATGAAGAAGAAAAAACATGTATAAGTGCGCTTTTATTTTATAAAATCAGAGACCAGGAACTGACATTTCCTGTTGAAAGTCAAGTTCTAGTAATAACAATAGAAGAGAGAACAACAGACTGTTAACCTCACATATGAACAGTTCTTCAGATAAACTATAACATAAACAACAGAACAGAACAAGTTTACCAAACTCTCCATCTCACTCCAAATCACTAAATCCATTCAATTCTTCATCCTCGGTGTCACTTCTGAACAACTCCACGACCTCCGGAGGTAAACAGAGCGACGCTTCCTCTTCTGTGTCGCTGTTGTCAAACTCTGCATTAGTTCCAGTTAGAATTATTCTGGCCTTTCTGAAGGTTGTTACTGAAGTTCTGATTTTGTCCATCCATCCAGTGACTTCAGGAAAGTTTCATGGTGCATCCTCCCAGTGTCACAAGTTTCTCACTCACTCACAAACTTTCTTTCTGCTGCTCGATTATCGTTTTCAGTTGCAGATTTCATGACTTGCAGTTTGTAATCTGCAACATATGATTTTTTTGGGGAGCGTTTGTGTTCAGTTTTCTCAGTCGTCTTTATAAGTTTGTATAAATTTGTACAGAAGTAATGGTTCGATCGACTGACATGATACAGACAGGACAGAGGCTCTTTCTGCAGGAGACATGTGCAGTAGAGTGAAGTGACAGTGATACAAGAGGAACTGGAGCAGCAGATACTGACAAGACTAGAACCTCTCGTAGTCCAAAAAATACGGTATCTTTTTTTTTTTCCACTTTTCAGACAATCTTAAAACATATTTGCTTTGTTCGTTAATGCGTGCATTGTGTCACGGTGGTAACAGCTGAACATTTTGCCATAGATATACATGAAGATCACACCCAGCGTGAGATCACTGCTTAGTATCACTAGGATTCTGCTCAGAGTTCACGGATTAAAAGCGTCCAGAAGAACTGACAAAAAGACTGAAATATGAACTGACAAACAAAAACAAGTATCACATTTCAGAACATGTTTGTACAGATCTAAACTACAGGGTGTCGTTTTTATGCAGAATAACTTTGATTGATTGATTTATTTCGGTCACAGGTATATTCTGACTTTCACTTTTCATTCTATAAGCCAATGATATTTAATACAGATGTGGGGCTGCTAAAATTATGGCTGAAATGCAAATTTTTGTTGTAATACAGTGAGTTCTAGGTTTGAGGTTGAGTCTAGGTTCAACATTTGTGCACTTACCTTTCAGATATTTCAGGTTAAAGTTCAATATTATCAATTGGTGTGTTTCAGATGACGTCACAACATTCTAGAGGCAAATAATATTTAATACAGATGGAGGGCTGCTAAAATCAGTACTGTTAAAATGCAGATTTTTGTTGTAATAAAGTGAGTTCTTGGATCGAGTGATTGATGGAAATTGTCAGGTTCAATATTTCTTTTTATTTTTTTGATCTTTCATCTCAAAGTATGATGTAATCAATAGGAAAAATCTGGCTCGTGCTTCCTTCTTCTGTTCTTTTCTTTTGTTTATGACTTGGTGTTTTGTCTTTGGGTGGATCAGTTTCTGCCTTTAATTCTTGATGCGTTTGACAACCCTAGTCCCAATATTCATTTTCTTAGTTGTAGGGCAGTGAAATGTATTTAGGTCAAAGCCAAATGTCCCACCCGGTCCCTGTGCTTCCTCCAGTCTCTCTCGTGTGTTTCTTCTCCAGTGCACACAGCCCAGAGTCTTAATTAAACTGCTCTCTCCTGAGACGCAGTAAAACTTCACTTCTGTCCCATCTTCTGCTGCCGTTTAAACATGGCTGTCACTAAAGCTCATGTTTCACTGACTATAGGAACACACATCTGTTGCCAGTGAACAGAGCAGTTTGACTTTAATGAATCTCCAGAAGGCTGAATGTGCATTAAATGTTTTATAAGATGTGTGTGAAGTTTAGTCTGAGCTTTGTATGAGACGTTATGGCTAGTTTTGCAGATTCATTCTAAAAAGGCTGTATTACACTTCTACGGGGGATTAATTGTTAACACATTATGTATTCAAATTCAATTTCCAAAAAGTTTATTGTCTTCGCACGAAACATAATATGAAGAATTGAAATCGTGTTTCTCACCCCCAGGAGTATAAATACATAATAATAAACCTAAAAATCCAAGTGTTCTTTGTGGAGACACAGATTTCTGCTTCCTGGCTGCCTGGTGTTTAGAGAGGGGAGAGAGTTCAGCATCCTAACAGCCTGGTGGATAAAAGAGAGGAGAGATTGCTGAATTACTCAAACATAGATGGATGATATACATGTAAAACCTCTTCAGGCATGAGGGAACAACATTATAACTTCATAGAAAGCTCTAAAAAGTTGTTTTGGCATATCAGCTGCTCTTTAAATTTTGTTTAATTCATTTTACTGATTTCAGTCTGTCTACCCCAGGAACAGTCGATTCATCAATACATATGACTACAGCTCTAAAATGTAAATTACTATAAGTTTTGGAGTGAATAAATAATGTGATGAACAGTGTTTTTGAGTGTCCATCAAGTTTTGTGTAAATCAAAGCAGCATTTATTAACCACTTGGTAATAAAACAGTCTGTAGTCTGTATGTTTTACTTAATCCTGCTCAAATTGTGCACATGTGAACTCCACTCTGAAATTCCCATACTGTCAATCAACCAGGGACCATTACACTTTTTGAAACTGTGGAAGATGTGAGTAGTTGAATGCATTTTACAGTGACCTAAAGATATCTCAGTTTAGAGTCAAAATCACTGTAGTATTGAGCTCATAGTACTTTCTAAAAATAGCGTGGGTCAAATAATAAATGACTGCAGAGTTGGTCCCAGCAGGTTGTATTGATTCAGTGCGTTTGAGGTCATGGGGTCATATGTCACATGGCTGACCTCTCCGTCTGACCGTGCACAGATCTATAGTCACTGCTGTAGGCTCTGGGTGTTTCCGTCTGTCCAATCACAGCGCATCTCTGTCTTCGTCTGTCCAATCACAGCGCACTTCCCCCTCACACTGATCACATGACCTCCACAGTCACATGATCAGTGGAGAGTCTGGGGGATACTCCAGGTTATGTCAGGTCACATTCAGCTGTGAAGAGCCACTATAGTGTGTGTTTGTACAGTACAGCGAACACAGCGGCAGTTTGTTACTCTGTTTTCTTATTTATGCTCTAGTGGACACGTTTACATGATGTTTTTTAATTCCGAATTAATTGTTCTGAATGAAATAGTTTTCTCCTTTGAGTTTACATGGAAATAATAATTCTGAATTGAGGTTTACATGGAAAACACGTTAAATTCAGTGTCTGGGTGTCGGGAAAGGTTCTGATTGGACAGTGACAAGAACGTATTTACATCGACCAGACGAAAACACACACTTCTGCTGCTACCGGCTTTTCTGTCATCTCGGTTTGTCGTTACGCCACAGACACAAACATGATCCAGACTTTTTCCGCAGTGGTTCCGATGGTAATTGCACAGCAGCTGGAGAATTCTCTCATCACACTTTACGTCTGTCAGCTGAGGAGGAGAAGGGAAGATTGTCGGAGAAGGAGGAAGAAGACAAACTGAGTGTGAGGCTGCTCTACCTCAGCCCACTCCCACATCCCGCTCACAAATCCAAAGAGACGTGGATGAAAGTCCAAAGTGAGGACTGGTGGAGCCGGATCGTGTCAGAATGGCGACCCTTCTTTTTAAGAAGAATAAACATTTACATGATCGAGGAATAAATTAATTTGGCTTTAAAATTGGAATAAAGATAGCCAGGCTGGTACCACCTAGTGCCTCTGCTCAATTTCATTTCTCTCCAGCGACTAGGTCAGGAATGAGAATACACTAGACTGTTTGCAAGAACCCTGGAACTGTGAGTTCGGGCACCAGCCAATCAGCAAAGAGCCATACATTCTGTGTTGTCAATGATTCTCGAGATTGAGGATTTAAAGCCGGAACAAAGAGAATGTTTGGTGAATTTTATCAAGGGGAAAGATGTTATTGCCCTTCTTCCTACGAGATTTGGGGAAAGCTTAATATACCAGTTAGTCCCGTTAGCGGCGCATTACATAGGTCAGAACCAAATAGCAGCGATTGGTTAAAAAAAAGGACCCGCCTACCATCGAGCGAACGAATCCTAATGCTGCGAGGTCAGACGGTTTCCACAAAGTGAAACTGGCTGATGAAGCTAGAATAAACCACCCACTTACTTCAGAATTAAGTTTATTCCGAATAATAATTTTCATTAGGAATTAAGTGTTTACATGGTCCTTGTAAAGGAGAATACATTTTTATTCAGAATTAAATCTCTCATGTAAATGTGTCAAATGTTGTTTCCTCATCATAAACAGACTTGGAGTTGTGTTTTGTTTCATTCACATGTTTAACTCATTTAACATTGTTCCACCTTGTGATGTCATGTGGTGATACAGGAATTGCTCCAATGCTTTTGAACTCCACATACCTTCACTGGAATCATTTGGATCATTTCAGCCCTGGAACTCTCAATCTCTACTGAACTAAATGTAAAAGGTTAACATAAAAACTATGTCTACATGACATCACAAGGTGGAACAGAGCATTTAGAGCTTTGGAGATGTAGACACAGTAAATAACATGTATGTGGTTTGAGGAGGTAACAACATTATGACATGGCTTAGAGCTGACTAGAGACAATTTTGTATAATATAGGACCTTTAATTAGAAGTTAAAGCTACACTATGTAACATTTCTGGTGATGATCTATCAAGCATTAGGTATTTTTATTTCTCAAAAGTGCTAATATACTGTATTCTTACTGTAAGTGGGGTCACCTGTCCACAGATCTGACCTGTTTGTCTCCACGGACATTGGTAAGTTTAATGTTATACTGTGGAGCATTGTCCATAGAGCGATAAAATCTCCATGGAGACAAACAGGTGGCAGACTCTCCACCAAAAGTGCTGCCGAGTTTGTAGGGGTCAAACTGAAATACTTAGCTGCTCACAGTTATTATTTTTAATCCCTCGTCCCATTGTGGCCACAGATGGGCTGTTTTCACTGTAATCAAGGTTGGACTAATATTTATTTATTTATTTAAGCTTTGTAAGTTGTTTTAGTGGTGTGTGTCTTGTTTTGCCTGATTTCTGATGGCTGAGGACTTTACAGATGTTTTGATTCAAGCTCCCCGTCGCTCCGTCGCTCCTCTCCTTCTCGTCCTTTTGCTTTGGACCCTTCAGAAAACGGTGCAGAGATTTTGGGCCCTGATGATATGAAATGGCTGTAGTTTCCTTTTTCTTACAGTTTTCACAAGTGAGTCATTTGTTTCGCGGTGCAGGTGATGCGTATATACTGTCAGAACACCGTCAGTCTGTTGATGTTGGCAGCACATGTGGAGTTCACACTTTTGCTCACCGCACAAACTCAAATCTAGCCAAGTTTAAGATGATTTGAATGAAGAAAGTGTTATCATGATTTGACAAGCAAAATGATCTACCAGTGGAACAAGGCTTTTTGTGCTTAAAGGGACTGTCCGGAATTTTGGACATAGGACCTAATTTCCTAGTGAGCCAGAGTGGTGGAGACATGTGGAGTCACTTTTTAAAATATTCCATCCAGTACTTGTATTTGCAGAGGTCGCTGGTGCTAGGCTAGTGCATGTCAATGGCCATAGTTAGCCTGCTACTAAAAACAGTCTTACCCACTCCACAAAACACCCAAAACAAATTTATTATTACACCAGACTGTCCATGTGAATGTCTGTGTTGATAGAATAATGTTTGAAATAAAACTAAGCTTGTGCCACATGAATCGTCGCATGTTGAGGGACTATTTTCTCATATATCAATCCGCCGATGTCGAGCTTTCTATCATGAAGTACAACTCGCTTCTGCTGCTCAGACATAACTCCTTCAAATGCACGGCTAACTAGGAAATGAGGTCCTATGTCCAAAATTCTGGACTGTCCCTTTAAAATATGAAAATACATCTCGCTACATTTAAGACAAGAAAAACTCTTTGCACTTAAAATAAGAAACAAAATGTAATATTGCTTGAATTAAGAAAAACTCACTCTGGTAGATCATTTTACTAAGTTAAATATTTTCAAATACAGCCAAATGCTCTTAATTTAAGTAATTTTAACTTACCCAGATATTCCTTTTTGGAGTGCTTTGACTTTTTTCGTTCCATACTTTATAACACTTTCTTTATTGATACCAAAGTTAAAAAGTAATTAACTAATCTAATTAAGCCCTGATGAAGACCAGTTAAGGTTGAAACATGTTGGCTTTGGCCATTCAAATAAAGGCCTTTTAATTATATTTTTCCTCGTGCGATGTGTTAATTTTTTTCTACTGTTTTGGAGTGCCTGGAATCTGTTGTGTTTGAGTTTGATCCTTTTTCCAAGAGCACCCTCTACTTGCTCCTACTGATTGGAACACCTGCAGCAAACAGTTAAAAGTATGTTACAAGTACAAGTGACCAAACCTCCTGATGTCTTCGTACAATCATAGCTTCCCACGTCTGGGTATGGAGTGAATGAACAATGCACCATATTGTAAAGCGACTTTGAGCATCTGGAAAAGCGTATATAAGACTAATGCATTATACTGATAGTCTGTTAATCAAGTAACCTAATTATATAATACTGTTTACTTTTGGTATGATGCACACTGCAAAAACCAAACAGCACATTTTTATGTTTTCAGTTTTATGATTTCTTTCCAAAAGGTCCAAAATAAGTGAGAGGAGGTTTCATTTTTCAGTTCGCAAAATATACAGTTTGTGTGTTTCCCTTGTAAGATGATTATTTAGTGGAAAACAGCGATGTAGAAGTTTGTAGCAGATTTCCCTTTGTTTGTTGGTGGTGAGATATTTGTGAGGCCATGTCCAAACATTTTTCCATGGAATATTGTCAGTAGAGTCTGGGTCTCACAGTGCACGAGTAGGGCTCTGTTTGGGAGGTGCACTTGTGCTGATAGTCGCAAATTTTTCCAAGGCGACTTATTATAAGACAAGTTTAATTGAAGATGAAGCCAAGTAAGTTCCTTTTGAAAAGTTTTTCAAAGTTTAGCACAGCGTCTTCACTCACGCCTGCTCAAGCTGCCATCTTCAGGTGTGGCCCTGTCCTGCCCCTTCCCCACTTTAGGCTCCTGGCTCCACTAATGACATCACTCTGTTACAGCCAATGAAATAGCGTCAGATGTAACCCTGTCTTCATATCACTGAATACATCTCAGAATGTCTAACAAACAAAATGTGAACTAAAACTTGTTCAGTTAATACTACTGAGTTTGGAAAAATATCGGAATAAATGTATATTTTTGTTTATTTAATTAAAATGACAAACATTTGTAGGGACTATTTTGTCTTCTCCAAATATTGGTTGTGACATGTCCCCACCTTCCCTATGCAAACCTACACCCTTGAAGTATTTTGACAGTAAATTAGCCACCGTGAACATTATCACATCATCATTGTACTTGTCATTTCTTATCCACTCTGTCATTTGTGTTAAGGAATAATACATATTAATGAACACACTACATATGTGAGATTTTACCCATCATGGTTAATTCCGTTCTCCAGTCTCCACCACCATCATAAAGTTACACACCACAAACACCCTCGGTTCATTTGAAGTTAATCCCCTCAGTGTTAATATTAATATACTTCTAAAACATTCATTCTAATTAATAATCAAGCTATATTAAAACTTAATAAATTGGAGATTATTTCCAGAGATAAAGACGTTATGTGAGAAGAGTAGTGAGCGAAATGAAAAAGGAAGATTGAGACGTAATGAGTTTGATAAAAGCATTATGTCCCTGAGGCTGGTTCTGCTCCACTGTCCTCTCTGTGTCTCTGTCTCTGTCTCTGTCCCATAGACTGTATAAAGAAGTGGACTAAGGGAGTGTGACGTCACCCATAGTGTCCAGCTCTAGTCAAATGTACCTGTCCGGCTAGAAGCACACACTTTGACAAACCTTTACAAAGATGAGTGGGCCTGGAGCCGTGTGACTGACAGGCAGATTAACCAATCAGGGAGACACAAAAAACAACCATAGCTGTTTACACATGATGCCTGAGTGACTATAGCACTCACGCTTCACAGCAAGAAGGTTCCAGTTTCGATCCCTAGGTCGCCCGGGCCTTTCTGTATGGAGTTTGCATGTTCTCCCGTATCTGGGTGGGTTTCCTCTGGGCTCTCTGGTTTCCCACATCAACCCAAAAAAACACACGTACCACAGGTAAAATCCTCCAGCTGCGGTCCTGACCAAGCCTAGTAACAAGATCAAGGAGATGGGTCCCCGTGTGCTAACCACTGCTCCTGAAAGGATGAGTGAAAATCTACATAAAGGACTGAGAAACAGTGTAGATTTTTACAGAATCAACAATCAAAGCCACAAACTATTGGGTCAGTCTGTATGAAATCAGCCGTTTTCAAGGAATCTCCCCTATGGGCCGTCTCAGATTTGACTGAAAAAATGTCTAAAAATTTCTAAAATGACCAAATGAAAGAATCTAAAATTTTAGCTCAGTCCCTTGAGTCGTTCCTGAGTTATGGGGCCAAAAAGGTCACATTTGGTCTGTGGCCATACTGTATTTGGGGCTCTACACCATCCACATGAAAGCTCAGAAAAGTGTGAGATTGTTGTCAGAAATTGTCATTCTCTCAAATATTCAGGTTCAACAGTTAGTTTGTAAATATCTGCTTGGAGTAAATAGACCTTGGACATCAAAAATTGGAAAAAAAAAATTGAGCAACAACCAAATTTGAGATTTTGGGGGCCCACAGCACCCCCCTTAATAAAGACACCCAATATTTGGTCATAATCTATGACCAAGAATCTATAATAATACAAATTTTCAGTTTCCTAGCTCTATTTTTTATGAAGTTATGGTCTCTCAAACATGCTTATAAATTAAGGCTTCAGAAAAAGTGAGCATGGTCCCAAAAATTCTTTCATTTGGTCATTTTACAAATTTTTTGAATTTTTTTCAGCCAAATCTGAGATGGCCCATAGGGGAGGGCGGCTGATTTCATATGGACTGACTCTATTACGTATCTCTGTTAGAAGAAGCTATATATTTTGTTCCGAATGTCATGAGAATTTTTGAGAAATGTCTTCCGCATCTGAGAGACACATGGTACAAATTAGCAGTTGAGGTTGGATCTCAAATTTGGAGTTTTTTCACGCTCTGTGGTCCCAGTTCCTTCTGGATTCAAACAGAATGTAGAAGAGACTAGCAGTGATTGGAGATTGATTTTGGATTTGGGAGGTTCTTATTAGAAATAGGAATTTATTTACGGACAAAACAGTGAAATAAAAACACCAGGATCATGTAGAGCGGGTTAACACGAACATTTGAAGACCAGGCGAGAACGACGAGGCTCAAAGCAGTTACCGGCAGAGTCGATGGAGCCGGAAGTGCCCCTGTCTCTCTGCCACGTCTTTGTCTCTGTGAGGATGCTCCAAACGTGGTCCTCAGGAAACTATTAGCGTCCTGCAGATTGTCCACCTGGACCCGTTACACAACCCAGGCTAAAACAAGGCTCTGCACGGCTCAGTGCTCCCGCTGCATCCTGTGGAGTCAGGACACGCGTTTCTGTGAATAACAAACACACTGGGGTAGAGACAGTATTCGCTCTTGGCACTCATATTACTCTATTTTCTGATCGATATGTTGTTTCCTCATCACAAACAGACCTGGGGTTGAATTTTGTTTCATTCACACATGTTTAACGCAAAAACCCTGCAAATTTAGGCTGAGTTCTCTTTCATTTCTTTCTATATGTTATGTTAAATCTTAAACTATTTCAACTCCTGATTACTCTTCTAAATGTTTTGTTTCCCTCAATACCTACATATTACAATAATTAAAGGTGCATTGTGTAACTTTTCTGGTGGAGGGCCCGTCCAATGTTTTTCAGATGCTTGGAGATGTTATTATTCTGTCTGGAACGTTTCACAGTGTGGCATTAAACCTTTCTATCATCTGACCAGACAAAGTTACAGGTCAGATCTGTGGAAAGATGACCCCACTCTGTTTTCGTAGTATTTTCAAGCAGTAAAGCCTCCTGAATTATAATAATTGCAAGATAGAGCTGTTTAAAGTCATACTGTGGAACATTCCAGGCAGAGCAATGACATATCCATAGAAACAAGCAGGTGACGGATCCTCAACCAAAAAGTTTCACAGTTCACTTTTAATAACATACTGACTACAAGGTGCACCGGATTATAAGGCGCAATAAGAGAAACAACCGGACGACACTTATTTCCTACGAGAAAGACTCAAATATACATTGAGTAATAATGTGTTTAATGCAGCTTTGAGCACATTTGTTTACGTTTTACAGAAACAAAACTTAAAACCACATGACTCATTTGCATAAACTATAAGCGCTGAAAAAAAAAACAGCTCGCTCCTTGTGCGCTGATGCGGTTCAACTTCTGTCGGACTAAAGGACACAACTCAGTGGAATATGTGCGTTCTTTCTGTGACAAAGGCGACAAGGTGACGGCAGCAGTGTGGGTTGAGTTGATACATACTTCGCCCTTTACTCCGTGAGACTACTGTAGCTGTAATGCTCTGACAATCCAACAAGTAGTGTGGCTTTGTAGTTTACCAAAGTCGTACGGATTTTTGAGCGCTGTGTACCACATAAAATTGGTTTGAGGTCAGTAAGTAGAACCAGAATTAATACATAAGGCTCACTGTCGATTTTTGAGAAAATTAAAGGATTCTGAGTGTGCCTTATAGTCCAAAAATTACAGTAATTATTGTAAGACAAAGCTGTTTAATGTCATACAGTGGAACATTCCAGGTAGAGCAATGACAGATGCATAGATACAAGCAGGTGAGGGACCCCCAACCAAAAAGTTTCACAGTTCACCTTTAATAAACTTACATAACATGTACAAAATTTAACACATTTTCTAACATGTCTTATAAATCGTCTACTACTAAGCTACTTTTACTCTCTGAGACTACTGTAGATGTAATACTCCGACAATCCATCAAGCGTTGCGGCTTCGTAGTTTACCAAAGTCGTACATAAACATTTTGACAGATTTTTGAGCGCCGTGTACCACATAATAACGGTTCGAGGTCAGTGAGCACAACCAGAATTAATACGTAAGGCGCACTGTCGATTTTTGAGAAAATTAAAGGATTTTGAGTGCTCCTTATAGTCCGAAAAATGACAGTAATAATTGTAAGACAGAGTTGTTTAATGTCATACTGTGGAACATTCCAGGTAGAGCAGTGACATATGCATAGATACAAGCAGGTGAGGGACTCGCAACCAAAAAGTTTCCCAGTTCACCTTTAATAAACTTACATAACATTTACAAAATCTGACACATTTTCTAACATGTCTTAGAAATCGTCTACTACTAAGCTACTTTTACTCTGTGAGACTACTGTAGCTGTAATGCTCCGACAATCCAACAAGCGGTGCGGCTTCGTAGTTTACCAAAGTTGGTACGTAAACATTCTGACATATTTTTGAGCGCCGTGTACCACATAATAACGGTTCGAGGTCAGTGAGCACAACCAGAATTAATACGTAAGGCGCACTGTCGATTTTTGAGAAAATTAAAGAAATTTCAGTGCGCCTTATAGTCAGAAAAACAGGACTCCCCACCAAAAAGTTTCACAGTTCACCTTTAATAAACTTACAAAACATTTACAAAATTTGACACATTTTCTAACATGTCTTATAAATCGTCTACTACGAAGCTACTTTTCTGTCTCTGTACTTTGAACTAACCTCTGCTTTCTTCTTTCTTTCTTCCCCTTCCTGTTCCTTCCATACACCATAATTCCTGTTTATTTACACGCCTCGTTGAACCTTTTCCATCCTTAATCTCCTTTTCGACAACATTTTTTCCACTTGATCCACATCGTCATTCCCATTCCCCAACCTCCCGACCCCTATTCCAGAAGTACCGCTACCACGAAGAGGACGGTACATCTCCAGGAGCTCCAAGACTTCACCCCCACCACCACCACCACCACCACCACACCTGCCCCCAGCACCCCATGGGCCTACAGGCGCTGGAGGACGGAGGCACCCTGGGGAGAGATGGGTCCACTCTGGAACGCAACCGGGAAACGCTCGGACGAGAAGGGGGGTCTTTGGGTCGAGATGGAAGTACTTTGCGAAGAAACGCCGGAGGAGTGGAGTGCATAGGCTGGGACGGGGGGACGCTGGGGAGGGAGGGCGGAGCCGGGAGCCTGGGGCGGGAGAGGGACCGGTGTTTGGGACGCGACGGTTCCCTGGGGAGGCACTGTGAGCTCAGGGGGGCGGAGCTAGTGCAGGTGGCCGAACGACAGCTGTCTCAGATTCAACATGTCCACGGATACGTCACCCGCGCCCATATCACGCCTGCACAGGTAATTATGAAGCGCAAAGACACGCCCACTTCACTGTTGCCTCTGTGAACATCTTATAGACACGCCCACTTCACTGTTGCCTTGGTGAATATCGTATAGACATGCCCACTTCATAGTTTCCTGGGTGAATATTTCATAAACACGCCCACTTCACTGTTTCCTTGGTGAATAATCCTTTTTCACAACGGCTGGAAATCCCGTCCTGTAGGTTTGCGGAACTTGCGGTTAACGCTTTTCTCTGGCAAAATGTGTGTGTGTAAATGTCTGGCATATTCCCAATCAGCTTCATAAATCTGCCCCCATCACCAAATCTTCACCCAACAAGGTCCACAAAGGATAAAAATTCTAACATGAAGAATTTATCCACAACTATCAAAGTAAGAAAGACTAGCAAAGCAAAACTAACATTATGGTCATGAATAACGTAAGTAATAAGTAATTCATTAATAAGTAACTTTTTAACTCTTCAGAATTCAAATTAAACATTGCTTTCATGATGTGGATATTAACATAGATAGACAGATTTGTGCAGTTCGACTGCTGTAGACTTTCACAGATTACATGTCTCGCATTCAAACTGCATAAATCTCTCTGTCTATGCAAATATCGACATCATGAAACCAAATACAAAGTTGAAAAAACTGAGGCACTCAAAAAGTATATCATCAAACTGATGAAGACTGAAGGGCCGAAATGCGTTGGCGTGATTTTAACTTTATCAGCCATGTGGTATTAAAGGCTTTTAATTATTTTGTACTTTGTATTTGAGACTGGTCCCTACACTGAAGAGCACCAAAACTACAAGTCTGCACAATTTTTGTTTATCCAAGTAGCACTCCCGCCCTCTAAAATCATGAAATTAGTTTTTAGTTTTAATTGTAGAAAGTGAACAAGTTACTTCAGTTTTATTCAGGACCATAACGTTAGTTTTGTTGAGTGTGTCACTAATGCAACGTTGTTGTTTCCTTTACGTTTTTGTCTTTCTTCCCTTGATAGTTGTGGATAAATTGTTCATGTTAAAATGTTTATCCTTTGTGGTCCTTGTTTGTTGAAGATTTGAGGCAGATTTATAAAGCTAGTGGAGACTACACCACACATTTACACACACATTTTGCCACAGAAAAGCATTAGCCGACAGTTCCACAGCCTACAGGACAGGACTTGTAGCTGCTGTATTTTATTGATATGCAATCTTCACTGTTTCCTTGGTGAATACGCTTTATAAATTACACCAACAAACCACACCCAAATCACACCTGCACATACAATACAGTATATGGGACTATTAATGCTCTAAAAGTATACTGATGTTCAAATGCTTTTCTTCTTTTCTATTTAAAAATGACCTTGTTTTGTTATTTAATTGTCAAATACACATTCCAAATGATTCCTTATTAATTAGTTTAGTAACAATTTTCATATTGCTTCATATTGTCCCATCTCTACCTGCTCTGGTGAAGTTTCAGTACATTTCTATCAGTGAGTGTGTATACATGCACGAGTATCCCGGTTATAATCGGGTTTTTTGAGTTTCCCAGTTTCGTCATAGTGCATGTATACAGTTTCAGTATCCCGGGTATTTTCCGATAGTAACCGGGATACTGTAGCTTGTATACGCAGTATGCCTGTTACTGCAACATAAATTTGAGTGTGCATGTGTCCAAAAGACCAACACTTTTCAGTCTTTTCACCACTACAGCAGCGACATAAATAAAGTGACCAAACATGAGTGAAATAACTGCGCTAAACCTGCACAGGAATCTGCACTCGTACGATCGCTGAAAAGTTAAACATGAAACATCTCCTATACGATATACGCACAGAACAGACTCACCATCATCAGCCACTCTTCTGTCACAGAAAAAACACATATATTCCACTGAGTCGTGTCCTTTAGTCCAACAGAAGCTGAACCACATCAGCGGCACAAGGAGCGAGCTGTTTTTCTCAGCACTAACAGTTTATGCTCATTAGCCATGTGGTCGTAGTTTCAGTAAAACATAAACAAATGTGACAAAGCTGAATTATATTATCAAACAGGCTGATGTGGTTATGGTTCATATATTATAAAGCTGAGTTTATTTATGCAGAATATTTTAATAAATAATCTACACGTTGGGTTTGATGTGTGCAGTGGATTGTGGGATATCTCATAGCACCGTACCACTGGTTAGAACCCATGGATCTATAGGCGAGTTTCAGCTGACGTCATTGTTATTAAAAGCCCGCGTTGCATGCTGGGAAATATTTTGATTGGAGGCAAGAAACACGATAGCGTCAAACACAGTGCGTAACCTCGCGTATTTCTCCCCGATAATGGTAAATTCCTGCTGCATTATCAGATGCGCAAATAGAAGCACGGAAGAAGGAAAATGTCTTTTTCGTATTCTGAGTGAAAAGAACTAATGGTGAATTAAACGACTTTCAAACATTTGCAGAGCAAACGTAGAAGATCCTAACAAACCGTGGACTCCAACAAGTTCAACAACACATCGAGACTCTTGGAGGTTTTCATCTTTTCTGCTGTGAATGGCCCAGGAGTTTCCACCAAGTCATTGTGGATATCGCCACAGTGAATATTTGTCCAGGTAGTTGGCGATTCAGACCAGAAATTTGGTTTGGTCCACCTTTTGTCGGGGTTGAAAAGGGTGATTTGGCTCCATCGATGTTTATGACCAATTTCTGGTCAAATGGTCTTGGGTCCTCTGCCGTTAGAGTGGATAAATAACCGGGATCAATACCCTTTACGTGCTTTCTCGCTCTGTTCGTCATGTTGAATTAGTGTTTATTGCCGCCGACCAAAATAATTCCCAGCATGCAACGCACGCTTTTGTCAACAACGAAACTCTCCTATTAAAATAACCTCCCGAGCTTCCTGTTTGTATTTTTCCTGGTTTATTAACTTAAAATTAGGTTAATTTTTGAGCTTGCGTATTTGTAAGATTATGTCAAGAAATCGGGATACTCCATTTGATCATGTATACATGAATATGAGTATCCCGGTTTCTTAGCGTGCATATATACGCATAACTGGGATATGGCTAATAACCGGAATACTGATGTGCATGTATACGCGCTCACTGTGTCTATCGTTTGTGAATCCTTGTGTCAGCAGAGTTAAAATACATGGGTTTGAACCTGTTTGCAGTGGAAATATGTTTTTCTTTTATCATTATTTCATGCAAATCGAGCTGTATCACTCTCAAATATGCACAGATCATTCTCATGTCACACTTTCCTCATATCGTGTGACCATATTTAAGTTCTCGCTGCATTTTGACTCTGCTCATTCTCTTGTGCTGAATCATTCCAGAGCTTTTTCTCGGATGTTCAGCTGATGCAGTGAATTCCATTAAAGGATTATCAAATATGCATCATTCACGCAGCCGGACTTTTCTCTGCTAACTGGGGCCGTCCACTGAAAATTTTACAAGCAAAAGCACCAAATGAAGATGTGCTAGAAAAGTATTCCTTGAATATAAACGGCAATATGGTCTCCACTCATTAAAAACGAAACATGTTCTATTATTTATTTAGCAGTTTTTCATGAATTTAAAGTCATTATTCTACTTTCATTACATTTTTCTTAGCTCATATCAATTTAGTTGTACTTTTATATCTTTATATCTGTCATTGTTGTTTCTGACCATACATACAGTATATACAGTGTTGGAGAGTAACTTTGTTGAAATAAATGGATTACACAGAGGTATTTTGGGCTATAACCAACCCCCACCCCCCCTTTTTTTTTTTATTTTTATTTTCCACTCATTGCCGGAAACTAAACCAGGTCTAAACTAGATCTAAACCAGGTCTAAACCAGGTCTAAACCAGGACTAAACCAGGACTAAAACCAGGACTAAACCAGGTCTAAACCAGGTCTAAACCAGGACTAAACCAGGACTAAAACCAGGACTAAACCAGGACTAAAACCAGGACTAAACCAGGACTAAACCAGGTCTAAACCAGGTCTAAACTAGATCTAAACCAGGACTAAACCAGGTCTAAACCAGGACTAAACCCAGGTCTAAACTAGATCTAAACTAGATCTAAACCAGGTCTAAACCAGGTCTAAAACAGGATTTAACAGGACTAAAGCTGCGTGGCCATGTCTCCTTCTCTTCTATCAATAATATTTTTAATACAGTTAAGCAAAGGCTGGACTTTTTATTTTCTTTTAGCAGATAAAACATCTTATGTTACGATTTCCTCGTCTTTGCTTCTCTACAGAAAATCAAGTAATCCAAAGTATTCAGATTACGTTACTCACTTTAAGTATTTTAATGGATTACGTTACAAACTACATTTTGGGGAATGTAATCTGTAATCTGTAGGGGATTACATTTTAAAAGTCACCTTCCCAACACTGATTATCTACACAGATTTGACAGTTTCCACGTCTCAGTCTCCTGTGTCTTGACGTCTTTACTTTGAAAACATGAGGGTGCAGCTCCATCTTGTGGCATAATCCTTCTTTACCAGCTGCAACAAAACTCAAAAATACATTTCTGTTTCTTTCTGTATACCTTATGTTTCCTAAGAAGAGAGAATGGTATTTCTATTTTTTTATGACAGCCCTCTCTGGTGGCTGGAGGTAGAAGCTTTAACCACAATGGAACATATCAACCTTTATTATATATTTTTTTAAATATTGGCCAAAATTTATTTATTAAATCAAATTTTAATAGTGTCCAAGCATTACAAAAATGTGTTCATGGAGTTACTTTGTCTTGAGTGTTCTGCAGGACGGTATTAGTCTGATTTGTCATGCTATTTAATATTTACAGGAGTTTTTATTTTTTATTTTTTTGCTCAAATATACAGGGTGTCCCAAAACATCTGACATCGTTTAAAAAGCAGTTATCTTGAAAACTACTAAGTGTAGCTCAGTGAAACTGAACAGTTTAGGTGTTGAACATCATAAGTTTATTATGGGACTGCAAAACTTGACATCATTTTAAAAGCAATTATCTTAAAACCCACTAAATCCAGCTCAGTGATGATGTTGATGTTGGTCTACCAGATCCTTTTGCCCGGCATAAAGAGTCTCCTCTTTAGACTTTTGGTATCATGTCCAAATTTGTTTGTCAGTTGGTGAAGTTTTTCCAAATTTTGCATTAAAGTTAGTTTAGATTAGTTTATTTATTTCATGAGACAGGGACAGTGCACAATCTACATTATCCTTGACAGATGTTTGTACCAGGTTGTAGCACCAGTGTTCATTTCCACCTGTCGTCCCTGGGCAGGTTACTGGACTGATTTTATTTCATTGACCTTAGCTCTCATCTATTCTTCCTGGAGACCTGTGTAGTGTGCAGCATGCAGTGTTGGGGAGTAACAGATTACATGTACTGGAGTTACGTAATCAGAGTACAAATTTTGAGTAACTGTATTCAGTTACAGTTACTGTTTCAGTGAGTGGTAATTGGATTACAGTTACTTTGTTGAAATAAATGAATTACATAGTGGTATTTTGTATTTTCCTGTTTTCCTGTTTCCACATGTTGGGCTATATCCCTCTTTTTATTTTATTTTATTTTATTTTATTTTTTTCCCCGGTAATTCCACTCATTGCTGTAAAATAAACCAGGTCTAAACCAGGACTAAACCAGGTTTAAACCAGGTCTAAACCAGGATTAAACCAGGTTTAAACCAGGTTTAAACCAGGTTTAAACCAGGACTAAACCAGGACTAAACCAGGACTAATCCAGGACTAAACCAGGACTAAACCAGGACTAAACCAGGACTAAAACCAGGACTAAAACCAGGGGTAAACTAGATCTAAACCAGGTCTAAACCACGTCTAAACCAGGACTAAAACAGGACTAAAACAGGATTTAACATGTCTCCTCATCTTCTATCAATAATATTTTTAATACGGTTCAGTAAAGTCTGGGCTTTTTATTTTCTTTTAGCAGAAAAAGCATCTTATGTGAAGATTTCCTCATCTTTGCTTCTCTACAGCAAATCAAGTAATCCAAAGTATTCAGATTACATCACTCACTTTAAGTAACTTAATGGATTCCGTTACAAAACTACATTCTGTTGTATGTAATCTGTAATCTGTAGGGAAATACATTTTAAAAGTAACCTTCCCAACACTGGTAGCATGAAGGCTGCACAGTCTTGGGTGAGTGTGTGAGCAGATTCCGAGATGCAAAAATGACTTCTCTTTGGGACTGAACGGCTCAACCTGAAAACAGAACAAAAATAAAACATTAAATATAAAATCTTAATCTGTTTCTATACATTCTGTGAAAATTTGAGGCTATTTCAAGAAGAATTGCCAATTATATTATTAATGGCCTTCAAAATGATGTCACATTTTTGGGACACCCTGTATTTCAAAAACATTCAGTGTAACTATGACAATGGACACGCCTCTCCACAGATCTGACCTGTAACCTGCTTATCTTACTTGAGACAAAGCAGATCAAGCAAAGTATATCTGTAGAACACTGGTAAAGCGATGAATAACACCTGGATACGTCAATAGTTCAGTCCAGGTGAGAACAAGACACAAAAACATAAAAAAAAAAAAAAAAAAAAACTAAAACAACAAAAGTTAGTGATGGGTGAATGGAGCCTCGTGAAGCATTGACACCTCAGTCACAATATTGTCTCAAATGGTTGGACGTGCCTGAGGCCTTGAAGAAACACTGACCTCTAGTGGACAAATTTAACTATTGGCACACAGGTGTCTCAGCATCGATGAAGTATTGTTAGTGTAAGACAATACTTGTGTGCAGAGCGACACCGTACCAACAACAACAATAATAATGATGATTTAAAATAATATGTAAAGAGCAACATAAATAGCTGCTGTAAATAAGAAAATAGGTGTTACCTTGTTAGGTGGAATTAGATCAAAGTGATCCCAAACCATGGATCACTTTTTTCCACTTGTAGATGCCATCGAAAATGAAACAAATGCCAAAAGTCGCCAAAATCACCACTAACGTCACACAATACTCCTCACTACCCAACATTTTTAACAAATATTGGTGCATCTTTTATCCTGTAGCAGTTTAGTGCTCGTCAAACCACAGAAGTGCGCTGAACACTCTGAAACACTCTGAACCAATCACAGAGCGGAACATTCGCTGAGCCAATGAAACGCTTCAATACACTGAAGCGATTGACACGCAGAGTGAAGCAGTCGGGGGAGGGACCCACACTTCCACACTTTGGTCACGTGAGCGGCTGCTGCGAGACGAGCTCCGAGGCAGCGCTTCAGAGTGATTTGTTTCAGAAAGAACGAGACGTGCTCCAGAGCTCCGACTCATTTGACCATCACTAACAAAACTCCTCCTCTTTCCTCCAAATGCACACACACACACACACACACACGCACACGCACACGCACACACACACACACACACACACAAGTAAATAAAAATAAAAGTAATGTGGGAGAGCAGCATAACCACAGTTTTAGTCACTATACTTAACTATTATTATTTTCACCATCATCTTTTCCTTTCATAATTTTTTACTTTTTACTACAATCTTAAAGCAATATTGTTAAAGGTATTTTCTTTTTCTTCCCCTCTTTTTTCCTTAAAAAGATTTAAAAGATTAATTATCTTTTTTTAAGAATATAAATCATGAATTGTTGTTATGAATCTTTGTTTTAAGGATTGCCTTTATATTTTTTGATTATTAAACTTTTTTTTTTCACTGTGGGCCGCATATTGAAACTTATATACATATACATACAAACTTATTACATATTGAGTGAAGAACTACAGACAGACCTGTGAAATGAATCATAATGTTGCATTTGACTGAGCCTCCACACCTTAAAAAGCTTGGATGATTTAGTTCTGTATCACATTAAAATGTTTGTGAAGTTATGATATCAGTTTTTGCAGTTTAGCAGGAAGTCTAAAGATGAGCAAAAATAGTTTGGACTCCCCTGGTTTAGTTTGTTTTCATGTTTTTGACCTGAATAACTTTTAAATCAACATGATTGCAGCAGTTTTGATCCATAATGAAGCCATAATTCCTCTCTAAACTACTAAACTAAACAACTAAAATATCTCTTAACTGACTCAAACTTTTTTCCAGTATATGTAATTTTAGGCCCAACTCTTCTGAAGTCCTGTTGCCAATCGTGTTCCCATATTTGTCTGTGTGGTGCTGTGCGGTGGTTATTTTGAGACGCCGCTCCTCACATGAGCGTGTGGAGAGGCAGGTGCTCGGCTGGCGGCTTCCCCGGGCACAGATGGAGCGGCCATCTTGTCTCCCCGTGTCCCTCTTCCCACAGTTGTGTCCCATTTCCTCTTCACGCTCCTTCTGTCCTGTAAACACTGGATTATTTTACTTTACGAACCCACATGCTACATTACAAAAGCATAAATATGTTGTATGTTAAGTGTTACTACAGTCTCTGTGTTGACATTCATTACGTTTTTCTGAGGGCCATACAAAAGATAAAATACAGGGTGTCCCAAAAAATTTTGCAGGCCAAATTTCCACAGAATGTATAGAAACAGATCGAGATTTTATATTTAATGTTTTGTTTTTCTTCTGTTTTCAGGTTGAGCCGTTCACTCCCAAAGAGAAGTCATTCTGAGTCTTGGAATCTGCTCGTACACATCATGTAATCCTTTAGCCCTGCACAAACAGCCTTCCACTTCAAAGTTTTGGTACCAAGTCCAGATTTATTTGACAGTTGGTGAAGTTTTTTCCAAATTTTTCATTGAAGCCTGCGCAGTCTTAGGTGAGTGTGTACGAGCAGATTCCAAGACACAAAATGACTTCTCTTTGGGAGTGAACAGTAGCCACGCTGGCGCCACCTAGTGCCTCTGCTCAATTTCATTTCTCTCCAGCGACTAGGTCAGGAGTCAGAATACACTAGACGGTTTACAAGAACCCCGGACGTTGTAGACCGAACACCAACCAATCAGTGGAAGAGCTGAACCAACCTGAGTTGTTACTGCATGTGACCAACGTGACCCAACCCAGAGTCCTGCACGGGTCCATTTTTAGAGACCCGCACGCCCACACCCGTTAACATTCCACACATTACCGCCTATGCCCGTGATAACCCAGGACTAACCCAGGACTAGCCCAGGACTAACCCAGGATTAGCCCAGGACTAGCCCAGGACTAACCCAGGATTAGCCCAGGACTAACCCAGGACTAACCCAGGACTAACCCAGGACTAGCCCAGGACTAACCCAGGACTAGCCCAGGACTAGCCCAGGACTAGCCCAGACAACCCAGGACTAACCCAGGACTACCAGGACTAACCAGGACTACCCAGGACTAGCCCAGGACTAACCCAGGACTAGCCCAGGACTGACCCAGGACTAACCCAGGACTAGCCCAGGACTGACCCAGGACTAACCCAGGACTAACCCAGGACTAAGGTGCACCTGCGTAGACCGTTGGGTGACCGCAGGTGAAAGGACCGGCATAGAGCTCCGTGCTGCACAAATAAGTGAGGCCGTCGCCCGATCGTGCTTTGCGGGCACCTTCTCCACGTGCTCGGGGCTCTCTCTGTTAGTCTGCGGGTACCCGACCTGGAGCAGGATTCTGACCCGACCTGGCGCAGGACTCTGACCTGACCTGGTGCAGGATTCTGACCCGACCTGGAGCAGGACTCTGACCTGACCTGGTGCAGGACTCTGACCTGTTACAGTGAGAGCTGGAAAGATGCAGCGACACTTGTTCCAAAGCCAAATGTTACTTCTCCTGCTACACACGTTATATCCACACGACAGCTCAGGTACATGTGCATCTGCCCATCATCAGAGACAGTTTTCAGAGCCCTTGAAATATTATAACTCCGGGGGATGTGGGGTGGGGGAGGGGGTGCAATATCATTGCACTGTTGAGCTGTTGAGCTGTTACCGCACCGCGACATGTTCACTCTCTGCTTTGTTTGCTGTTGTGCTGGCAATTACTTGGACACTACTGAGCGTTCCGGCACATTCCACACAACACGACCAACTCACAACAGAGGACACACTCTGGATCTGGTCATCACCTATGGCCTGACCACTAGTGTGTCCTCTGTTGTTGACCTGGCTGTGTCTGACCACTACTGCGTGTTTTTTAACATCACTGGTTTTATACAACGTGAGACCTCTGTGAGAACTGTGAGGAAGCGCCGTCTGACCCCTGAAGTGGCTGCAAATTTTATCGAAGTTTTAGATAAAAATCCCCCAATGGTTTTACCTGCCCCTTGCGATTTTATCACCGACTATTTTAACAGTAAACTACGGTCAGCTCTGGATCTGGTTGCTCCACTCAAAACTAAAAGCATAACCAAAATAAAACCTCCATGGAGAACTGAAGAGCTGACAAAATTCAAGAGAGAGTGCAGGAGGGCAGAACGGAGATGGAGAAAAAACAAAACTACAATAAACTACCAATTATTCAGTGATCAACAACGTACATACAACAACGCAATAAGAAATGCAAGAAACCATTACTTTTTCCACAATAATCACCAATCACAAGAATAATCCTAAGTCCTCTTCTCAACCATTAACAACATTTTAAACCCTGATTTTAGCACATTTTACTTAACACCACTGACTCTCTCTGTGAGCAGTTTGCAGACCACTTCACGGATAAGATAAACACTATCAGATGTGATATTTTATCTTGTCAAAACTCTGTTTTTAGTACATCTGAGTGTTTGTCTAGTCCAGAGGAAACACTGGACAGTTTTGTCCTGGTTAATGCTGAGATGCTTGACAAAGTTTTCTCCTCAGTGAGGCCCACCACATGTCTTTAGATCCAATTCCCACTCAATTTTTTAAGTCATTTTATGGATCTTTTAGGGATGAGCTTTTAACCATGATGAATTGCTCTCTTCAGACGGGGGTCTTTCCCTCTGCCTTCAAAGCAGCGGTGGTGAGGCCCCTGCTGAAGAAGAGCAATTTAGATTTTAATGATTTTAACAACTACCGACCAGTGTCTAACCTACCATTTTTAAGCAAAATTTTAGAAAAACTCGTTTTATCCAACTAAACAATTTCTTAGACGATCACAACATCTTGGAAAAATTTCAGTCTGGTTTTAGGGTGAACCACAGCACCGAGACCGCCCTGGCAAAGATTTTAAATGATTTTAGATTAAATTATGATTCACAAAAGGTGACCGTGTTGGTTCTACTGGATCTGAGCGCTGCCTTTGACACAGTAGACCACACTATTCTTTTAACTCGCCTAAAACACCTCGGCCTCTCCGGTGCTGTTCACAGATGGTTCACATCCTACCTCACAGACAGAACATTTATGGTGAGTGTAGACACATGCTCCTCCAGGGTCCATAAAATCACATGTGGTGTGCCCCAGGGCTCCATTTTAGGCCCTGTGCTTTTAACTTGTACATGCTCCCTCTTGGTGGTGTCATCAGGAGACATGGAATCAACTTCCACAGCTATGCAGATGATACGCAGCTTTACATCTCCATGTCTCCTGATGACACCAGACCAATGGATGCCCTTTTTAACTGCATTCTAGAAATTAAGTCCTGGATGGCAGAAAACTTCCTCCAGCTTAACCAGGACAAAACTGAGGTTTTAGTCATTGGTCCTGAGGCCCAGAGAGAGAAACTTTTACCCAAATTCCAAACACAGTCCTTTAACCCATCTCCTCTAGTGAAAAACCTGGGCGTCATTTTTGACTCTGAGCTGACTTTTATCCCACACATTAAGAACATCACAAAAATTGGTTTTTATCACCTAAAAAACATAGCCAGAGTCCGCTCCCATTCTCTCTCTGGCCAACACCGAGACGCTGATGCATGCTTTTATCACAGTCGAATAGACTACTGTAATGCCCTGCTCTCTGGTCTTCCCAAAAAGAGTATTTCAGGTTTGCAATTATTACAAAAATTCAGCAGCACGTGTCCTGACGAGGACCAGAGGTGGGACCACATTACACCGGTTTTAAAATCACTGCATTGGCTCCCTGTGTGTTTCAGGATCGATTTTAAAGTTCTTTTACTGGTTTTTAAATGTCTTAATGGTCTTGGGCCTTCTTATCTTTCAGAACTGCTTTTACCTTACGAACCCTCGCGGACCCTGCGCTCCTCTGGCAGCAGGTTCCTGGTCATTCCCAAAGTCAGGACACACACTCACGGAGAGGCGTCTTTTCAGCACTATGGCCCTCGTCTATGGAACTGCCTGCCAGAGGAGCTCAGGGCTGCAGAGAACGTTCATGTTTTTAAGAGTAGGCTCAAGACCCACCTTTTTAGCTTAGCTTTTGATTGAAATCTTATACTTTTACTTGTTTTTATTGTACACATTTTACTATATTTATTTATCTTAGGCATATTTTTTAGGATTTCCAGTGTTTCCTTTGTAGGAGCCCTCTGCATCGGGAGTGGAGGTCAGCTGTGGCTGCTGGGTCTGTCATGTGGGCTCCTGGTGGAGGGATGGTGCTTGGGCCTCAGGTGTCTGGGCTTCATCTCTCCCCTGGACCCTGTGGTGGTTCCTGGTGGTGGTGGACGTCTCTCTGCTCCCGGTGCAGACGGCTCCTCTGATGGTGCTTTTCTCAACTGGTTCGCCTGTATTCAGCCTCACATTTTATTGTGTCCGGTTATGTATTTTAGCATGTGAGTGTGAGTGTGTGTGTGTGTGTGTGTGTGCATGTTTGTGTGTATGTGAGTGTGTGTTTGGGTTGTTTGACTATTGGGGTGCGGGGGTTGGGTTGGTGGGTGGGTGTTGGGTGGTTGGAAATGCGGACTGTTTTAATCACTGTAAAGCACTTTGTGTTGCATTTTGTATGAAAAGTGCTTTATAAATAAAGTTTGATTTGATTTGATTTGATTTGAAATAGCAGCGATTGGTTAAAAAAGTACCTGCCTACCGTCGAGCGAACAAATCCTAATGCTGCGAGGTCATGATGAATCAGATTAGGTGAACGGCATGGCTCAACCTGAAAACAAAACATAAATAAAACAATAAATATAACATCTTGATATGTTTCTATACATTCTGTGAAAATTTGAGGTTATTTCAACAAGAATTACCAAAATTATTGACCTGTGAAATGACGTCACATTTTTTGGGACACCCTGTACATTGTTTAGAATTGTTGTCATGACAACTGCTCTCATTTTTAATCACTGCCAAACGGCACACCTGCCTATTAATATAGAAGTTGGTGGTTCCATCTCCATCAGCAACAATACTGGGTCCTTGAGCAAGACACTTCAGATAATTTGCCTGTTAAATCTTTTTTTCATTGGTTGTGCTTGGACAGATCAATACTTATATAGTGTATACATTTTGGAAATAATTGTTTATGAATCCCATTCACTTCACTGCACTTTCTTGTAGTAAAACTCTAGTATTTTTTGTAGTACCAGAATTACCGTATTTTTTTATTCTAGTTAAATAACGATACATTTATAAAGGCACAAAATGGCAGCCACATCTTGTCAATCTGACCCAGGGCAACTCCTACACCTCCTACACCTCCTACACTTCACCACTACAGACGATGGAGTAAATGGAAAGTGTTTGCTGTATTGAACACAGTAAAAGTGTGTTTGTGTGTAGTTGTGTGCGGTTGTGTGTAGCAGTAGCTGAGTTTGTGTGTGTGACCGTAGGTAGATTCTCCCGATGGACTTTTCGATGAGGAGGCGTGGCCGGGTCCGGACGGGGAGCGAATCAGTGAAGTCCCCGCTCCACCTTTCTCCTCCCTCTATCCTCAAAGCCACGCCTACTTTCAGGTAACTCCGCCTCCCGCTAGCATGCTGCATGTCTGTGTCTGGGAAGTCTGTGGGAGCATGACATGTGGTTGGTCATTTTAAGAAACATATGGGCCCTTTTTTGTTGTTGCTTTTGATGCTTTTTAAAATATAATAATACTGATACTAATAAAAGGTCATAAGGGTTTTTCCTAAGGTTTGGAGAAAAGTGTGTCTCATATCTCCACTTTTTCTCAGTGTTTTCACAAGAATAATTTAGTTTTGTAGAAATATCAACTTGCTCATACTTCTCTTTCTTAACAACCTTCATATATTTTGCAAATTTTGTAACTCAGTAGCAAAAAATAGAAGCAAATTACATTTCATAAACCCACCCAGGAAGAATGGTGAATATTTAAGCGTGACTGGATCATTCAAAACCTGGAAATGGTTTAAGCTTTTTAAGACGATCAGTGACCAGTATGTTTCCAGCAACTGTGAAAATGGATTTTTCTGACTGTAGTTACATACTATAACCTGCAGAGGGCGGCAGAGGCCAACTGTAGGATAGAGGAGCAGAGCCACAGAAGCAGGCCTTTGAGCGTAAAGGTGCACTGTGGAATGTTTCTGGTTGGTGATGTTATTGCTTTGTCTGAAATGCACCTCCAGAGACATAAAAGGGGCATCATTAAGCTTAATTACAGGTCAGATCTGTGCAGAGGCTACCCAGCTGAATGTAATGTAAGTGTATGTGACTGAATTGAAATGATAAAAAGTGTAACTCTGTACCAGACCTGGGCATTGTACAGCTCCCAGGTCACATGCAGCCCTTTAGTTAACTCTGACCGGCCATTTAAGCTCATTTGGAATTACAAAATAAACATATTTGATCATTTTAACTCATGCATGGACTAAAGCTGCATTGTTTTTATTTTAGGGGTGTTTTTATTTTGACATTTTTTGTTCGGCAGCCTCACTTTTTCATTGCTTCGTCATAACCTAAACTCTTATTAGTCTGACCAGCTCATCAAAACAATGTTATTTACTGCTTTTTTTTATAAAGAAATACAATTCATATTACACATTTTTTTTCATGTGGCCCCATGGAAAAAAATAATTGCGCACCCCTGCTCTATACCATGAAACTTATACAGCTATGAGATGTCCATGGAGACAAGCATGTAGCGAGGTAGTGAACCCGCACCAGAAAAGTTACACACTGCACCTTTAAGCTTAACAGAATCACCACACTCAGTTGATGTTTTGTTGTTGTTGCCTTTTTTGCCCTTTTTCTTGTGTTGCATGTTGCAAACTGGATTTTGAGTTCTGCACCACTCACCAATATGATTTTCTGAGACTAACTTTTTATTTTATTTTATTTTTTATTATATTATGGTTTTATATTGCACAGTTGTCCTGAGACAGTCCAAAGACACTTTGAATCAATGGTGTCACATTTTTAAGTGGTGGAAGTTGTTTGCAGATGTCAGTTACTCTTATAATGTTGGATCTGTTGGCTCAAAATCATGTTCTTTATTATGAAAAAAAAGTCATTGTTTATGTACATTATTATGTACAAAATAATTAAAAGCCTTTAATACACATTTACAATACATCTGCTTATGTATCCCCCATGTACATTATATCTAATTCCCTCCTGTTCATGCTGCCATATTTACAGTATTTGTATATATTCACTACAGTCTACACTGTAATATACTGTATATTCTCTATATTGTATAGACTGTACATTCTCTATATATGGCACTTGCTGCTCCTGCACTTCTGATTAGATGATAAACCACATTTAATTTGTATTTATACATGTGTAATGACAATAAAGTTGAATCTACTCTAATCTAATATGTCATTGTCTCTGCCTGGAATGTTCCACAGTGTGACATTAAACAGTTCTATTTTACATTTATACAATTACAGGTGGTTTTACAGCTCAAAAACACCTAGAAAAACAGGAATTCTGACTGTAATTGGGAATGTCTCTCCACAGATCTGACCAGTAACTTGGTCTACATGGAGATAGGCAAGGCAAGGCAAGGCAAGTTTATTTGTACAGCACAATTCGTACACAAAGTAATTCAAAGTGTTTACAGAATAAGAAATACATTAAAATCATAATAAAAACAAATCAAAACATAAATAATCATAAAGATTAAAATAAAAAAAGAGAGACATAAATTGGAGAGAAGAGTGCGGAATGAAAACCTTTCAGTTATTTGCACAGTTAAACAGAAATGTTTTGAGTCTGGATTTAAACAGCGTCACAGAAGAGTCTGTCTCACATGTTCAGACTGTTCCAGGTTTTAGCTGCATGAACCTGAAACTCTGACTCCCCTTGTTTAGTCGTGACTCTGGGCACCAGCAGGAGGCCGGTCCCTGAGCTCCTCAGAGTGTGAGATGGTTCATATGACACTAACATGTCACAGATGGACTTTGGTGCTCGGCCATGGAGAGACTTGTACAAGCAGAGCTGCTTTAAAGTCTATTCTCTGAGCCTGAGATAGAAAGGTTTAATGCCATACTGTGAAACATTCCAGACAAAGCAATAACATTTGACTGGCAGTTGACTTGGCAGTTGACTAACTCTCCAGTGAAAAAAGTTACACCTTTATGCTACAGCCATTCTGTAGGTGTGCCAATTCATATTTCACAAAGTCAGATCTTTCTTTTGTTTTCTCAGCTCTTGTACTCTAGTTTAAGAATTACGTATAAGCCATGCTGTTATGTTTTCTCATCAAAAACATATCCAGAGTTGTGTTTTGTTTCATTCACACATGTTTGAGTAATCCTTTATTATTAGTCTGTCTTCATCTCCAAAGCTCAAAATGTTCTGTTCCAACTTGTGATGTCGTGAAGCGGGAGTTTTCAGCTTTTACCTTTTTTTTTAAAAAGTAGAAATTGGCAATTCCAGGTCTGAAATCATCCAAATGATTTTAGTGAAGGTGTATGGAGTTAAAACACAGTGGAGAACTTCACGTATTTCTATAACTGTTTTCAGTTTTGGAGAAGAACTCATCCTAAATCTGCAGGGTTTGTGAGTTAAATGTGTGAATGAAAGAAAAACACAACTCCAGGTCTGTTTGTGATGAGGAAACAACATTAGAACATACAGTACATCAGAAAATAACCTAATATGAGCCTTTGAGAATCTACCAAGCCACTCTTGCCCAATCTGTGTTTTCTTAAGAATGAAATGAAGGCTTTAATTTTGTCAAACTATTTTTTTTAAATATTGGACTATATTTACTGTACAAGTGCTCCAACCACAAAGTCCTGAGTCATATATTTTTGAGTTATAGCGTTCTACTCCAGTCTTCAAATAGCACGGATCTCGATTTATTTAGTACATCTGTCTCAAACACAGCCTGGTCCATTTGACTAATTTCCCAGAGCAGAAGCGCAGACTGGACAGAAGCAGTGCCAGCATCGATGAGGCTTAAATAAGTCTGAGTCTGTGTGTGTGTGTGTGTGTGTGTGTGTGTTGCTCAGAGTTGTACAGGCACAGGGCTCCATCATTAGGCTAATGTGAGGAAGCTACACAGACACAGGGGCCATGTTTGTTATGTCCATCTGAAGAGCCACTCCCACACATACACACACACACACACACACACACACACACACACACACACACACGCTGCTCAGGGCCGGGGCAGGGACGACAGACTGTAGTGCCGACTGGTGCCACTTTCAAGATGCTACGACAAATGTAACATAGTTTAAAGAAACATTTCCATAAACAAGTTGAACAGTTTAATAATCTTTGGAATGAATCTTTACAAATTCACACAAGTCCATCTTGGCAGGCTCCCGCTGCTGCGATTAGGCCTGGGCCAGAGTTCAAGGACCAGTCGGACCTGTCACAGCTTCAGACCAAACCACAGTGGTCTGGTCTGAAGCCAAAAGGAGCTTTACTCACAGAGCTTTTTTACAACGGTTGGAAGTCCTGTCCTGCACGGGTACGGAACGTCCGGTTAACTGTTTTCTGTGGCAAAATGTGTGTGTAAATAGCTGGCGTATTCTTCACCAGCTTCATAAATCTGCCCTATCACCAAATCTTCAACCAACAATGTCCACAAAGGATAAACATTTAGAATTAATCCACAACTATCAAGGGAAGAAAGACGAAAACGTAAAGGCAAACAATGACGACATATTAGTGAATTACTGAACAAAACTAATGTTATGGTCATGAATAAAACAGAAGGAACTTGTTCACTCAGATTGATTCTCGGTTTAAAATTAAAAATCAATTTCATGATGTAGATATTTGCATAGACAGAGAGATTAGTACATTTTAAATGCTAAACATGTCGTCTGTGAACATCTGGAGTCTTCAAACTGCACAAATCTCTCCATCTATGCTAATATCCACATCATGAAATCTAATTTAATTTGAATTCTAGAATCAGTCTGAGTGAACAAGTTTTACTTTTTAATGAATTATTTACAGTGTTGGGGAGTAATGGATTACATGTAGAAGCATTATGTAATCAGAGTACAAATGATGAGTAACTGGTAACAGTTACAGTTACTGTTTCAGTGAGTGGTAATTGGATTACAGTTACTTTGTTGAAATAAATGGATTACACAGTGGTATGTTCCTGCTTTCACATTTTGGGCTAAACCAGAACTAAACCAGGACTAAACAATATGACACTTGACATTAAGGGGAACATAACTGAAGGCAGCACTCATCTCATATACACATCTTTTCTCTATCCATAATATTTTTAATATGCTTAAGGAAAGACTGGGCTTTTTATTGTCTTTTAGCACATAAAAGATCTCATGTTAAGATTTCCTCGTCTTTGCTTCTCTACAGCAAACAAAAGTCTGTTCATGGAGACTTGGGCTCAACAGACAATTTGAAGAACAAACAAGAATTTTCAGGATGTGGTTGGTACAATCATGTAGTTTTAAAAAACATGACCATATCAAGTAATCCAAAGTATTCAGATTACGTTACTCATTTTAAGTAATTTAATGGGTTACATTACAAACTACATTTTGGGATATGTAATCTGTAATCTGTAGGGGAATACATTTTAAAAGTCACCTTCCCAACACTGAGTATTTATTACTTATTGTTTTATGCATGATCATTACGTTAGTTTTGTTCAGTGTGTCACTAATGCGTCTTTGTTGTTTTCCTTTAAGTTTTCGTCTTTCTTCCCTTGATAGTTGTGGATAAATTCTTCATGTTAGAATGTTTATCCTTTGTGGATCTTGTTGGTTGAAGATTTGGTGATGGGGCAGATTTATGAAGCTGATGGAGAATATGCCAGACATTTACACACACATGTTGCCACAGAAAAACATAAACCGGAAGTTCTGTAACCGTTCAGGGTGGGACATCCAGTTGGTGTGAAGAAGGTCTATTCAGATGTTTCATGTTTGAGTGGGGATGGGCATTTGTTTAAATTTTCTTAATCGATCGTTGGGAGAATTAACGATCAATTATTGATTAATCATTAACGTTTTTATATTAAAATGATCATCATTATTATTTCTATCTGCACTACTAATCTGCATAAATAAATTCAACTGTATGACATATAAACCGTAAACACTCTAGAGCCACATCAGTTCGTTTGAGATTATAATGTGTTTAATTCAGTTTTGCACAAGTTTCACAGAAACAAAACTTAAAACCTCATGGCTAATTTCCATAAACTAAGCAAAGAAAAAAACATCTCTTGTGCGCTGATGCGGTTCAACTTCTGTCGGATTAAAAGACATGACTTAGGTGAATACAGGTTAGTGTGACCAGATTTGTTTGTCAAAACCAGGACACCGTACGGGGGGAGGGAGGTGGGGACTCGACATGGACATTGCTCTACTCTCACCTGGCAAAGCTTTTGAATGTTTTCAGTGTCCTGGTGAACTTTTTCCCACTGGACACCGAAACATATGTGCTGCTTTGTACACTGTGCACATGGACTCCCACTTGTCCATGGAAAGCGTGGAATTTCTTGTACAAGTCATCGTTAAATACACATTTGTGCTTCGGTACGTTGCAGACTGACCCACTGTTTGTGTCTCCTTCTGAGTGCAGAGAGACACAAGTACGGACCTCCGTTTGTCCCCGGACACGGACGTTTGGTGTCCCGACGCTATGCACAGCAACCTACATTTGGTTTGTCGATTAAAAATGAATGTAATTGTGGAAATTCTTAATGATCAATTATCGATTAATCGACTAATCATACCCATCCCTATGTTTGAGTAATCCTTTATTATTAGTCTGTCTACATCTGCAAGTTAACACCTCCTTTTACTTTTAGTTCAGTAGAGATTGGCAATTCCGGGACTGAAATTATCCAGATGATTCTAGTGAAGGTGTGTGACATTTAAAAACACAGTGGATCACTTCCTGTATTACCACATGACATCACACGGCGGAACAGTATTTTTTATTTGAGACAAGAACTCAGCCTAAATATGAAGAGTTTGTGTTTTAAAAATGTGTGAATGAAACAAGTTACATCTCCAGGTCTGTTTGTGATGAGGAAACATTATAACCTAAATCAAAAAACAGAGCCATATGGAGCCTTTAAATCACACTGTGCTCCATTATTACAAAAAAATGAAACCTCCCTCACTCTTTGACGTGGGGATGAAAGCGGCGCTCCCGTGTTGTCTTTGAGTGGAGCTGCTTTTCACTTTGGCCTGTGCATCTGTCTCTGGGTTGTATTTATGAAGTGGTTCCAGTTGGTGCTTACCAGAATGAGCAGGTGTAATGGACGGGCTGGTGCGGGGCCAGATCTCTCCGGAAGCTCACACCACTACAGTATAGATCGTCCGTCTGCGCGGCGCTTTATGGACTCACTGTAAAGATCAGGTTACAGCCAAGTTCAAAACAAGTTATTAGTATTTCCCTCCAGTATGTTATACAGTCAGAAAGACACGGTATAATAAGGATGAATGTGATTTGCTTTGGGTTTGACTATCCAAGTACTACCTTACCTAAAACTGAATGAGTTGAGCTACAGACCGGATTTATTACAGGTCACATCTGTGGAGAGGCGACAATGTTTTTCAATGTATTTTTTAGCATAAAAAAATAAATAAAGCAGGCAATAATAATAGATGATGGACTGATAAAAATCTCTTCCTCACCTTCCGTGGGTGGTCTCTCTCTCTCTCTCTCTCTCTCTCTCTCTCTGTCTCTCTCTCTCTCTCTGTCTCTCTCTCTGTCTCTCTCTCTGTCTCTCTCTCTCTCTCTGTCTCTCTCTGTCTCTCTCTCTCTCTCTCTCTCTCTCTCTGTCTCTCTGTCTCTCTCTCTCTGTCTCTCTCTCTGTCTCTCTCTCTCTCTCTCTGTCTCTCTCTCTCTCTGTCTCTCTGTCTCTCTCTCTGTCTCTCTCTCTCTCTCTGTCTCTCTCTCTGTCTCTCTGTCTCTCTCTCTGTCTCTCTCTCTCTCTCTCTCTCTCTCTCTCTCTCATCCTCATCCAGTTCGGGTCGTCCACCAAAGGCCTTGGAGCTTGAGGGTTCTGCAGTATCTTTGCTGTTTCTGTACTCCACTTTTCTGGACAAAGACAGCTCTTCCTAAAGTCCCTGGAGTTAGTTACTCTTGTTTTGTTTTTTTTTTTGCTGATGTTCCCATTGCTTGATATTGCAGTGTCCACCACCACGGCTCTGCTCTGTTTCTTCTCCAGCACCACTATGTCTGGTTGGTTCGCCATCACCACAAAGGTTGTGGTGAACGACCGAGATACTCGTACTCTGCACAGATGTTTCTGTACACTCTGCCCGCCACTTGGTTATGTCGCTCCATGTTTGTTTCCCTACAGCATCTTACACCTGCAGTTCTGGACTGTCTCAGGAGTCTCTTTGCACAGTCTACACCGTGGCTCTTGTCTGGTGTGGTAGATCTCTTGCTCAAGTCCCCAGGACCTGCTCCTGAGCAGCCAGGATGAGCCTCTGTGTGTCCTTCAGACCAGCCCTCTCAAGCCATTGGTAGAATTTCTTGATATTCAGCCACGTCAGTTATGTTCCAGTGGTACGCCCTGTGTAGGGGCTTGTCCTGCCATGATGGTCCCTCCAGCACCTCTTCCTCTGGACCCCACTGTCTGAGACATTCTCTGAGCACCTCATCCTTGATGTACTCGTAGAGCTTGGATGTTTCATCCTGGACAGTGGTTCCCACACTCACTAGTCCTCGATCTCCTTCCTTCCTGCTCGTGTACAGTCTCAGGGTGCCAGATTTTGGATGAACCCTACATGCATGGTCAGGAGCTTTTGTGTCTTAACATCTGTGGTATCTCCTCCTGTGGCCAGTGCATGATTCCTTCTGGGTGTCTGACCATTGGCAGATGGCACTGTTCAATTACAGTTACTAAGTATATTAATATATATCTACAAGAGATGTGCAAAAATATTCAAATTTCGATATATCGTGATACAAAAATTGGGCTGCTGTATTGAGATATCAGCAAGAGTATTCTTTGGTATCTTTTTTGTGACTGCACTATAATTGTGTTGCTTATTTAGAGGAAGGAAACTTCTTTATACAAAATAGTTGACATATTCACTGTTTTGACTATTAAAATAGATGGATTTCATATTAACGTTGCAGAGGTGGTGGTTTAACAAAGAAATATTGTTGCTAAAATGTAATATATCACAGAGAATCATTGCCATATCGTGATAATATCATTTCATGAGCCGTGTATCGTGTTAAATCGTGTGGGGCCCTGTGATTCCCAGTCCTGTCTCTCTATCTCTCTAGCCATCTGTCTCTCTGCTGTCAGTATGTAAAGACTCACATTAGTCTAAGTGCATGTCGTATGACCAGTGGACTTCCAGTAAACTCTCCATCTCCTGCCCAGACTGCACATTTGTACCTGCCACAGAGAGAAAGGGCAAAGCTGGCTCCTCCATTAAAGATGCATGACGCCAGCTTTTATTTAATTGGTGCTGAAATATTAATGACCTCTGGCATTCACAAGCTGACATTTGACTGCAGACGGGGGCGGGGCTACGGGGAGATGGGCGGTTGTCATAGGTTCAGACATGAAGCCAGAGTTTAAAGTTGAGATGTAGGCCAGTTAAAGGAACCATATGATGCTATTTTCTGATGTGTTCTACTGTTGTTTCCTCATCACAAACAGACCTGGAGTTGTGTTTTGTTTCACTCGCACTTATTTAACACACAAACCCTGCAGATTTAGCTGAGTTTTTCTCTCTGTTCCACTTTGTGATGTCATGTGGTAATACAGAAAGTGTGTTTTGAAACTCCGCACACCTTCACTAGAATCATTTGGATCATTTCAGCCCTGAAATTGCTAATCTCTACAGAAGTAAAGGTAAATGTATCTGACATCATGAAAATTACCGCTACATAAGATTACAAAGTGGAACCTTAGACCATTTATATGAATGGGCTAAAGCTCTGGTTGCCACCTTCTAAACAGGAAGTGCTCCAAGAGGCTCTTCTGGCTCCTTCTGACCCTGGCTCCCGTTGACTTACATTGGGATCTTGTCACTCCTCTCTCTGTACCTGCTGCAGTGAGCCTTGTCATTTTGGTTATAAATGTTCATATTAACTCGCTCTACATGATCGTGGTGTTTTTATTTCTCTATTTTGTCCCTAAATCAAGATCTGAACATAAATAATGGACCAATCAGATCTCTGCTGGTTTGATTGACAGCTAGTGCGTTTCGTTGCTAAGTAAGCTCCCTTCCCGCTTTCTGGTGAAAAGGACAGGCACATTTAATAACCTGAATCATGACTGGCTCTTGTGGTTGCTATGATACTTGTGATCGGATTTCCAAATATGGAGCCTGCCTTCAGGTTCGCTCCTGTATCCGTGAGCATCACAAGCTTCATTTGAGTGGAGCTGAACTCTGTGGGTGACGTCACACTTCACTTTTTCCAGCAGTTTATGGGTGGAACAGAACATTTAGACTTTGGCTACATTCAGACTACAGCCTGAAGTGACCTAAATCCGATTTTTTGGCCCATATGTGACCTGTATCTGATCTTTTAATGACAGTCTGAACAACACAGACCCGATTTTTTCAAATGCGACCAAGGACACTTGGATATGTGCTCCTGAAACTGATACATATCTGAACTTTTGACATGCGACTTCAGTGTGAACGGTCAAAGTGCATTCATCCGACCTACACATTATCAACAAGCCACAAACGTCACTATTCTGTGCTGAAGTAGGCGAAAATAGTTAGTGAACTCTGTGTCACTGAAGTGAAGCACATCACCACTCACCACTCTTGGCTCCGTCTCCACATCCACACGTTCCTTTTAAGGGACGTCGCTGCCGCTGCTCCACAAAACACCACGACCAAAAACCTCGTCCTTCTCCTTCTCAATCTCCTCCTTAAAACAAGTAAGTTGTTCATGTTCTGGCTCCAGTACGAGAGGAACTTTAAAATCTCCAGGTGCTCAATGCTGCGTCCATGTTTGGACAACTTCCGTAAACACAGAGCACGCTCACTGCGGTTGACGTCGTCGTGTCTCCAGTGCACATGCGGGACACTTTTGGGCCATTTACTGTTCACACTGTAGTTCACATACAAGTCACATTTCATTGGAAATGTGAACGACCTCGCAAAAACATTGGATTTCACACAAAAAAAATCGGAATTGAGCGTTAAGCCCTGCAGTCTGAATGTAGCCTTTGTACGACATACGGAGATGTAGACTGATGTAGACATGTTTGTGTTTGTTTCATTCACAAATGTGTACATGAAACAAAACACAGCTCCAGGTTTGTTTTTGAGGAGATAATCACATTATAACATGACTAAAAACCATAGACAGTATTTATAAATGGACATAATGAACGTGATAATCGTCACATTCCAAACAGGTCTGAATGTGGCTCCCCCGGCTCCTTCTGACGCTGGCTCCTGTTGACTTACATTGGAATATTGCCGTCCCTCTCTCTGTACCTGCTGCTGTGAGCCTCGTCATTTTGGTCTTAAATGTTCGTATTAACCTGCTCTACATGATCCTGGTGTTTTCATTTCTCTATTTTGTCCCAAAATCAAGATATGAACATACATAACGAAACAATCAGACACTTTCATTCTGCTAGTGTTAAGAACAGGTTTGATTGACAGCTTGTGCATTTCGTTACTAAGTAAGCCCCCTCCCTGCTTTCCAGTGAGAAGGGCGGGCACATTTAACAACTTCAATCATGATTGGCTCTTGTGGTTGCTATGATACTTGCAGTCGGACTTCCAGATATGAAGCCTGACTCCAGCTTAATTTGAGTGGAGCTGAACTCTGTGGGTGACGTCACACTCCACTTTTTTATACAGTGTGGGGTTGGAACAGAACATTTAGACTTTTGGAGATGTAAACAGATGTAAACATGTTTGTGTACATTTCATTCACAAACGAGTACATGAAACAAAACACAACTCCAGGTTTTTTTTTTTTGAGGAGGTAAATGGACATAGCGAACGTGATAGTCGCCGCATTCCAAATAGGAAGTTTGCATGTGGCTCCTCCGGCTCCTTCTGACACTGGCTCCCGTTGACTTACATCAGAATATTGCCGTCCCTCTCTCTGTACCTGCTGCTGTGAGCCTCGTCATTTTGGTCTTAAAATGTTCGTATAAACTCAGGGACAGACTGGCAATCTGTGCCAGAACGACCGTCTGACCACGGGGCCCATTGGGGCAGACCTCCCCCCTGTCTTAAATCTTTTTACGTGGGACAATTTGTGCGGAAAAGTCCAGGGCCGTTTTTTTGTCCCAATCCGCCCCTGTATTAACCCTCTCCTGTTTTTCTCACTATTTTGTCCATTAAAAAATCCTATTCATAATATATTGCCTGGCCCCAAATTCACATTGTATCCATTTGAATCTCGAGCTTCATTGAACTGGGCAGATCATTATGGGTGAAGTCACTCTCGCTTAGTCCACTTTTCTATACAGTTTTTGCTTAAAGCTCACAAGAGTCCATTTTGTGTAATATAGAAGCTTTAGAGTCATTTTGCCCCTGGATGAAACAATAGCTGTTAGTTTAAAACCTCATAAATCAAAGGTAATATGGGAAACGTGCCTAGTCGACTGCAGCCAGCATCATCATCATCATCATCATCATGAGTGTCCGCTACCATAGAGATGCTTTTGCCTTGCCTGTAATGTTCCACAATATGGTTTTAAACTTATATAAGATGCATTTATTCAATTATGGGTGTTTTTATTGCTCAAAAATACCTTTAAAAACATGTATTCTGACTGAGTGGGATCACCTCCTCACAGATCTCACCTGTAAATTTGCCTAGTGTCATCTCCTTTCTGTTGCTTTGCCTGTAATGTTCCACAATATGGTTTTAAACTTATATAATAAGATGCATTTGGGCCCGGTCAAGCAGAAGAAAACAGCAAGGCCAAAAATTCAAGTTAATGCATCTGATATAAAAATGTATTGAACAGATACATATGTACTCTAGTTTATGAAACTGTTGACCTTTTTTCTGTACCATTTTTGGTTCTAAAGTTACATATGTTTTAAACAGACCATGTATGAAACATGGAACAAAAAAAAATTTCCCAAATTTCAAAGACCTGCAAATCATGTCAATAAATGGATGTATATTTATTTTTTTTTAATGTATTTAAAATGATAAAAATTTGCTTAGAAGGACTGACATATTTTATAGAAATAGTTTCCTTTCATTTTGAAGTCATATTAAAGTATTCGGAAGAAAAAAGCTGACAAATTATGTAAAAATCTGCACCTTCTACTTGTTTTCCCTCCGTTACTTTTCCCTCCGTTACCATGACCTTTCTTAATAAAAAATCTCATGACTCAAAAAGTAAGAGGTTTTTCAACCTAATCTTGTACCATATGGTAGAAAACTATATGAAGCAAATATTCAAACCAGTTTGTTAAGGATATGTAAGTGAGAACCAAGAGTTATCACTGTTTGTGTTTATTGCCCAAAAAGTGCTGCATATTTCATTCCCTCCGTTACCGACATGAGTTTTTAAATTTTTTGTCAACAACTTGAAAGAATCTCACAGGTTTAACTTGACCCTGTTGGAGTGTAACTCTTTCCTACATTCTGATACTTTACTTATTTCAATAGTTCCTCTAGTTTCTGAATAAGAGACATTTGAATGTCAAAAATCTGCCCCTGTTTCCTCCGTTACCACTTGACTGGACCCGTTTATTCAATTATGGGTGTTTTTATTGCTCAAAAATACCTTTAAAAACATGCATGCTGACTGAGTGGGGTCGCCTCCTTACAGATCTGACCTGTAAATTGTCCTGTTGTCATCTCTTGCTTGTTTGCATGGCGATGTAAAAGTTGAATACCATACTTTGAAACACTAGAGGTAAGGCAATAACATCTCCATGGAGACAAGTCACTGGTGGTCGCTCCCTCTATCAGAAAAGTTGCACCACATTCCAGGCCCAGCAATAACATCTCCGTAGAAACAAGCATGCAGCCAAAAAGTTCCATAGTGGAGCTTTAAAGTAGTGAAATGTCCATTGATTGGGTTTCACGGGGAGTTCTCTGTCGGCTCCATCTGTCTGCGCTCCGTCCGTCTGACCCTCTGTGCTCTGTGTTGTGGCAGATTCTGGACAAGGTAAATGGCACTTGTGGATAATATGTTTTGGTCGACTGAGCCTTGACACTGACAGGAGCAGACGGATGAGGGGAGGAGAGGAGAGAGGAAGGGAGGAGAGGGGAGGGGAGGAGAGGAGAGGAAAGGAGAGGGGAGAGAGATTAGGAGAGAAGGAGATGGGAGGAGAGGAACAGGGAGGAGAGGTGAGGGTTAGGGCAGGAGAGGAAAGGAGTGGAAAGAAGAGGAGAAGAGAGGGGAGAAGAGTAGAGGAGAGTGGAGGAGAAAAGAAAAGGAGAGGAGAGAAAAGAGGAGAAGAGGAGAGGGGAGGAGAAAAAAGGAGAGGGGAGGAGAGGAGAAGAGGGGAGGGGAAAAGAGGAGAAGGGAGGAGAGTGGAGTGAAGAGAAGAGGAGAGGAGAAGAGAGGAGGGGACAAGAGAGGAGAAGAGGAGTGTGGAGGAGAAAAGAAGAGAGGGAAGGAGAGGGGAGTGGAGAGAAGAGGAGAGGAGAAGAGAGGAGGGGACAAGAGAGGAGAAGAGGAGAGTGAGGAGAAATGAGGAGAGGTTAGGAGAAGAGGAGAGGAGTAGAGGAGAGAGGATGAGAGAGGAAAAGAGTGGAATGGAGGAGAAAAGAAGAGAGGAGAGGAGAAGAGGAGTGCGGAGGAGAAAGGAAGAGAGTGGAGTGGAGAGAAGAGGAGAGGGGAGGAGATGATAGAAGAGAAGAGGAGAGTGGAGAGGAGAGAAAAGGAGAGGAGGGGGGAGGAGGTGAGAAGAGGACAGGAGAGGAGAAGAGGGAGGGAAGGAGAGAGGAGAAGAGGAGAGTAGAGTGAAGAGAAGAGGAGAGGGGAGGAGACGAGAAGAGGGGAGAAGAGAAGAGAGGAAGAGAAGAGCGGAGGGAGGGAAAGAGAGAGGAGAAGAGGAGAGCGAAGAGAAGAGGAGAGGGAAGGAGAGGAGATGGGAGGAGGTGAGAAGAGGACAGGAGAGGAGAAGAGAAGAGGGAGGGAAGGAGAGAGGAGAAGAGGAGAGTAGAGTGAAGAGGAGAGGAGAGGGAAGGAGGTGAGAAGAGGGGAGGAGAGTGAAGAGAAGAGGACAGGGGAGGAGACGAGAAGAGGGGAGAAGAGAAGAAGAGAAGAGTGGAGGGAGGGAAGGAGAGAGAAGAGGAGAGGGAAGGAGAGGAGATGGGAGGAGGTGAGAAGAGGACAGGAGAGGAGAAGAGAAGAGGGAGGGAAGGAGAGAGGAGAAGAGGAGAGTAGAGTGAAGAGGAGAGGAGAGGGAAGGAGATGAGAACAGGGGAGGAGAGAAGAGGAGAGAAAAAGAGAAGAGGGGAGGAGAAAAGAGGAGAAGAGTGGAGTGGAGTGGAGAGAAGAGAAGAGGGGAGGAGAGAAGAGGAGAGTGGATGAGCGTTGGTACTTACGTCGGACAGACTGCAGCAGGTCAGGTCCTGGAGATGAGGGAGCTCCTCTCAAACTGCCAGAGGTCGAGGAAACACTGAGAATATCACGACCATAAAGACGAGGTCAGTGTGAGAAACTTCATCCAGCACATGGAGACATCTGCCCTCAAGACATGTGCTCCACTCCAGTCTCGTGCACTCCAGTCCGGCTCTGCTTCTGTTGTAGGGAGTATTATACCTCTGATGACACTGGCTAAGATAACAAGACCTGAGCTGGCAATGAGTGTCTTCAGTACAGCACAGTGAGGAGAGCTGCAGTATTAAACCAACATGTCAAGAATAGAATCGACAATATGTGATGTTCATCCATAATACACTTATACATCATATTTTCAAAAATATTCTCTATCTACAAATGTCCGGACTAGGGGTGTAATGATATTCAAGTCTCATGATACGATATCATCACGGTATGAACCTCACAGTACGATATTTATTGCGATATTGTGGGAAAGCTCACGATATAGTGGGGAGGCTCACGATTAGGAATGTAACAATATCCAAATCTCTGTACGATATTTTCACGATATACATCTCACAGTATGATATTTATTGTGATATTTTGTGGAGGCTTACAAAACTATGAATATGGGACTTTTTCCTCTTAAAATGCCTTGACAAGACTTAATCCAAAGAACTATATCTGCGTTCAGACTGCAGCCTGAAGTGACCCAAATCTGATTTTTTGGCCTCTATGTGACCTGTATCTGATCTTTTAATGACAGTCTGAACCACACAGATCCGATTTTTTCAAATGTGACCCAGGACACTTGGATATGTGCTCCTGAAACCGACACATATCTGATCTTTTGACATGTGACTTCAGTCTGAACGGCCAAAGTGCATTCATCCACCTACACGTTATCAACAAGCCACAAACGTCACTATTCTGCGCTGAAGTAGGTGAAAATTGTTAATGAACTCTGTGTCACTGAAGCAAAGCACATCACCACTCACCACTCTTGGTGACATCTCCACATCCACATGTTCCTTTCAACGGACGTTGCTGCCGCTGTCCCACAAAACACCACGGCCAAAAACCTCGTCCTTCTCCTTCTCAATCTCCTCCTTAAAACAAGTAAGTTGTTCATGTTCTGGCTGTGGTACAAGAGGAACTTTAAAATCTCCAGGTGCTCAATGCTGCGTCCATGTTTGGACAACTTCCGTAAACACAGAGCACGCTCGCTGCGGTTGACGTCGTCGTGCCCTCCATTGCGCATGAGGGACACTTTCGGTTGTTTAATGTTCACACAGGGGATCACATACAAGTCACATTTAATTGGAAATGTGAACGACCTCGCAAAAACATCAGATTTCACAAAAAAATCGGAATTGAGCATTAAGCCCTGCAGTCTGAATGTAGCTTAAGACTTAAAAGTGCATAGAACTGTTATTTCTTCATGTAGTCTGCACTGAAATGGAGCAAAGGATCATGGTCTATGTCAGGGGTGTCAAACTCATTTTGGTCCGGGGGTCGTATCCAACCGACTTTGATCCCAAAGGGGCCGGATCAGAAAACTCATGTCATATAAACCCCAAAAATAACAATAAGTTCAAATATTTGTGCAGAGAAACACAAATCTATGACAGAAATCTTTTTTAATTGATGAACTCTTTTACAAAATATTATAATATTATGAACAACCTGAAACTTTTAGAAAAATTCGATTTCAACACAAAGTTTTAACATTATATTAGGAATAAGTAAATTTTTGTCGTAAAATCCTGCACTTGGCTCCACTTTTCTCATGTTTGACATTTTGTTGATGAGGGTGTCACGGTCAACAGTCAAAACGATCGTCCTTTAAGAGCGTTTGGAAAGAGACAAGTCTTCATTTGAGCTGCTCTGGTGGGAGGGGCCACGTACAGAGAAACAGGAGACGCTGCTGCGATAAACACCACAGAAAATTAACAATATTTTAATAAAAAATAGAATTAAAATATTTTAGTAGAAAATCAGCCGAGGGCCAGATTAAAGGTCTTAGAGGGCCGGATCTGGCCCCCGGGCCTTATGTTTGACACCTGTGGTCTATGTAATCCCCTCTGTCTGTCCCTCTTAATTTAAACAATGAGACTTGTGATTCGATATATTGTGTGATGGTCCACGATATTATTGTGAGAACTCTGAAGATACGATATCACGATATTTCGGTCATTGTTACATCCCTAGTCCAGACATTATAATTCAGCCTCTATTTGGTCAAAGAAATGTATCTTAAAAATCTCACTGTACAATAGAAATAATAGCTATACATATTGATTATAAAATCCTTTTATTTGTTTTTAAATGTTTCCATGGCCTTGTCCCACACTACTGTATCTGTCAGACCTGCTTCAGCCCTATGCCCCTGTACTAGAGGTGTGCAAAAATATCAAAATATCAAAATATCAATATATCGTATTGTTTAATGTGATGCTACAGTATCGATACTGTGGGCTGCTGTGTCACTATATCTATACCAACAAACACAAGAGTATTTGTTGGTATATTTTATTCAATCATTTTGTTACAGCACTCCAATTTTGTTACTTCTTTAAGGGGAAGGAAACTCGTTTATGCGACACATTTGACATTTTCACTGTTTTGGTGAGTAAAATCTGTGTGTTTTTTAGTAACTTTGCACAAGAAGTGGTTTAACAAAGTCCTTCAGTATCACAGCCATGATTTAGCCTTTATTTAATATTTATTTATTTAATATATCGTGCCAAATCGTATCAGTCATCATTTTAGAAGTAAAACCAACCTTGCATTTGAAGAATTTATGTCTGAGCAGCAGTGAGTTGTACTTCCCGATAGAAAGCTTAGCAGCGGCGGACTGATATATGAGAAAATAGTCCCTCAACATGCAACGATTCACGCGATGCAAGGTTAGTTTTATTTCAAACATTATTCTATCAACACAGACATTTACATCAACAGTTTGGTGTATTAATAGATTTGTTTCGGGTGTTTTGTGGACTGGGTAGGACTGTTTTTAGAGGCAGGCTAACTATGGCCATTGACATGCACTAGCCTAGCACCAGCGACCTCTGCAAACACAAGGACTGGATGGAATATTTCAAAAAGTGTCTCCACACGTCTCCACCATTCAGGCTCACTAAAAAATGAGGCCCTATGTCCAAAATTACAGACTGTCCCTTTAACCTGCAGTGGGAAATCTGAAGAAAAGGTTATGGATATTGTTATTATTAAAGCGGCACTGTGTCACTTCTCGGTTGGGGGTTTCTATGGATACAGTATGTCATTGCTCTGCCTAGAATGTTCCACAGTATGACTTTAAACCATTCTACTTTACATTTATTCAATCACAGGTGGTTTTTCAACTCAAAAATACCTATAAAACCAGAAATTCTGACTGTGAGCGGGGTCGCCTCTCCACAAATCTGACCTGTAACTTGGTCGGGTTTGGTCTCCACAAAGATAGAAATGTTTAATACCATACTGTGAAACACTCCAGCCAAAGCAACAACATCTCCATGGAGACGAGCGTTTGACGGACCATCTGACGGAAAAGTTACACAGATGTGCTTCGGTTTTCCAGGAGTATTTCCCCCGGAGACGCTGCCCGGAGTATGATGCTGTAATGTTCCGTTCCTAAAAAGTCTGAGCAGATGGAGGGAAGAGCCACATTAGTCAGACCGCACGAGGTGTATTTCAGGACGTGGGAAGCTGTTGCCATGGCAGCGGTTCCCGGGGAAACGCAGGAAGCAGCTCTGACCAGTCCAGCTCCACCTGTGGCCAGCCCTGTCATAACCACCACACGATTATTAGCAATATCACCAAGGTTTGGCGAAATAACTCCAAAATTAAACAAAAATATGACTATAGTGTATATTAAAGAGTGGGTGTTATGGATATTGGAGCTTTTTATACCATGTTAAAGCATTGTTCTCTCATCAAAAACATGTCTGAAGATTTAGATGTCATTCGTGCATGTTTGAGTAATTTAGCAATCTCTTCTGGGTCCTGTTCAAACCCTCTTTACGGTTAGATGTAAGATTCTACAAGCCTACGTCTCCAATCCTCCCACATGACTGTTCTCCATAAATATACAAAAACATGATACAAAACAATACAATACAACTTCACAAACCTGATGCGATGTGCAGTAGTACATTTTAGTGCGTTTTTTTTAGGCGAATATAGCATTTTAAAACAATAAAAGTTAAAGGGACAGTCCGGAATTTTGGACATAGGGCCTCATTTGCAAGGCCCTGTCCACAGTCGTTTTGGTTGTGGATGCAGTGTTCGTCTACACAAATACGATTGAAAACAGCTCCAGAGACGGAACGATCTGGTGCCGCCAGCTGCCAGGAATTCATTTCAGTACAGATCTGATCTGGCACCGTGTGGACGCCTGAAAGTGCTGTTACGCTGATGTAGTTTTATGCGCCGCGAAGTAACAAATTCAGCTCCAAAACGCTAAGAGGCTAGAATATATGTCTCATCATATATATGATCTATGCGTATGATTGTACGCACAGAGTGTATAATCTCTGAAAAGTTTAACATGAATCATCTCGAATGCGATAGAAGCACAGAACAGACTCACCATCAGCAGAACATCCCTCTGTCACAGAAAGAACACATATAATCCACTGAGTCGTGTCCTTTAGTCCGACAGAAGCTGAACCACATCAGCACATAATAGTGAGCTGTTTTTTGAGCGCTCAGTTTATGCAAATTAGCCATGTGGTTTTAAGTTTCTTTTCTGTAAAACGTAAACAAATCTGCTCAAAGCTGTGTGGAAAGGGAAAGCTTGCGGACACAGAAAAGAGTCACTCCTCACTCTGAGCTGCTATGCTGAACTTCGTCGTTGGTCCACGAAAAGACTGTTTTTACACTTGCCATCTCCCTCAGCTCAAAATCAGCTGCTGCAACTTCAGACTTCCTTGTTTTTACCGCTCACGTGATGTCGGGACATCGTCGTACAAAAACAATATGTCTGGATGCAGATCATTTCCGATACGCTGATACGGTGATACGCGGATTCGTTTTAGTGTAAACGAGGTCCTAGTGAGCCAGAGTGTTGGAGATGTGTGAAGACACTTTAAAAAAAATATTCCATCCAGTCCTTGTATTTGCAGAGGTCACTGGGGCTAGGCTAGTGCATGTCAATGGCCATAGTTATCCTGCTACTAAAAACAGTCTTACCCACTCCACAAAACACCCGAAACAAATCTATTATTACACCAGACTGTCCATGTAAATGTCTGTGTTAACAGAATAATGTTTGAAATAAAACCAACCTTGCATTTGAAGGATTTATGTCTGAGCAGCAGCAGCGAGTTGTACTTCCTGATAGAAAGTTTGGCAGCGGCGGACTGATATATGAGAAAATAGTCCCTCAACATGCGACGATTAATGCAATGCAAGGTTAGTTTTATTTCAAACATTATTCTATCAACACAGACAATCACATGGACAGTCTGGTGTAATAAAAGATTTGTGTCTGGTGCTTTGTGGAGTGGGTAAGACTGTTTTTAGTGGCAGGATAACTATGGCCATTGACATGCACTAGCCTAGCACCAGTGACCTCTGTAAATACAAGGACTGGATGGAATATTTCAAAAAGTGTCTCCACACGTCTCCAACACTCTGGCTCACTAGCAAATGAGGCCCTATGTCCCAGAATTCCAGACTGTCCCTTTAACATGGTGATCACAATGTGTCATGTGTTAGAAGATAATACCCTTCTTAAACTTTTATTTAGTGTGATATTGCCAAATATACGACAAAATTGTGAACCAAATCTTTCACTTTAAGTTACCATTTCACATTCTCGTCACGCTGCAGAATGTTCCCTGGTGTTACACTTTGGTTGCCATTGGTTACATGGGTCACTTGTCACATGGCCGTGTACATCTCTACATCGCGGAATCAGAAAACACACCCAGTTTAGTCAAGCTTATTTGTATGTGTGTAGAAACCGAACATCCAGGGCTCGTTTTGGTTTGAATGTGACCTATTTTTTACATCCGAGACTAAGCTATTGTTGGCTTTGGACAATTACAGTTACCCGTTACTACCCCTAAAGTACTTGCATTAGTAACTGCTTTACTGAGTGATAAAGTAAATAACAAACAATGTAATTTACCAAAAAGAGCTGTTGTACTTAAACTGTTATTCCCAAAACTGCTGCTGTTGGATCGTTTTATACTTGTACTTGGGAAGCAGTGAACATGTGTTAAATGAGATTGACCAGACGAGCAAAGATTTCTGATTGGACTTTTGGACAATTTCTGATTGTCACGTACATTTCACATTTTCGTGGCTCTGCAAAATATTCGGGGTTGTCTTTGGTTACATGGGTCATTTGTCAAACTGTTGATCTAACTGTTGTGTGAACCAGAAATCAAAGCAAAGATTTCTGATTGGACTATTGGACTATTTCTGATTGGACACGTTCACTTCACGTTTTCGTTGCTCTGCAGAATGTTCCGTTCCATTACAGTTTGATTGTCTTTGGTTACACGGGTCATTTGTCACATGGCTATGTACATTTCTACATCATGGACTCAGAAAATAGCTCGTTTTGGTTTGAATGTGAGCTATTTTTTACATCCGTTTAGTCCTGGTTTAGTCCTAGTTTAGTCCTGGTTTAGTCCTGGTTTTAGTTCTGGTTTTAGTCCTAGTTTAGTCCTGGTTTAGTCCTGGTTTAGTTCTGGTTTAGTCCTGGTTTTAGTTCTGGTTTTAGTCCTAGTTTAGTCGTGGTTTAGTCCTGGTTTATTTCTGGTTTTAGTCCTGGTTTTAGTTACTTAAACTGTGTTTATTGGACTATTTCTGAAACACGTGCATTTCACATTTTTGCTCGAGAATGTTTGTCACATGGTTGTGTACATCTCTACATTGTGGAGTCAGAAAAACGCAGCTCCTGTTGGTTTTGTGAACGCTCAGCGTTGTTGGACAGTTACAGTCAAAGTACTTGCGTTACTAACTGCTTTACTGGGTGATAAAGTTAAATGCTTAAGTGAAACTGAAACTCAAAGTTTGTAATTTTAGTGTCACGGCAGCAAGCAGACGCTCTAATAACTCAACAAAACAACTGGGCCCGGTCAAGCAGAAGTAAACAGCAAGGCCAAAAATTCAAGTTAATACATCTGATATAAAAATGTATTGAACAGATACATATGTACTCTAGTTTATGAAACTGTTGACCTTTTTTTCTGTACCATTTTTGGTTTCTAAAGTTCCATATGTTTTTAAACAGACCATGTATGAAACATGGAACAAAAATTATTTCCCAAATTTCAAAGACCCAAAATCATGTCAATAAACTGATGTATTTCATCATATCTTGTGTTATTCCATCTTTGAACTGTTGATGAAGGTACAGGATTTTTTTTTATTTTTTTATGTATTTAAAATGATAAAAATTTGCTTGGAAGGACTGACATATTTTATAGAAATAGTTTCCTTTCATTTTGAAGTAATATTAAAGTTTTTGGAAGAAAAAAGCGACAAATCATGTAAAATCCTGCACCTTCTACTTTTTCTACAATTTTCCCTCCGTTACTTTTCCCTCCGTTACCATGACCTTTCTTAATAAAAAATCTCATGACTCAAAAAGTAAGAGGTTTTTCAACCTAGTCTTGTACCATATGGTAGAAAACTATATGAAGCAAATATTCAAACCAGTTTGTTAAGGATATGGAAGTGAGAACCAAGAGTTATCACTGTTTGTGTTTATTGCCCAAAAAGTGCTGCATATTTCATTCCCTCCGTTACCGACATGAGTTTTTAAATTTTTTGTCAACAACTTGAAAGAATATCACAGGTTTAACTTGACCCTGTTGGAGTGTAACTCTTTCCTACATTCTGATACTTTACTTATTTCAATAGTTCCTCTAGTTTCTGAATAAGAGACATTTGAATGTCAAAAATCTGCCCGTTTCCTCCGTTACCACTTGACTGGACCCAAATGTATTATGTGTAAAATAATAACAGTTAAGAAACACATAACTATACTGAATCGAAACTGTAATTTGAATGGGCACAATTAGTAAATTTTAAAGGTTGTAATTTCCAGTCTAACTTTATTTGCATGGCTTGAGACCAGACACGAGATTAGGTCCACGAGATCGAGACAAAACGAAATTTTCAAATAAACTATAATTTAAAAAAACGTGTGATCTCGTTTGAAGTTTTGGTCCAACATTTTTGTATTTAACTTTTTTTTTTTGGTAATTGTAGACCTACATTTTGTAAAAGATTGAACTTACCAGCCCTTAAGTCTTTTTTTTATCCAATTTAAATTCAGACTCAGTGGAAAAAAATCTCACGATAAGATGTTTCCTCATGTTTCTCTGTACAAACGTTCTGAAATTCTTGAGTTAGTTTGTCAGTTTGTATTTCAGTCTTTTTGTTGATTCTTTTGGGCACTTAAATGTGAACTTTAAACAGAATCGGAAATGTCTGTAAAATCACAGTTTTGTATTTTTCTTGACTCATTCAGCCCCTGATCTTCTCCGGTGTTTCTCCGTTGCTCCGGTGAATCAGAAACGCTTGAATCATTATTGCCGTTTGTTCATTCTCGTCTTGTGCATCAACTTTGTGACTGACCTGCGTCTTTACTCGGCCGATCCTTTTCTCCGTACGCTCCCTCGCTCTTTCTCTCCCTCCCTCTCTTCTACCTCCCACTGTCTCTCTCTCTCTCTCTCTCTGTTCTCTCTCCCTTCCCCCTTTTCCCCTCTCTCTTTCCTTCCCTCTCTCCCGCTCTCTCTCCCCGTCACCCTCCTCTCCCTCCTTCCTTCTCTCTCCCTCTCTTTCTCTTTTCCTCTCCCTCTCTCTTCTATCTCTCTCACTCTCTTTCTCTTCCCCCTCTCTGCCTCCTCTAGCTCTCTCTCCCTGTCTCTTTCTCTCCTTCCTCTCTCCATCCCACCTCCTTGCTCACTCCGCCCTCTCTCTCTCCTTTCCTCTCTTTCTTCCCACTTCCTCTCTCTCTCGTCTATATAGCTCTCTCTCCCCCTCTCTCCTTACCCCTCCCTGCTCGGCCCTCACCTCTCTCTCTCCCTCCTTCCCTCTATCTATTTCCGTCCCTCTCTTTGTCTCTCCTTTTCTCTCTCTCTCTTTCCCTCCCTCTTTCTCTCTCTCTGTCTCTCTACGTCCCTCTCTCTCCCTCACGTTCTCCCCCTCTCTCTCCCTCTTTCTTTCTTCTAAGTTTCTCCCTCAATCTCTTTCTCTCCCCCTTTCTCTCTCTTTTTGTCTCTCTTTCCTTCCCTCTCTCTCTTCCTCAGTTTTTCCTTCCCTCCCTCTCTCTTTCTCTTCCCCTCTCCCTCCCTCTTTCTCCCTCCCTCTCCTTTTATCTCTTTCCTTCCCTCTCTCTTCCTCCCTTTATCCCTCATTCTCTTTCTTCCTCCCTCTCTTATTTTGTCTCTCTTTCCTTCTCTCTCTCTCTCTCTCTCTCCCTCTTCCTCCTGTTCTCCTTCCCCCCTCGCTCTTTCTCCCTCTCCCTCCCTCTTTCCTTTTGTCTCTCTTTCCCTCCTTTTGTCTCTTTCCTTGTCTCTTTCCTTCTCTCCTTCCATCCCTCCTTCCCTTCCTCCCTCTCTCCTTTTGTCTCCCTTTCTCCCTCCCTCTCTCTTGGACCCTCCCTCTCTCCTTTTGTCTCTTTCCTTCTCTCCTTCCTTCTCTCCTTCCCTCCCTCTCTCTTTCTCCCTCTCTCCTTCCCTTTTTTTCTCTCTCTCTCCCTCTCTCCTTTTGTCTCCCTTTCCTTCCCTCTCTCTTTCTCCCTCCCCCTTTTTCTCTCCCTCTCTCATTTTGTCTCTCTTTCCTTCCCTCTCTCTTTCTCCCTCTTCCTCCTCTTCTCTTTCCCCCATCTTTCTTTCTACCTGTCCCTCCCTCTCTCCTTTTGTTTCTCTTTCCTTGCCTCTATCTCCCTCTTCCTCCCTTTCTCCTTCGCTCCCTTTTTCTTTCTCCTTCCCTCGCTCTCTCTCCCTCCCTCTTTCTCCCTTTCTCCCTCCCTCTCTCCTTCCCTTCCTCTCTGCTTCTTTTTCCCTCCTTCCCTCTCTCTCCCTCTCTCCTTTTGTCCTCTTTCCCTCTCTCCTTTCTTCTCTCTTTTCCTCTCTCTCTCTCTCCCTGCCTCTCTTTTTTGTCTCTCTTTTTCTCCTTTTGTCTCTTTTTCTTTCCCTTGTCCTGTTCCCTCCCTCTTTCTCTTTCTCCCTCTCCTTCCCTCCCTCCCTCCCTTCCCCTCTCTCCCTCTCTCCTTTTGTCTCTCTTTTTCTCCTTTTGCCTCTCTTTCCCCTTCCTCCCTCCTCTCCCTCCCTCCCTCCCCTTCCCTTTCTCCTGCTCTCTCTCCTTCCTTTCCGTCTCTCTTTCCCTCTCTCCTTTCTTCTCTCCTTCCCTCCCTCTCTCTCCTTTTGTCTCTCTTTTTCTCCTTTTGTCTCTTTTTCTTTCCCTCTCCTGTTCCCCTCCTCTCTCTTTCTCCCTCTCCCTCCCTCTCTCTCTCTCTCCTTTTGTTTCTCTTTCCTTCCCCTGTCTCTCCCTCTTCCTCCCTTTCTTCTTCGCTCCCCCTCTCTTCTCCTTCCTCCCTCCCTCCCTTTCTCCCTCCTCCCTCCCTCCCTCCCTTCCCCTCTCCTTCCTCCTCTGCCTCTCTCTCCTTTGTCTCTCTTTTTCTCCTTTTCTCTTTCCTCTCCCTCCCTCCTCCCTCCCTTTCTCCCTCTCCCCTTCCTTTTGTCTCTCTTTCCCTCTCTCCTTTCTTCTTCTTCCCTCCCTCCCTGCCTCTCTCCTTTTGTCTCCTTTTTCTCCTTTTGTCTTTCTTTCTTTCTTTTCCTCCTCTCCTTCCCTCCCTCCCTTCCCCTCTCTCACTCTCTCCTTTTGTCTCTCTTTCCCTCTCTCCTTCCCTCCCTCCCTGCCTGCCTCTCTCTCTCCCTCCCTCTCTCCTTTTGTCTCTCTTTTTCTCCTTTTGCCTCTCTTTCCTTCCCTCCCTCCCTCCCTTTCTCCTGCTCTCCCTCCTTCCTTTTGTCTCTCTTTCCCTCTCTCCTTTCTTCTCTTCCTCCCTCCCTCCCTCCCTCCCTGCCTCTCTCCTTTTGTCTCTCTTTTTCTCCTTTTGTCTCTCTTTCTTTCTTTCTTTCTCCCTCTCCTTCCCTCCTTCCCCTCTCTCTCTCTCTCTCTGTGTGTCTTTTATCTGAAGCCGGTGCCAAGCAACAGCCTGTGGAGTCACGGTGTCCTCGAGCGTGTGGGAGCTCCGCGCGCCGCCTCCAGCACAACTCCACGCTCCACCATCAACTCCCCGCAAACGCACATTTAACATCACAGACCCGCACCCGACCGCCGACTCGCTCACGCCCGGCCGCTCGTATTTTTTCCACCACATTTCCCCGGCTCCCTCGCGCGATTGGCCGGCTCGCAAAAAGGGGGGCGTGTTCCGGTGGCAGTAATGATATCTAACAGTGAGAAAGAGACACACTCCGAGGGGGAGAGGGGAGAGTCGGGTTGCGAGCTCGTATAAGACGGGGGAAAATCGGTGTTGCGCGGACCGACGGCTCAAGCGGGAAGGAGCGAGGACTTGTGAGGTCTTCGCGTTACGTAGCTGGCTTGTAGGAGGCTTGCGAGATGTGATTTTTCAAACATCAAACTCTTACCACCTACTACTTCATGCGCTCGGATCGCCTCGCGCCGCCTCTGTTCCGTGCAGTTTCCCGGAGATAAACCGCGATGGAAAAGACCTACCGAAGGGCTATCTGCGAAGAACGGAGGGAGGATGACGAGACAGATTAAATTCACTTCTTGAGATCGTCCCGTTTCTACATCCCGGAGACTTCTGATACGTGATGCTGTAACGGTGGACGTCTCTCCCGGATTGAGACAAAATGGGATGACGAGCTGGACGAGACTTGGTAGGTACTTGGAACTATTCTTGGAGGACCTGCTGCCTACCTACAAAGTTCGATATTATTGTCGTGGTGTTGTTAAATCTTGGAGAAAAACCAACAACAAACACAATTTAACTCTACAAAATGGATAAATGTTCAAGAGTTATTTTTGAGAAAGACGAATTATATTATTGGACAATGGTACTCTAAGCTTGGTACTTTGAACTATTCTTGGAGGACCTGCCTACCTACAAAGTTTGCTATTATTGTCTTGGCGTTGTTAAATCTTGGACAAAATCTGGAAAAATAGAAGACAGAAATTATCGTTAACTTAATTCTGCAAAATGGATATTTACTTAAGCGTTATTTTTGCAAAAAACGAATTACATTATTGGAAGATACTTTGAACTATTTTTGGAGGACTGCTACCTACCTTCAAAGTTCACTATTATTGTCTAGGCATTGTTAAATCTTTCACAAAATCTGGAGGAAAACAACAAAAAACACATTTTTTAACTCTGCAAAATGGATAAATGCTCAAGAGTTATTTTTGCGAAAGACAAATTATATTATTGGATGAAGGTACTCTAAGCTTGGTAGGTACTTTGAACTATTCTTGAGGGACCTGCCTACCTACAAAGTCATCATTGTCTAGGCATTGTTAAATCTTTCACAAAATCTGGAAGAAAACAACAACAAAAAACACAATTTAACTCTGCAAAATGGATAAATGCTCAAGAGTTATTTTTGCGAAAGACAAATTACATTATTGGACAATGGTACTCTAAGCTTGGTAGGTACTTGAAACTATTCTTGGAGGACCTGCCTACCTACAAAGTTCACTATTATTGTCTTGGCGTTGTTAAATTTTGGACAAAATCTGGAGAAATACCCAACAAAAACACCAGTTAATTCTACAAAATGGATAACTGCTCAAAAGTTATTTTTGAGAAAGACGAATTACATTATTGGACAAAGGTACTCTAAGCTTGGTAGGTACTTTGAACTATTTTTGAGGGACTGCTACCTACCTACAAAGTTCGTTATCACTGTCTTGGCATTAAATCTTGAATAAAATCTGTAAAAAGATTAACAAAAAACTCAACTCAGCTTCATTTTAAGTCTGTGCAATGGATAATTGCAAAATTTTCAAATTTTTTTAGGTCCTTGGAACTATTCTTGGAGGACTGCTACCTACCTAAAAAGTTCATTATCCTTGTCTTGGCGTTGTTAAATCTAGAACAAAATCTGGGAAAGACAAACAAAAACACAAGTTAGCTTCATCTTGATTCTGCAAAATGGATAATTACTCAAGGGATATTTTTGAGAAATTGCATTATCGGACGATTGTACTCTAAGGTTAGTAGGTACTTGGAACTATTCTTGAGGGACCTGCCTACCTACAGAGTCATCATTGTTTCAGTATTGTTAAATCTTGGACAAAATCTGTAGAAAAAGAAGACAGAATGGTGTTATCGTCAACTTAATTCTGCAAAATGGATAATGACTCAAGAGTTATTTTTGAGAAAGACGAAGTACATTATCGGACAATGGTACAGTGAGCTTGGTAGCGACTTGGAACTATTCTTAGAAGACTGTTGCCTACCTACAAAGTGTCTTGAATTGTTATATCTTGGACAAAATCTGTAAAAAAAAAACCAAACAAAAACAAAAAAAGAAACACAACACCATCAACTTAACACTACAAAATGGATAACTGCTCAAGAGTTATTTTTGAAAAAGACACTTTACATTATCGGTCAGTGGCTATGTAATCGATAACATGATGTCAACAAGTGCACTTTGTGATCTAATTTTACTCCGCTCGGACCAGAGCATTGAACCGTCAAGTTAAGGATATGGAACGGACATGGATTTGTGATTTTTCCAACGGAACTAGTCAAGAAAAGGTTCCAGCTTGAGTCAACTTAAACTAAGGAATGCAAACGTAACTATGCATGACAAGAGATATTACGTCTTCTAATATATGAAACAAAAATCGAGGAGGATTTCAGCATCGTAAAATCGCAAATCAACCAAAATGGAACCGACGAAATATTAGCGAGAACGTTGGATTCTTGCCGTCATCATGAACTACATTTTCGGGAACAACACGCTCTACCCGCGGAGTGGCCGTGTGGGCGGGTCTTCCGGAGGTCAGGGCACGGGTCCGGGGGTCAAGCAGAAGTTGGGGCCCAAACGAGGCTCGTCGGAAGAACTGGGACCCCCTCCTCACACCTCGTCCCCCTCCACCTCTTCCCCGGCCTCGTCCATCCCCTCCACCTCGTCGGCGTCCAGATGGCAACAGCTTCTCATGTTCTTCTCGAGGAGGAGCGCCTTCACGGACTGCATCAACGCCAGTCAGGTAAAGTCCGGCGGTGGTGTCGAAGGTCAGAGGTGAAAACAGTGCAACTTTAGGGGAGCTTAGAGACAGTTATGCCGGGGATAATCATTGTCGCGAAAAGATAAGGATGGTACAAGATCTCGTGAGATTTTTTTCCATCAACAAAAAAGGGTTGTGTATTGGTGCGTTACATCTTTTACAGTTCCAAAAAACAACAGTAGAATGGAAACAAAACTATGAAATCAAATAAATACAAATAATGTGTGGCCAAAATTGGAAACTGAAGTCTGAAATTTGTAAGGAGTTATTTTAAAATCTTGGAATCTCGTATCTCTTCTTGTCTTAAAAATTGGGACATCCTTAGTGGAAGATAATAATAATTTGCAGTAGGAGTGTACAAAAATATCAAAATATCGATATATCGTATTGTTTAATGTGATGATACAGTATTGATATCATGGGCTGCTGTATCGATATATCACCATGAGTATTTTTTAGTTGTATTTTACTGACTTATTTTGTTACAGGGCTACAGTTTTGTTGTTTGTTTAGTGGAAGGAAACTCGTTTATGTGACACATTTGACATTATCACTGTTGATGATTGTGTCTCATATTAACGTTGCACAAGAAGTGGTTTAACAAAGACTTTTAGTATCACAGCCGTGATTTAGCCTTTATTTTTTGACTGAACCATGTTGAATCATTTTGAAATATATCGTATCAAACTGAAAGTACACTGTATCGAGATATGTATCGTATCGTGGCCTATGTATCAAGGTATGTATCGTATCGTGGCCTATGTATCGAGATATGTATCGTATCGTGGCCTATGTATCGAGATATGTATCGTATCGTGGCCTATGTATCGAGGTATGTATCGTATCGGCAACTTCTTAATGATACCCAGCCCTAATTTGCACTGACATCGCATTGGGGGTTATCTACGCGTATGTCTATACAGTGGAATATTCTGCAGTTACCATGGAAACACAATGCACCCATTAGCAAACACAGTCAAAGTTGTTTAGATCATCTGAAAAGAAAACTCAAGAAAAAATACAAAATGTCCTGTTTAGGTGTGAACGGTGAGAGTGACTAACTGAAAATCATTTGGCTTAGGCGAGCTACCTCCACCAGGTCATTAACACAGACGTTTTAGCACTTGTTTGTATTTCTCCACAGTTTGGGGGAAAAAAAGTTTTGCATTCATATTAGCAAATTATTAAATAAATAAATCATTTTAGAATGATCCGTTGAGGTGTTTCAGAACATGTATAAAAGCACATAGACTAGTACTGTGCTTTTCAGACTTTAAGTCACACTGGCCAAAAAATGTGTAATGAAAAAGAAAAAACATATATAAGTCGCACCGGACTGTATGTTGCAGTTTTTGGGGGAAATTTATTTTAGAAAATCAGAGACCAGAAATCAACATTTCATCTTGAAAGACAATTTATAGTAATGAAGTAATAGAACAAAGAACAGGCTGTTAACGTCACATATGAACAGTTCTTCACATAACTATAGCTCTCCATCTCACTCCAAGTCACTAAATCCATTCAATTCTTCATCCTCTGTGTCACTTCTGAGCAACTCCGAGTCCTCCAGAGGTAAACAGAGCGCCGCTTCCTTTTCTGTGTCGCTGTCGTCAGACTCAGCATCAGTTTCAGTTAGAATTATTCCGGCCTTTCTGAATCCCGACAGGATGGTTAGAGCCTAGAGCACCCTCTCACGGCTGTCAGTATGAACATTTTGATAAATAAGTCGCACCAGTGTATATGTCACAGAACCACCCAAATATTGAAAAAAAAAGTGTGACTTATAGTCCGAAATATACAGTATACGCCCATGGAGCAGTATGAAACCTACCTGGACCACTGAGGGATCACACAGATATAACACCACATGGGGATAGAAAAGAAAGTACTACGATTTAGGTTTTAGCGCTGTCTTCCTACCGGTGGAGGCAGGACGACAGCGCCATCTGCAGTCCCACTTCCTCAGGACAGTATCCCAGGTGTGTGAGAGGTAGGAAGGCAGCGCCAAAACCTGTTTAAATCAGCTGACCAGACACGTCACAGCAACATCACGTGACTTTGAGGAAGTGAGCAGTCGAAACTGTCAAGTATGAAACTAAACTCTAGGTCTGAAAAAAGAGCCTAATAACATAAAATATCGGAAGACCAAATTAATCTCAGTGGACTATTATGATTTAAGGTTGAAAATCACATTCTATTGTCTAAAGAAAGTGTTTTTTAATTATCCTTATGGCACCACAATTGGTATAGAGTACATTTTAGTATCCTGACAACACTTTTGTCTCGCGAAAAAACAACACATTGTATCTGAACAATAAACTAGCAATGGCTTTATCACTTTTCCATGGCAGAGAACCAATATAAACAGAGTAATATGAGAGGTGAACTGATCATTTACAACTTTACTACACGATATGTTGTAAACCACATTAGAGAGAATAGAAAAAGACACACACACACAAACAGACCTGGAGTGTTTTGTTTCTTTCACACATGTTTAACACACAAACCCTGAACATTTAGAGTTCTTCTCTTAGATTTACAACACTCAATTTAATATCATTTGGATAATTTCAGATCTGGAATTGCCAATCTCTACTAAACAAAAGGTAAAAGAAGCTGTTAACCTGAAAACTCCCGCTTCACGACATCACAAGGTGGAACAGAGCATTTTGAGCTTAGGAGATGTAGACAGAACTAATAATAAAGGATTCCTCAAACATGTGTGAATGAAACAAAACACAACTTTGCGTATTTAGAGAGTCAATTCTGCGTAACATATGATCTTTAAACTATATTTCCGCTTGCAGTTCTTACCCAGTAACCACCAAAATCAATAGAATGGGAGGGGCCAAAAGGTTTAAACATCTGTCAGTCATACTCCTGTGCGTGAAGCTGGTGCTCAGACTGTACTCTAAAAATCAATGAGAAGTCTCTATCATGATGTACAGCTCAAGCCAAGGCCATGTCAACAGCCCTGCGTTATTATTCCCATTGTGTTGTTTTGTCCATTGTACCATTTTCAAAGACTTACAGAGAGGCAGTCTTATGATATAACCATGTGTGATGTCTTTTTCACAGTAAAAGGAAAGTAAACATTCAAAAATCGACTTTATTTTGGTACAGATTTTTCTGTCCTTAAAGCCGGGTGTCAAGCTTCAATGCACAGAGGCCAAAATTAAAAACTGGGACTAAGTCTGTGGGCCAAACGAAATATTTAATGAAAATTTTCAACAACATCTGCTTGTTTTCTCTTCTTTCAAGATATGTAATGTTAAACTTTTTCTGATTAAAATAAATGTTTCATAATAGTTTTGCTTAAACATTGAATCCAGAACAAGGAGAATATAAAATAATAAAAAAAATTAAATAAATAATGTCTCTATAGTATATCTGTAACCAACGGAAAGCTCTAATACATGTCTGATATGATCTCGCAGGCCAAATATAATTATATCACGAGCCAAATTTTGAGTTTGACATGTCTGCCTTAAAGGGTCCATATTATGCTCTTTCTGGTCTATGCTATAATGTTTTTTCCTTATCAAAAACAAACATGAAGTTGTGTTTTGTTTCATTAGCTCATGTCTAACACGAGCCTGATTCGTCTGACCTCGCAGCGTTAGGATTCGTTCGCTCGACAGTAGGCGAGTACTTTTTTTATTTAACCAGTTGCTGCTATTTGGTCATGTCGTATCTAATCGTCACCAATGGGGTTAACTGGAATAATAAGCTTTTCCCAAATCCCAGAGGAAGAAGGACAATAACGTCATTCCCCTTCATAAAATTCACCAAACATTCTTTGTTCCGGCTTTAAATCCTCGATCTTGAGAATCGTTGCCAACACAGAATGTCTGTCTTCGTCTACATCCATCTCGACGCTTTGTTTACTGTTGTGCTGTTCCACAAAAGGGACACAGACAGACGCGACGAGTTTGACGTCATGGCTTCACAGCTCTTCTCTGATTGGCCAGTGCACCGTCTACAACTTCCAGGATTTTTGCAAACCCTCCAGTGTATTCTGATTCCTGATCTAGTCACTGTAGAGAAATGAAATTGAGCAGAGGCACTAGGTGGCACCAGCCTGGCTAGTTTTACACACATATTTTGCAGATTTAGGCTGAGTTCATCTCTCAAACAGAAGACACTCTGTTCCACCTTGTGATGTCATGTGTTAGTACAGGAAATGCTCCACTGTGTTTTTAAACTCCATACATCTTCACTAGGATCATGTGGGTGATTCCTGACCTGGGGTTGCCAATCTCTACTGAACTAAAGGTAAATGGAGCTGTTAACTACCAGCTTCCTGACATCACAAGGTGGAACAGAGCATGTTGAGCTTTGGAGATGTAGAGAGACTAATGTTAAAGAATTATTCAAACATGTGTGAATGAAACAAAACACAACTGCAGGTCTGTTTTTGATGAGGAAACAACATTATAACATGTCTGAAAGATCAGAAGAGTCTATTTTGTTTAATGTAGGACTTTTACCAGCACCAGTTCATGGGTCATTTGGTACCAGGCTGCACAGAAAGAATAAATAACTTACATTATTTCTTAAAAAAAAAAAAATCTGAATATGAACAGTGTTTTATTTTGAAAAATGACCAAATTCTCTCTGTTACATCCGTCTGTGGCTCACTCTTGACAAATGTGAAGATGTTTGTCTCAGTCACGTGACACATTTATATTAATATTAAACCTACAAGCTGCAAAATGAGTAAAAACAAGAAACGTTTATTATTATATGTACAAAATACCACAGTTTATGTGTTGGTCGTATCATTTTTTTTTTAGTCATATGTATCCACTCCACCTTAAATTCTGGTCCGTGAAAATATTCTCTAACATTAAACCGGTCCGTGGCGCAAAAAAAAAAAAAAAAGATTTAACTCACACATTTTGACTAATCCAGTGTTTTTCCAATTTCCACTTCGATTTTGCTGTCATGGTTAAACAGTTCACATTAAAGCATAATTATGATACTAAAACAACCTTCAAGAGCTCTCACCCACGCTATAATGTCGTTCCCTCATAATTACTTACTTCACTTCAAAAATAAACACGTAAATAAATATGCTGCTCGCTACGGCGAAATGCCACTGCGTCAGTTTTGCAGTTTGGAACGTAAACTTTGAGCTGTACTTGATTCTCACTGCTTTAAAAAGTGAAAAACAGCACTAGATTATCATTGTAAAACAATCTCACATCCTTTGCATCGCGAAAAAGCAAGCAACAACTAGAATGCTAATGCACACTTCCTAATTATTGGAACCCTTGCGATGCAAAGACAGTACAAAAAAGACCTCAAGAGCTGCTTTTCCAATCTATCTGTACGAGGACAATGCACTTTTTTCTCAAATTCATGGAACAAAAATTGGCCTTTAATAAACTCATTTGTGTTATTAATTAGTTTTAAGTCAATATTGCTGTTTACAAAGGACAAAATGTAAAATTGTGATCATAGTTTATTACAAATTGTTATCGTTATTGCTTTTTTTTTATACTTGGCACAACTTTGGCCTGTCTCTTTATCTCCAAACATGATTTGTACAAAGTGTGGTGGAAGAAGTACTCATTTTTCTTACTTAACTAAAAGTACAGATACCAGAGCGAAGAAATAGTCAAGTAAAAGTAAAAGTATCATATGAAAAAATTTACTTAGGGTTAAAAATGTAAGAGCAAAAGTATAAATATTTCGCCCAGAGATCTAATACAGCTTCAAATGTTGGGATTCTGACACAAATTTGTGCTGAATTTTGTTAAAAACTAATAATTACATTGTTTTTATTTGTATTTTTGTTTGCTCAAGTTATGATGAATCTCAGGATTTTCGGCATGTCTTAAACTATAATAGAAAATACTTTTACTTTTCAGTCCTGTTCTAAAATGTAGTGGAGTAAAAGTACAGATACCTGCTCTCAAATGTAGTGAAGTAAAAATAAACAAGTATCCAGTTTAAAATGTACTGTCACCTAGAAAAATAAGCATTCTGGGGTCGCCTTTCCACAGATCTGACCTGTAACTTGGTCTGGTTTGGTCTCCATGAAGATAGAAAGGTTTAATACGATACTGAGAAACATTCCAAACATTCCAGAGCAATAACATCTCCAAGAAGTAAAGCATTTGACAGACCTTCCACCAGAAAAGTTACACAATACACCTTAAAGTAAAGTACAAATACCTAAAATGTATACTTAAGTGCAGTACTTGGCTGCTTTGACTTGGTTTCCTTCCGGCGCTGGTATAAAGACGGTGTATTGTGTGTAAAGGGGCAGGTCCAGGTGGGGAGGGTGTCATGTGTCTTCGCTTTTGTCCGTCTGAGTGTTCCGTCTCCGGTTTCAGTTTCACCGCCAAAAACACGGAGTCAGTGAAGGCAACAGGTGGATTCAAATGTACAGCTCGTAATGTTAAATAATGAGAGCGAGTTTGTCAAGTTTGGTCATTCCATAGCTGCTAAAACTAAGCTTATTATGTTGTTGTTAGAAATGCATTGTGTAACTGTTATAGTGGAGGATACACCAGCTGCTTATCTCCATGTTATGGCATTAAATACATAGATACAAATGTTTAATAATGGGTGATTTATTTGTGCAAAAATACTCAGAAAACATGCTTTCATATTGTAAAGACAGTCATCGCTACACAGATCAGACCAGGTGGTGTAGACTAGTACTGTATTTTTTGGACTATAAGTCGATCTCTTTGGGGGGATTTATTTTATAAAATCAGAGACCAGGAACTGACATTTCCTGTTGAAAGGCAAATTATAGAAAAAAACAATAGAACAGAGAACAACAGACAGTTAACGTCACATATGAACAGTTCTTCAGATAAACAACAGAACAGAACAAGTTTACCAAACTCTCCATCTCACTCCAAATCACTAAATCCATTCAATTCTTCATCCTCTGTGTCACTTCTGAGCAACTCTGCAACAGAGCGCCGCTTCCTCTTCTGTGTCGCTGTTGTCAGACTCAGCGTCAGTTCCAGTTAGAATTATTCAGGTCTTTCTGAATCCCGACAGGATGGTTTCAGTGTCACTGAAGTCCAGGCTTTGTCCATCCATCCAGTGACTTCAGGAAAGTTTCATGTTTCATCCTCCCGGTGTCACAAGTTTCTCTTTCACTCCAAACTTTCTTTCTGCTGCTCGATTACCGTTTTCAGCTGCAGATTTCACAACTTGCAGCTTGTAATCTGCAAAATATGATTTTCTTTTGGGGGCATTTGTGTTCAGTCTTCTCAGTCGTTTTTATAAGTTTGTTTAAATTGTTCAGTAGTACAGAAGTAATGGTTCGATCGACTGACATGATACAGACAGGACAGAGGCTCTTTCTGCAGGAGACATGTGCAGTAGAGTGAAGTGACAGTGATACAGGAGGAACAGGAGCAGCAGATACTGACAAGACTAGAGCCTTCGAGAGCAGCTTCAGTGTGAACATTTTAATATATAAGTTGCACTGGAGTATAAGTCACAGGAAATACCCAAACCATGAAAAAAGTGAGATTTATAGTCAGAAAAATGCAGTAGGCCTAATGCCATACTGTGGAATCTTCTAAGCAAAGCTGTAAATGTCACACAGAGTTCAACTATCTCTATAAACACACACTGTGTATGGGTCAGTTGTTCTGTGTACAACATTAATTTAAAGGTCCTGTATTATGCAAAATGGACTGATCTGATGTTTAAGATCATGTCATAATTATGTTAATTCCTCAAAAACAGACATGGAGTTGTGTTTTGTTTCATTCACACATTTGAATAATCCTTTATTATTAGTCTATATGTCTATCTAAAAAGTATAAAACACTCTTTCCCACCTTGTGATGTCATAAACCTGTAATTTTCAAGTACCTTTTATCTTTTGTTTAGTAGAGTTTGTCAATTTCAGAGCTGAAACTATCCACATGATTCTAGTCAAGGTGTATGGAGTCTAAAACACATTGGGGCATTTTTTGTATTACCACATGACATCACAAGGTGGAACAGAGTGTTTAAGTTTGAGAGAAGAGCATAAAATTTACAGGGTTTGTGTGTTAAACATGTGTGAAGTTTGTGATGAGGAAACAATATTATAACAAAGATCAGAAAATAGCGTCATATGGACCCTTTAAGTTCCTCATATTTTAACTGCAGTTTCAAATATTTAAATTCACAAAAGAGACATTGTCATTGTCTGCGTTTCTGTAGGAATGGCATGAATATGAATCCCATGTTTCACAGCGATGGGTTGTTTGAGTGATTCAGCGTCACCTCCGTGTGCTGTCCGCTCCAAACGCGCTGAGAGCTCGCTCCAGATGGTTCCGTGCTCCAGCGTCTGGGGTGTCAGGTAAAGTGACGATGACAATGGAAAATATTGTTCATGTTTAGAATTGGCTCTCAAACACAACGCGGGCACAGGCAATACAATGAAGCAGTACAGCAGACGAGTAGTGTGGTCACAGTTCTAAAGTATTACTAAAGCTCTGTTCGCACAGGATTAGTTTTGGAATAATTATGAATGTCGTCTGTGTTTCTAGTCCCGTTTAAATCGTCCGTGTCTGTAAAAACGTCCCAAATTCCCCCAAGTTTTGCCTCCTGTAATTCTGCAAACTCAAATCTCGCTGTGGTGGGGTTTTTCCAGAAAACTCAGGCTTAGTCAGGAAATGCTTTTAGGTGATTTATTGTGCTCTCCAACAGTGCAAAAAGGTGCCAAACGTGAGTGGTAAAATATTTACAGTGGTTGCGTGAAAAAACGAAAAAAAGTTAAAGTTTGAGGCAAACTAACAAAATGAGCTTGTAGTTGGACTTCCCCTTTAAGTCCCACAGCGTTTGCTCTCTCGCTCTCTCCACACACGTTACCTCCACTGTAACCTGGTCGCAGCTGCTGGCAGAGCTGGAGATCGCACCTTTATACCCCTGTTTGCCCCTCCCACATTACATAACTCCCCCAATAACTGTGATTTGCGCCGTTTCTACAACTAAACGGCCTACGTTCCACATATCGATTGTTATACACCTGTAATACCTTGCGCCCAGAATGAACAGATCTTGTATATAATGTCCGAGAGACAGACAGTCCGTTTAATTGGCCATGCAAATGAATCGTAGCTCACCTGATCCCCTGAACCTGCGAAACGGCAGGATTTAAGCTCCCAGCGCGGATGTGTCTGGGTTTGCCAGAACACCCCACGGTAGGAGGGCGAAGGCGACGGCGCGAGGGTAAGTGACTGTCTGGTTTAGCGTGCTTTAGATGGATCGAACATGCGCTTCTAAGTGTGCACCCTTTGTCGCGCATGCAGGAGGTGTTGGGAAAATGTATTTTAATAAGTGGTTTTGGTACGAAATGATACAGCGAGCGGTGCGCAGTGAGTACGGAAACGGTGTTTTGTTTTTCCTCAGTGCGTTGAAGCAAATAGTGACTGAAAACATAAAGTATTTTAGGTCCAAATATGAAATAAATCAACAATATTCATTCTCCATGAACCACACTCTAATCCAGCTATTGTATTTTTGTCCAATTAAAAAATAAAAAGCAAAAGTTTGGATGGAAGATTTTAAAGTCTAATGAACGTCAGACAGAGCAGTGCCTACAGTTAACACCCTCACGGAATGTCGTTGACACCTCCTTGCTCTCCTTTCCTTCTCTTTCCGTGTATTGTAGTCAATTGTTTGGCACAGAAAGTGAAACTACTGCAAAGTCTTGAGTCTAAAAACACCTCCGAAATATGTTGAAAAAGTTTGAAGACAGCTTTCAAAACCAATTAGTGCGCGTCTTTCTCTTTTAATTAGTCTGTTCTCGGCGGGTGGAACAGAATCAGGGCACCAGGCGTACTCTCGTTTCACTTTCCTGAGCTGTGAAGGCGCAGGTGGGATAAAGCCAGCGCCTCCTCTCCGCGTTTGTGGAGCAGATTTCTGATAACGTTGTCATGGAAATGCGCCTTGGCATCGAGCAGAGACTTGGGCGAGCTGTTGCCATGGCGAAGGCACTCTTTAGCTCAATGTGGTCCAGTGGAAATGGAGCCAGTGCAAGTTCACAGGGCCTGTTGTTTACGAGATTATTGTTATTTTTAGTGAGAGGGTTTAAGTAAATATAGGTTTAATAATAGGATTCTGGGTCAATGTTCGTATTTTAAACGCGTCCAGAAGAAATGACAAGAAAACTGGAACATGAACAGACAAAGTAACACAAGAATCACATTTCAGAACGTGTTTGTACAGATCTGAACTACAGGGTTAGCAGTTTTAACACAGAATAAGACAGGAGGTTTTATTGTTTGTGGAGGAAATTGTAGTACTTAAAAAATTGCAGCCTTTACGTCCATTCAGATTGTGATTTTGATTTTGGTTTGATCTTTCAGCCCTATCTTCCACTCAACATTTTGGAAAATTTAGCTTTATTTTATATATGAAGCCTACTGGTTCTAATTAACCCATTGACGCCGGATGCTGCGCAGCGCAGCGCTGAGTCCCCTGTCCGGATTGTCTGGCGATCAGCGTAACTGGTAAAGGCGGAGCCACATCTGGAAGCATGGGGGGCGTGTCCTCCTCTCGCTTCCATTCACTCCCATAGAGAGACACAAAACTGCCGGAGCTGTATTGTCGCATTAAACCTTCTTTATCGTGGCATATTGTTTCCTCATTGAAAAATAATCCAAATGTATCCCGCACATTTTCCCATCAAGACCTGGTTTGAAGTAACAAACGTTGCGCTTTACTGCCAGCGCATGAACACCTGGTGTCACCTGGGACATTTCTTGTATAAAACTGGGACAAATCGGTGATTTTGGATAAATCTGCAGGGACAGGGGACACAGGGCTCAAAAGTGGGACTGTCCCGGGTCTGGTCACCCTTGTCACCCTCCCTTAATCCACTTCTTTATACAGTCTTTATACAGTCTAGTGATATGAAGTTTTGAATAATGCTCCTCCACGTTTTTAAAGCCCATACACTTTCACCAGACTTGACACTATCCCGCAATGGAAATGAATACAGCCCCAAAATGTTCTTTCTTGTAAAACTTGCCAATCCTGAGTCACTACAGTATAATCCATTAGCGATAGTTATTGTGTTGTGCCACCCACAGCAGCCTCTTACCCTATGGCCCCTTGACTCCATCTCCCATAATCCTCAGTGACAGCAGCAGACTGTTGGGAGGCCTGTCACTTTTCACTATTATCACAATTACACATTCATTATTTGTCATTATTGTCAAGGGCTGTGAGTTAATGACACTTGAGAGCGATTACATGTGGTTTTGGATCAGCACAGGCTCATTCACAAACACAGAGGCAGACTTTTACACAAACTGTTTTCTAAATAAATAATCTCTCAGTACCTTATAACATGCACTCTAGAACAGTGTAGAAAAAGGTGTACATGTAATGGTAGTCAGTAGAAGTTATGTGTTAAAAAAGGTCTTTTAGTTTCATTTATACCATGGTCAATGAGAAGCTGTGCATCTTGGACCCTTCCACACTAGTATGTATTCAAGTCATTTTCATTGTTGATGCAGTGTTCATCTACACCAAGAGTGTCCAAACTATGGCCCAGGGGCAGTGTTGGGGAGTAACAGATTACATGTACTGGGATTACGTAATCAGAGTACAATTTATGAGTAACTGTATTCAGTTACAGTTACTGTTTCAGTGAGTGGTAATTTGATTACAGTTATTTTGTTGAAATAAATGGATTACATGGCGGTATTTTCCTGTTTTCATATTTTGGGCTAAACCAGGACTAAACCAGGACTAAACCAGGACTAAACCAGGACTAAACTAGGACTAAACCAGGACTAAACTAAGACTAAAACCAGGACTAAAGCAGGACTACACCAGGAATAAAACAGGTCTAAAACCAGGACTAAACTAGGACTAAAACTAGGACTAAACCAGGACTAAATCAGGTCTAAACCAGGTCTAAACCAGGTCTAAAACCAGGACTGAACTAGGACTAAATCAGGACTAAACCAGGTCTAAACAATACAACACCTAACAGTAGGTGGTCAAAATTGAAGGCAGCAGTGATTTCATATAGAAATCATTTCTCTATCAATAATATTTTTTTATATGCTTAAGTAAAGACTGGGCTTTTTATTTTCTTTGAGCAGACAAAACTAAATATCTCATGTTAAGATTTCCTGGTCTTTGCTTCTCTACAGCAAACAGATGTCTGTTCATGGAGACTTGATCTCAACAGACAATTTGAAGAGAACAAACAAGAATTTTCAGGATGTTGTTGCTACATTCATGTTGTTTTAAAAAACATGACAATACAAGTAATCCAGAGTATTCAGATTACGTTACTCACCTTAAGTAACTTCATGGATTACGTTACAAACTACATTCTGGGGTATGTAATCTGTAATCTGTAGGGGAATACATTTTAAAAGTAACCTTCCCAACACTGCCCAGGGGCCAAATGCGGCCCTCAAGCCAATTCTTCTCGGCCCTCAGGCTTTTTGGTGAATTGGCCCACATTATCCAGGAAAGTGCTTTTTCTGCTAGTTTTAAATCCTCTACTACTATAACTTAAATAACCAATCATTTTGATGTGATACAGACCTGATATGAAGGGGCTCAGACTGAAGACACTTTAAAATCTCAGGTAAAAGCTCTTTTTTGATCACTCGTCTATGGCCCTCCTCATGGTCTATGTTCCAATATGTGGCTCTCCATGAAAAAAGTTTGGACACTCCTGGTCCACACTAATCCAATGGAAAACAGCTCCAGAGATGGAACGATCTGATGCCGCCAGCTCCCAAGAATTCATCTGATCTGATCCGACACTGTGTGGACGCCTGAAAACGTTGATCCGCTGATGCAGGAGTTCTAGTTGTGTCCTTATTGGACCATGTCACTGTGACTTGCAGCTTCGTGATTTGCTGGGTTTGTGACATTGGTCATGTGACGCTATTGCAGAAAAAGTTTAAACAAACCACAGACAAACGGGAAACAGTGTAGCTAGAACTACTTACTACTTTCACACTTGCCATCTTCCTCGGCTCGAAATTGGCTGCTGCAACTTCAGACATGGTGCTCCACTTCCTTGTTTTTACCGCCCAGTGACGATGTAATATCAGCCTGGTCATGTGACTAGCATTTCAGGTGGTTTCACGTTATGGAAGTCTTTGATTGCGGACACAGAAACGACATGTCTGAATGCAAATCATTTCTGATACAGTGATACGGTGATTCGTTTCAGTGTAAACGTAACCTAATACTACATAATGCACAAGTAGTTCCGTCAACAGGCAGATGACTGGCTGCTCCAGGTACTGCAGCTCCCGGGAACTTGGGCCCAGAAAGAATTCTCCCGTAGAGCGCAGTGCATTTTGGGGGAATTCAAACTGCCTGTGTTCGGCTGACAGGGCATCCACAACTTTCACAAAGGATGGATTTTGTAGGGATTCTTTTCTATTTTGGTTCACCTTCAGATTGTATTATATTGTATTGTATTGTATTATATAGTTGTGTGGTAGAATGTAGTAGATAGCTTCATTCAAAACATTGAAATAACTGATCATTTGGAGGGAGTACGAAGAAAAAGTGAAGGGGGGGCATTGAACTTGGAGATATGCGTTGTGCAGTTTTAACGCACGCCACCGAGTCGTTTCTTCATGACAAAACACCACTCACTATTAGCTCAGATTAGGGCAGTGGTGGATGAAGTACTCCATTTTGTTACTTAAGTAAAAGCATAGATACTGGGGCAAAATTATTAATTGTTATATTATTATTCCGGTAAAAGTATCACATGAAAAAATCTACTTAAGTCCTTAAAGATTAAAAAGTAAGAGTATTTTGCAGAGATTTTTCGAACAATTAAAGGATGAAATGTGGTGATTTTGATCAAGAATTTGGCTGATTTTAAGCGATTTAATTGATTTTTTAACATTTTTCCAACTGTTTTTGTGTGTCTGTGTGTTTGTTTTGCTCAAAGTTGGGACAGAAACTCAAATGAAATGTGATAAACATGAACTCAAATGCAGTGAAGTAAAAGTAAAATGTTTCCACTGTAAAATGTACTCAAGTAAAGTACCTAGATACCTAAAAATTTTACTTAAATATTGTACTTTTACTTTTGTACTTCAGTACCTTCCTGCACATACTGTTTCCTGGTTTAGCTGCAAGAGAAACACAAGATTTCCTGTAGAATCTGTAGAAATAATGATGTTTTTTTTTTTTTTTTTTTCATTTTTGGTGACAGATGCAGTAATGTGGCTGTTAGTCTGGAGTGTCATCGATCTGTATCGGTGCTTTTACTGTCCACGGCACACTTACAGCGGAAAACTTCACTCACTCCCTCCTCTGTCTCACTCTCTCTCCCTTTCCTTTTCTTCCCCTTCTTCCTCTCCATCCCATCCTCCCTCTCTGCATATCTCTCTCTCCTACTCTCCCTCCCTCACACTCTCCTTCCCTCTCCCTCTTCTTCACTCACTCCTCCCTCCTCTCCCTCTGCATCTCTCTACCCTCTTTATCCTTCTCTCTCTCGCCACTCCACTTTCACTCCTCCTTTCTCCTTCCCTCTCTCCCTTTCTCCCATCCCTCAGTCCCTCCCTCTCCTATCTCTCCCTCTCTCCCTCCTTCCTTCTCTCTCTCCCTCCCTCTCCTATCTCTCCCTCCTTCCTTCTCTCTCTCCCTCCCTCTTCTATCTCTCCCTCCTTCCTTCCCTCTGTTCCTCTCCTATCTCTCCCTCCCTCCTTCCTTCTCTCTCTCTCCCTCCCTCTCCTATCTCTCCCTCCTTCCTTCTCTCTCTCCCTCCTTCTATCTCTCCCTCCTTCCTACTCTCTCTTCTGCTCCATCTCTCTCCCTCCCTCTCCTATCTCTCCCTCCTTCCTTCCCTCTGTTCCTCTCCTATCTCTCCCTCCCTCCCTCCTTTCTTTTCTCTCTTCCTCTCCATCTCTCTCCTCTCCCTCTCTCTCTCTCCATCTCTCTCTCTCCCCCTCTCTCTCTCCCTCCATCCCTCTCTCTCTCCCTCTCCTATCTCTTCCTCTCTCTCTCCTTCCTTCTCTCCCTTCCTCTCCATCTGTTTCCCCCTCTCTCCCTCCCTCTCCCATCTCTCCCTCCTTCCTTCTCTCCCTCCCTTGCTCTCTCATCACTCCCTTGCTGCCTCCTTCCCTCTCTCCCTCCCTCTACTATCTCTCCATCCCTCTTCCCTTCCTTCTCTCTCCTTCCCTCTCTATCTCTCTCTCTTTCCCCTTCTCCCCCTTTCTCCCTCCCTCCCTCTGTCTCCTATCTCTCCCTCCTCCATTCCTTCTCCTCCCTTCCTCTACGTCGCCCTCTCCCTGTCTCCCACTGTCTCCCTCCCTCCATCTCTCTCTCAGTGTGCAGTAATCACATTGTGCTGTTGTCCCTGTGGGGTGATCTCTCTCTCTCTCTCTCTTTCTCTCCTTTTCTCTCTTTCTCTCTTCCTGTAGCTCTTAGAGTTTGAGTGATGCTCAGCACAGACACGACTGCAAACACCAAACAAATACAGTCCATCCTCCAAACGTTACAAACACTCAACCACATACCACTTATTCATGTGGATGTAACTATTCATCACGACCTGAGACTGTAGATATAAATGCACAGAGCATGGTGGCACTTCCGGCTCCATCCACTCTGGCTCCAACTCACTTTACATTGAAAAATCTGTACCTGCTGCTGTGAGTCAGTTTTAACCTGCTCTACATGATCCTGCTGTTTTTATTTAATTATTTTTTATAAGTTAATCAATTCCCTACTTCTAATACGAACTCGGCTCCAAATTCGCTCCTGTAACCGAAAGCTTCAATGAGCTTCATTTGACTGGAGCTGAAGCTTAGCTGGAGCTTAGGCTACGACACACATCGCACGCTCCTGGATTTTTTTCTGTGCGGGTTGAAAAAAATCCACGTCCACACTCGTGCTGGAATCCGTGTATCATTCGTTTCACGTTTTTCAATATAAAACCAAAAATAAGAAAACTGAAAAAAACATTTTTTAATTATTTGTCTAAAAATATTTAATAATGCAGAAACTCATCACATTCGTTTTTTCCCAGAAATATCGATTTTGTGTTTGCAAAAAGTTCAAGAATGGAAAAAAACGGATAACGGCCGTTTCCGTTTAGTCTTCCAGTGACAGAAGATGAACTGCATCAGCGCACAATAGTGAGCTGTGTGCTCAGTTTATGCGGTTTTAAGTTTTGTTTCTGTAAAATGTAAACGAATATGCACAAAGCTGTGATAGGGAAGGACTGCGGACACAGAAACGATGTGTCTGGATGCAGATAATTTCTGATACGGTGATACGCAGATTCATTTCAGTGTAAACGTAATTGTTATTGATCTGTGTGTGTAATCTGTGGTGTGTGTTGTTAGTATTGGCGCTAACAGTGTGTCTCGGTTGTTGGGTGATGGGAGCGGCTCTACACCTGTCCCATTTTGACAACACTCTTGCAGTCTGTGGAGGTCAGTTCGAGGGCTGCGGGCTTCGTTGCATCAGACGACCCTCACGATGACGGGATCGTGACGTCGTCGTTTTCCAAAAGCTGCGGTTTGCTCGTCCACGCGAAAACACGACGCCGGTGTTCTCAGATTTCTCCACTCTGGAACCCGTTCTCAAAAAACTCAGTTTTCGCCCACCTGAAATGCCGGCTCCAAAACGAATACAAAATTCTCCGTTTGACCAAAAAAACGTTGTCGTGTGAACGGCCCCTTAGTCCACTTCTTTATACAGTCTACGGTCACAACTGAATGAAAACTGGTTTGTCGTTCCTTTAACCTGTTTACATTTTAGGTATCTGTACTTTTACATAAGTACATTTTAAACTGGATACTTTTTACTTTTACTTCACTACATTCGAGAGCAGGTATCTGTACTTTCTAGTCCACTACATTCTTGAACAGGCCACAGAAGTAAAAGTATTTTTGTTAATGAAAAGGCAGAGAGTTTATTTTTAACACATTTGTAGTTTGAGCAAACAAAACAAAACAAAATATATAAATTCAGTTGTTTCCTTTGTATGACATTTCAAAATCACTCCATTTGAAGCTTTGTAACATATTAAAATCTACACAAATACTTTTACTTTTTACTCTTTAAGTACATTTTAAACTGGTTCCTTAATACTTTAACGTAAATAGATATTTTTCATGTCATACTTTTACTTTTACTTGAGTATTTTTTGCTCTGGCTGTGTACTTCTACTTCAGTAACAGTTCTTATTGTTCCACTTCCTGTTAAGGCCTCGTCTTGAACCTGTATAATTGATGCACTTTAAAGTCGTGAGCTAAAGATCCTGAGAGCCTCAAAGAGAAAGAGAGAGACACATGCACACCGGAAATGGACAGAGCACACGGAGGAGAGAACGGAGATGAACAGAGCAGCAGAGAGGGAGAGAGAGAGAGAGAGAGAGAGGAAGAGAAAGGGACGGAGGGAGGGAGAGAGAGGAAGTGAGGGAGGATGGAGGGAAGGAGAGAAGGAGGAGAGAGAGGGAGGGGGAGGCAGAGAGAGAGAAAGGGAGAGGGAGGAAGAGAAGGAGGAGATAGGGAGAGGCAGAGAGAGAAAGGGAGAGAGAGGGAGGAAGGGGGGAGGGAGGGAGGAGAGAGAAAGGGAGGGAGAGGCAGAGAGAGAGAGAAAACTAGAGTGAGGGATGGAGGTAGGGAGAGAAGGAATAGAGAGTTGGAGGAGAGAGAAAGAGAGAGAAAGGGAGGGAAGAAGGAGAGAGTTGAAGGAGGGAGAGAGGGAAGGGAAAGAGAGAGAGGGAGAGAAGGAGGAGAGAGAGAGAGAAGAGAGAGAGGAGAGAGTTGGAGGAGAGAGAGAAGGAGAGAGAGGAGAGAGTTGGAGGAGTGAGAGAGAGAGGGAGAGAAGGAGGAGAGAGTTGGAGGAGAGAGAGAAGGAGAGAGAGGAGAGAGTTGGAGGAGTGAGAGAGAGAGGGAGAGAAGGAGGAGAGAGTTGGAGGAGTGAGAGAGGGAAGGGGAAGAGAGAGAGGGAGAGAAGGTGGAGAGAGTTGGAGGAGAGAGAGAAGAAGAGAGAGAGGAGAGAGTTGGAGGAGTGAGAGAGGGAGAGAAGGATGAGAGAGTTGGAGGAGAGAGAGAGGGAAGAGAAAGAGAGAGAGGGAGAGAAGGTGGAGAGAGTTGGTGGAGGGAGGGAAAGGGGGGAGAGAGAGAAGAAAAGAGCAACAAAGATAGCGAAGGAGGGAGAGGGAGGAGAAAGAATGAGAGTGGGAGAGAGAGAAGGAGGTAGGAAAAGAGAGAGAGAGAGGAGAGAGAGAGAGGCTGTGAGAGACAGTAAAGTGTTCAGTGTAAAATGGAGAAGTGCTGTGTCAGCATAAACACTTGTTTATAGCTCATGTCATTATTTGAGACTGTGGAGTGTGACACCAGTTATAAAGACACTTTTATGTACTTTTGTTTTTAATACGGCTGCTCCCTCATGGATTCTTTTCAACCAAAATCTGATTATTTGTGTTGCTGATAACCGATATTTGCCGATATAAATGTTTATCTTTTAAAATTTGTAGGAAGGACCAAAACTTTGCTTTTGTAAAAAATAATACGACATGTGTTTATCTGGTGTATAAATTCATATTTATACAGAGCTCAAAGACAAATCTGACGCAGGACAAAGTGGGAGTGATATATAGATGAGAAGTATATAAACGGGAGGTGACGGTAGCTCAGTTGATAAAGTGTTTCTTCCCTGATCCGAAGGTTGGTGGTTCAAATCCACTTCAAACCCCACTCTCTGTATAAAAATGTGACCATTGTGACCATAAATGTTTAATATTGGGCTGATACAATATCTGAGGGCATTGTGTTCATGATCGTCCAATCAGATTTGTTCTGAGAAACAAAGGAGCTCATTGGTCACCATCAACTACAAACAAAATATAATTTATTTCGCCTCAGATGAACAGAGTTTCATGCTTCACTCATTGATTCTGTTGAAATCTGTGACATTTTTCAATCCCCCGAGATTTTATTTTTTTTTGATAAAGATGGACCATGTGTGTCCCTGATTGGCTAATCCACCTGTCAATCATCACCGGTGACCAGACTCACCTCTTCGTAAGAAGAATAGTGTGTTTTCTAGATTCCAGGCAACCAAACTCCTCTTCCCTAACCATTCCTAACATCTAAATTATCCAACACAGTGAGTTTATAAGTGCTTCTGACCAGAATTCAGTCGAGTTGTAGAGTTATTTTATGTTATCCGGAAGTGTGCGGACTGTAAACCTTTATGACAAGTCCAATTTGAGCCATAAACTGAAGAGCCAATGGGAGCGGGACCTTTGATCATGTGATTCAGGTCAAGGCCCATTTCCTGCACAAACATGTCAGCGTTGTGGCCGTGGAAATAAACTACACGGTGTCAGATATAATGAGTGTCCCTGAAGCGATCGCCACGGCTACAATTCAGACAACTTCTCACCTGTCAGGACCGCTGCAGATATGATGGACTATTTTGGAGTACGTTGTCTGGCAAAGTTTCATGTTTTGTTTTCGATTTTTTTGAGGAATGGTCTTTTTTGGTCAGCTTTTCTTTTTTTTTTTTTTTTTAACTGATATCAGAAGTTCCTGCTGTTTCCAATAGGCTCTATTCGCTTTCTCAGTTTTACCAGATTTTGTCAGACTTACCTTGCATTCGATTATCTTCCGACTCCCACTTTGACCTCAGATTTGACTTCATGTCCGAGCTTGAAGCATATTATTATGTTTTGTGTGTCGGACTATGTGGATTATTATTATGACTATTCCCTCATCTTATGAAAACGCTGCCACTTTAATTAATATAATTTTTGAAATTTGCACTTCATTTTATGTCATGATTTCTTTTCCGTCACAACCTTAGGGATGTTAACGCCCGTTAAATCAAGTATTTGTTCAATATTAGCCTCACCACAACACCGACTACCATCCCCTTAGGCAGTGATATGGATGCGGTGAGGTATTGCAGTGATACAAATGACTGAAACTGTCCTTCCTGTGGACTTTATCTCCAATCTTTTATGCTTTAAAAATCATGTATCTGAAGTTTTGCACCACATGTCACAAATAATAATAACTCAGTTTTGACTTGTATCTGAACTAGAAGTGCAGAGCTCTGACACTTCAGAGTCTCAAAGTGAGTGGTTTTACTGTAGACAGGAAACAGCTGACGCGTCGACGTGTCCCAGTCCAGCCCGAGCCTGAACATAAGTTCTAAATGCTTGGCCGACGGGTTCGGATGGGTCCCGTTGGACTTCGGTCGGGTTTCCGTGCTCTAATGTTTGGTAGTACATCTTTAAATTCCTTGCATTTCTTTTACATTTTTAGATTTTCATACTAACAGTTGATGTAAACCCACCAACACAACCATTATTTCTGGACCTTCAGTGTTGAGTCCATTTCTACTTCAAAACTGAAAGGCAAAATAACTGTGGAAATAATGTCATTTAAAACATGCATTGTGTAACTTTTCAGGCATAGGGTCCATCAAAAGCTTTTTTTCATAGAGATGTCATTGCTTTGCCTGGAATGTTTCGCAGTATGGCATTAAACCTTTCTATCTTCATGTAGACCAAACCAGACCAAGTTACAGGTCCGATCTGTTTTTCTAGGCATTTTTGAGCTATAAAACCACCTTTAATTGAATAAATGGAAGGTAGAGCTTTCTAATGTCATACTGTGGAACATTCCAGACAGTGAAATGACATATCCATCGAAACAAGCAGGCGATGGACCCTCAACTAGAAAGTTCTGTAGTGTAGATTGTTCCATTCTGCTTTTGTTTACTTTTTGTACATTGTTTTGCTTAATGCATATCTGTAGAACTTTTGTACTGTCGGCAAAAGTTGCATAGTGCCCTTTTGAGTAGATTTCTTCATGTGATACTTTTAATTGAGTTACTTTTTTACTTAAGTAACAAAACTGAGTACTTCATCGACCACTGTTTCATACATATTCTATATACATCAATAGTTTGCTTGTTCATGATAGTGGAAAAGCTCTTGAGTGAGTGTGGTGCACTAAACAGAGCATCTCAGTGAAAGTTTCCAGGCTGCTCCTATGGGACAGTCCACATTTAACACATCCGCTTTGCCTCTCAAGACTCAGAGACATGTCCCCGGGGCCCCTTCCACCTGTGTGTGTGTGGGGCCCAATGCTACATGCTCCATAAAGGTCATTAATGGTGAAAAAATAAAGATCTTATCTCAAATTTTCCAGTCTGCGTCCCTCAAAATAGTAGTGTGAGCCACCTGGGAACTTCGGACTACTGCTATCAGAAAAATATATACTACAAGTCAAAATTTGAACACACCATCTCATTATTTGTTTTATTTATGTTTTTACTATCAGATTTAGAATCAGACTGTAAACACAAGCTTATGATGTCCTGTGATAATACGGGAAGTAAGTAAGTAAATCTTTATTTATGTAGCGCTTTTCACAGACATATGTCACAAAGACGCTTTACAGAGCATTAGTCATAGATTCTTTTTTTTTTTTTTTTCTCCATACCCAGTGGTGGTAAGCTATTATTGTAACTACAGCTGCCCTAGGGCATACTGACGGAAGTGTGGCTGCCATGCCAATAGGCGCCATCGGACCCTCCAACCACCACCATCACTCACGCACACACCACTTTCATACTAGGTAATGTGGGAGAAGTGTCTTGCCCAAGGACACAATGACTGTTTCTGCGACTGTTGCCCCACTGTGGCACCTGATTTTCCCAGTGTCTCCCGTCCAAGTACTACTCTGACGGGTTCAGGCTTTGACAAGCTGGTATGGCCAAATATGGAAGTGCTCCACTGTGTTTTCAAACTCCATATCTTCACTACGTAGAATCATGTGGATAAAGTCTTATTCGTATTTCATAAGAACATAAGAGCTTTGTTCTTGTTCTTGAAGTGATAAGAACAAGAACAAAGTTTGTTTGGGTTCTGACATTTTATACTTCAAAAGATGTTCAGTCCCCTCGCTCTGCCCCACCCCTCTCTCTGCCCCGCCCCCTCGCTCTGCCCCACCTCCTCTCTCTGCCCCGCCCCCTCGCTCTGCCCCACCTCCTCTCTCTGCCCGCCCCTCGCTCTGCCCCGCCCCCCTCTATCTGCCCCACCCCCTCACTCTGCCCCGCCCCCTCACTCTGCCCCACCCCTCGCTCTGCCCCACCCCCTCGCTCTGCCCCGCCCCCTCGCTCCTATTAGCTCGGTATTAATCTCTTCCCTCCATTTGACTTGAACAGGAGTCATATTGGTGACGTTTCCCTGTGTTTGATGAAGGAGTCCAGCCTGAGCCTCTTTTTTTTTTGGCGATCCGTCTTTTGGCTTTCGTAAACTTGTCACGGAGATTACGCCAGACTTTTCTACACTGGCTTTCGTCCGTGCCTAAAATCTTAATCCATGAATTTCTTGCCATTTGGCATCTTCATTGTCATTGAGCGTCGTGTCGTACAGATGTTTGTATTTTCTCACCATTTCCTCCAGCCGTGACTCAAAACCACCCTTTTTTTTTCTGCACCGGCAAGGAAGCAGATAAACCACGCCCACCTGAATAACCAATCAGAGCGGAGAGGTGGAACAGCATTGCCGAACTGCCGACCAAAGTTCTGCTCAGCTGAGGTTTCGAGAACAAGCCGCAAGAACTGCCCAACAGGATCTGGCCCAACAAACTGACGTCATTATGTTCAGCCAACTCTATGTGCAAGAACAAAGTTTTTATGTTCTTATGAAGTATGAATAGGTCTTTACATCAGTTTTGGTATTGCCGATCTCTACTGAATTACCAATAAAAGGTAGCTGTTTACTTGAAAACTACCGCTTCGTGACATTACAAGGTGCATTTTGAGCTTCAAAGATGACAGACTATTAATAAAGAGTTACTCAAACATGTGTCCATGAAGCAAAACACAACTCCAGGTCTGTTTTCGATGAGGTAACAACATTAATAACATGTCTTAAAGCTCACAAGAGTCAAGTTTGCGTAGTATAGGACCTTTAATCGCACAAATTCATGGTATAAGTTGCGTTAGTTTTGCTTCTAATCTAAATAACGAACTCACACCATCCCTCTCTCTTATCTCTTGTATCTCTTGTATCTCTTGTATATGTAAATTGCAGTACAGGGGTGGATCTGGATTCTGTATCTTCACACCGTTTAGCACAGTCTCCACACCTCCTACGCTGCATGCACACTCAAACTACATACCAGCCTCTACATACGAACCAGCCCAAAACTCTCCGACGTTTCGAAGCCTGTCACGATCATTACTGTATTCATTTATCTGTCAATATATGAAAGATGGAAGAGTATATTTTGGGGATCAATATTTACTCTTCATTTCTTGGCAAAGGTACAGAGATTTTTGTATTTTTGTAAGTAATGAGGTCATATTTGAGCAGTAAAGGGTTGAATACATAACTTCTATGGATAATTATTGGTTCATTTTGATGTTTATTTGTTGCAGTTCAAAGTTTTTCATGATACTGTCTATTTATAAATGGTTTACTGGGATTATACTGCTTTGTGTCGTTGGCTTAAAGGAGTTTGAGTTTTATAATTTATTGCAGTATTTCTCTGTAGCCTTATATCGCGGTTCAAATTTTGTTTTCATGACAGGCCTTGCTGGTTCCATACCGAATGTGATGCTATAGGCTTCTAGTACATTTACAAGTAGGGGTGTAACAGTAACTGAAATATCGTGATATCATATCAGTAATATTGTGGGCCAACACAAAATATCGAATTACAAGTTTTTCTGCTTAAATTAATTTTTATGGCGCAGCAACAGCTAAAAAAAAAAAACTCTGAGCCCGTCCTGACAGTGAGTCCTGTTTCAGTTCTGGTTTAGTCCTGGTTTAGTCCTAGTTCAGTCCATGGTGTAGGCAGTGCAAAAGTTTGATATAATCTCGGGTTAACGGGCGGGTGCAGTGCTGTACTGTGCTGGTGTGGTACTTTACTGTGGTCTCCAAAAATGGACCCGTGCAGGACTCTGCGCTGTAGGCTCCATTATGGAATAAATGAATCTTCGGTTCGTTACATAAAGAAGGAGGAAAATAACATCAGGACGACAGCAGCAATAAGTTTTAAGAAGGATGTAAAAAGGATTCTAAGGCTACATTCAGACTGCAGGGCTTAATGCTCAATTCAGATTTATTTGTGAAATCTGAATGTTTTTGCGAGGTCGTTCACATTTCCAATTAAATGTGACTTGTATGTGAACTACAGTGTGAACATTAAATGGCCCAAAAGTGTCCCGCATGTGCACTGGAGACATGATGACGTCAACCACAGCGAGCGTGCTCTGTGTTTACGGAAGTTGTCCAAACATGGACGCAATTGATCACCTAGCGATTTTAAAGTTCCTCTCGTACCGGAGACAGAACATGAACAACTTACTTGTTTTAAGGAGGAGATTGAGAAGGAGAAGGACGAGGTTTTTGGCCGTGGTGTTTTGTGGGACAGCGGCAGCGACGTCCGTTGAAAGGAACGTGTGGATGTGGAGACGGAGCCAAGAGTGGTGAGTGGTGATGTGCTTCACTTCAGTGACACAGAGTTCATTAACAATTTTCACCTACTTCAGCGCAGAATAGTGACGTTTGTGGCTTGTTGATAATGTGTAGGTCGAATGAATGCGATTTGGCCGTTCTCACTGAAGTCACATGACAAAAGATCAGATATGTATCGGTTTCAGGAGCACATATCCAAGTGGCCTCGGTCGCATTTGAAAATATCTGATCTGTGTTGTTCAGACTGTCATTAAAAGATCAGATACAGGTCACATAGGGGCCAAAAAATCGGATTTGGGTCACTTCAGGCTGCAGTCTGAACGCAGCCTAAATGTCCTGTCTGAGAAAAGTGTATAAAGTTTGTGGTGAGGGGTTTTGCAGCCTTAAAACAGATATAATAATTGTAAAATATAAAGTTGACTACTTTGCGGATTTCACCTATCGCAGGTTATTTTTAGAACGTAACCCCCGCGATAAACGAGAGTCATTGTTTAATGCACATTTGCGTTTCGGCGTGTTGCAGACTGACCGACTGTTTGTGTCTGCTCGCTCCTTCTGAGTCACAGACACTACGAGAGACGCTCAGTTTAATGCCCCCAATGAACGGTAATGAAAACCATTTCCATCACTTGAAAAAAACAAAAAACCCGGAAGCAAAAAACTGACATGTCCGGGAAAAAACGGACGTTCGGTCACCGTATGTTTGTGTGTGATTTTGAAGCCGATGCTCCTTGTGTGTGTGTGGTGTCAGTGGTGCTGTAGCGTGTGGCGGCCTTAAGACAGTGAAAATGTAGTACCGTGGCTTTAAGTGCAATTTTCCGCTGCTCTAGCCCCTGATTGGCAGTGACAGATCATGTTATAGATAATGAATGAGAGGAGCCATCTTGCCCACTCTGTTCTAATCACATGTATTCATTGTGTGTGGCTCCTGGACGACGGCCGCTGTCTCCCACTCACCCACTCACTCACTCACCTGCTCCTGCTCCTGCTCCATGACCAGGCCTGTCCCAGAGCCTAGGGACCAGGATCTTATGACGTCATTGTGTATGTCTATGTGGGTCTTATGTACTGTAGAGATTATGGCCTTTGCAGTTTATAACCAGAAGTGTTTTTTCCCTCTTTTACATTAAGTTTGGTAGACATGGGGTGATGCTACTTTTTTTTTTGTCTTTCTCTCTTTTTTATTAAGAGCAACAGAATATAACAATCAACATTGTAACAATTACAATAATCAGCATAAGACAAAAACATAAAAAACACCCACAAAACAGGGTCATTTCAGTATAGTTTAATTCTAAATACGCCTTTGAACAAGTATTGATGCTGAAATAAAAATTAAAACATTTCACCTGTCTTGAGAACTTTTAGAATGGTATTGGTCGATTTAGAATTAGTATAGGTCCACGTGGAACTACTCTAGAAACTACTAGGGATGGAACGAGACAAAATTTTCACAAGATGAGACGAGATACGAGATTGGGCCCATGAGAACAAGACAAGATGAGAGTTTAACATAATTCTTGATGTATACATTACACGGTTCAGTTTCCAAATTTTGAATTCAATTAAAAAAAAAAACAATTGTGTAATGTTTTGTTTTCATTCTAGTCCTGCATTTGGAACTGTAAGATCATCATCATCATCATCATCTTTATTCCGGTCTCATGGTCCATTATTAAAACAGACATGAACAGTGACATTACAAAACAATAAACATTTATGTTCTTAAAAGACGGCCACACCAGTGTCTCCACATATTGGACTGTTACCTTATTACACTGAATCTCATATTTGTGAGTGACATTATTATTTCATTGTCTGATTTGTTCAGCCTGCAAATAAAACATTAAAATTCTTAGTGCAGCTTGCAGAGTGTTCACTCATGCAGTAACTAACATCTCTGTCGCACTCTTCCATCGTGGCCTCAAAACCACTCGCAAAGTGTCATTGTAGCCACCTGCAGTCTTTGCAAATTGGCTTTTTTGAACTTAATCCAGCCGTATACAGTGGTGTTCAATATGATTTAAACAAGAGCTGTAGAGATAAGAGATGTAAGAGCTGTAACTCATCAGCACGTGACCATTTTTTTGTCCAATCCAAATGTAAACACATGGGAAAAACTCCCATAACATCATTTGTATTTTGAGTGGACGATCTTCTGGCAATTTTGTCTCACGAGATCTTCACCCATCCCTAGAAACTAACATTATTTTGTCTTTAAATTTATCCATTGTCTAAAAAACTATTATTGTGGCATTAAAGTATCACTTTAGTACTTCTCTGTATCAAATAGTTGCTGAATACATTAGTATATTGATAATTCAAGTCGCTGTGTCTGATTTTGACGGTATTAAAAACCAGAGAAACAGAACTAGTTCATTTAAAAAGGATTTGCGGTGCTCCGAAGTTCTTCCACACTGACCTTGTGCATTTAGAGTTTCCTAATGATTCACTATGATGGGTTTATAAGTGCTTTTCACAACTCTCAGGGACAAGTGCGAAGTTTTGCCTTGACAGTAAAGTTAACAACAACAGATTCCATGCTAACACACACTTCCTGATTATTGGACCCCCCCAAGAGCTGCTTATGTAATATATCTGAACATTTTCCTCAAATACATGGGGAAAATCTAGCCAGGGTTAATTTAATTTCTCTCCAGCGACTAGGTCAGGAATCAGAATACACTAGACGGTTTGCAAGAACCCCGGAAGTGCAAGTTCGAGCAAGAGCCAATCTTCGAAGAGCCGTATATTCTGTGTTGGCAACGATTCCCGAGATCGAGGATTTAAAGTCGGAACAAAGAGAATGTTTGATGAATGTTTGGGAAAGACGTTATTGCCCTTGTTCCTACAGGATTTGGGAAAAGCTTAATATACCAGTTCGCCCCGTTAGCAGCGCATTACATACGTCACGATCAAATAGCAGCAAATGGTTAAATGAAAAAAAGTACCCTCCTACTGCCGAGCGAACGAATTCTAATGCTGCGAGGTCAGACAGTTTCTACAAAGTGAATCAGGCTAGGAAAAATCAGGCACATCAGGAACTTTAAGCCAAGGCTATCAACAGTTATTGCCTATTCATGTTATTAGAGTTTGTTTTCATACCTGACAGTTTTTACTTTTCACTAGTGGTCTTCTTCAGAGTCACGTGATGTTGCTGTGACGTGTCCGGTCAGCTGATTTAAACAGGTTTTGGCATTGTCTTCCTACTAGTGGAGGTGGGACGACAGCGCCATCTGCAGTCCCGCTTCCTCAGGACAGTATCCCAGGTGTGTGAGAGTAAAAAAGCCCCTCATCTCGGTTCATAGTCCGTTATAGATGTTTCCGTTTTTTCGATTGCCTCTTTAATCCAGCAACGACGTTTGTTGATGTGGTTCACTCTTTTACAGCGGAAGTTTGAGTTGTTCCTGTTCTGCTTTGCGTTTTGCCTTCGCTGTTTCCTTCTCGCGTTCTGTCCTGTGTTCCTTTTTTCGTCTACTGAACGTCCTCGCTGTTTCCATGACGTGTGTTTTATTGCAGGACATGCAGAGTATTTCATATATGACATTACATTTCTGCTCCGGTTCTAGTTTGTCTTTTGAGTTGACGAGTATTTTCCTGAGTTTTCTGTACGGTTTCACTGTTGTGTTGACATTGTGTTTTTTCTAGTGAACCTCAGTGGATTAAGTATTGCCTGTGGTAAAATGTGAAACCTGATTTGTGGTGGACAGAAAAGTATATAGAAATGACTACAGAAATTTGAATATGATACAGTTTTATTCATCTTAGAAGTCAAATTTAACTCAATACAAAGATTATTCTATAGACCAAACCCTGTAAAACCCTCAACCATCCAAATACGTCTAAAAATAGCTATAGAAACTTGAATATTGCATGATTTCTTTTAATATATTTTAAAATTAGAAGTCAGTGAACTCAATTTGAAGATTATATTGACAGTGCACCAGGGCTGATCCAATGAAACATCCAGCCGTTCTCCACTCGATCCCACGACTCGCAAGGGGACAGAGGTGTGTGAATGTTTACAACCTGCGCTGCCGTCGCCCCTGGCAACCAATCAGCCTCGGAGTCAGGCGGCATCGGTTGTTGCCGTGGCGACTGCGCTGGAATGATGACGGCGAGAGGTGGTAGTGTTTGTGAGAGGACAGGGAACACTATTGGGATTTATTTATAGCCACAGCCTGGCCCCTCAAAATAGGCCGGAGGAAGGGACATTTCTGTGGATGAGACGTCTTTAGAGACCCTTCATGTTTAACGTCGTCATGGTTGCGTTAAAGGGGCGCTGCGTAACTTTTCGTGTAGAGGTTCTGCCGCCTCCTTGCGTCGTCATGGAGATGTTATTGCGATGTCTGGAGTGTGGCACTGAAATGAGCTGTCGTGCTTTCATACAGTTGTCTTTATTGCTCAAAAACCATGCATTCTTCAGGTTTGACTCTCCACAGATCTGACCTGTAATTTTGGCTGTGTCACCTGCTTGACGCAAAATTGATTCTTGTAAGCTTTAAGTCATGTTATAATGTTGTCACCTCATCAGAAACAAACCTGGAGTTGTGTTTTGCTTCATTCACACATGTTTGAGTAACTCTTTATTATTAGTCTGTCTACATCTCCAAAGCTCAAATACTCTGTTTCATCCTGTGATGTCATGAGGTGGTCATTTTCAAGTTAACAAGTACCTTTAACCTTTAGCTCAGTGGCAATACACGCATCAAGAATCTCGGATTTCCGGTCATTGCGCAATGCATACTGGGAAGGATTTTCCGAAAAACTGAGCATCAAACTGCCATGTTTGTTTTTACAGTGGGATGCGTCTATTGTCAACGTCGATCTTTTCTAGTCTTTTGAACCATATCACTTTTGTTTCTGGTTCTGATATTGTCATATTTTAGTTTTGGGATTCGGACATCGTTAATTGTGTGGTTGTTGGATCCTAACAGCGGAAAACAGCTCGAGAAATTTGTTTGTGAACTCCATAGATGAAAAAAGGAATAAGATGTGTGTGACTCAAACCTCTGTTCAAAGTGTGAAAGTGAAAGGCGATGGGCAGGATTGATCCACAGGAAGGACCAAAAAGGAAATCTTTGACTACCTAAATCATCCCGAGTTTGCAGCAAACATTTTGTATGTGGAGCACCAACAAAGCGGGATCCCATTGGTTAATCGAGAGGTGCAGAAGACAAACAGGCCGAGCTGCACTTTCTTGTTCTTGTAGTTTTACAGCAACATCACGTCTTGGTCTCTTTGCAGTGGAAGTTGTTTCTTGGCGAACAGCTGGTGCTTTTCGCTTTGGCGTGGACTTTTTAAATTCGTAACCGAGGTTGAGTGACGGATCGGGGTTTTGCTTTGTTGGCGCTCCACATACAAAATGTTCGCTGCAAACTCGAGATGATTTAGGTAGTATGGAGTTTAAAAATGACGTGGCCAAACCAGTTTGTCAGATCTCAGAAGCTCAGCAGGACTGGGCCTGGTTAGTACTTGGATGGGAGACCACTGGAAAAATCAGGTGCCACAGGGGGGCGCAAGTCGCAAAAACTGTTCTTGTATCCTTAGGCAAGACACTTCACCCACATTATCTAGTATGAAAGTGGTGGGTGGGTGAGTGATGGTCGACTTACTACCTCCGAGTGTGGAGTAAATGAATTAATGATCTGTAAAAACGCCTTGAGTGTCCAGAAAAGTGTTATATACAGGTTTGGAAGCCTTGGAAAAGTCATGGAAATTGAAAATGTCCAGGCCCAAATTCAATGAAAGTTTTGGAAAAGTCATGTAATTTTGTGACCTCTTTCACGCAACTCCAGAGTTCTGTTAAGTTCCCATGAGGCTATTATGATTATTTCCGAACATTAGTGAGTTTTGTTTAAAAGAGACGACAATAAATGCACTGACGGTATTTTGAATGTACCTTGAAAAACTGTAATCCCAAACCATAAGGTGAGTGGAAAGGATTAACATTTTATATTTAGCCATAAAAGTCTGATCAATAATACACATGTAGGTGAAGTAAAGTCATGGAAAATTCACTTTAGAAAAACTCATGGAAAAGTTAGAAATGTTATCAGTGAAAAAGAGTGTGAACCCTGTATATGAAACTGATGCATTATTATTATTTATTAAAAGCACACTGGAGCACTTCCTGTATTACAATATGACATCACAAGGTGGAACAGAGTGTTTTCAGTTTGAGAGAAGAACTCAGCCTAAATCTGCAGGATTTGTGTGTCAAACAGTGTTGGGAAGGTTACTTTTAAAATGTATTCCCCTACAGATTACAGATTACGCAATCCATTAAATTACTTAAGGTGAGTAATGTAATCTGAATACTTTGGATTATGTGATTTGCTGTAGAGAAGCAAAGACGAGGAAATCTTCACATAAAATGTTTTGTCTGCTAAAAGAAAATAAAAAGCCCAGACTTTACTGAACCAAATTAAAAATATTATTGATAGAAGAAGAGGAGACCTGGTTTAGTCCTGTTAAATCCTGGTTTAGTCCTGGTTTAGACCTGGTTTAGTCCTGGTTTAGACCTGGTTTAGACCTGGTTTAGTTCTGGATTAGACCTGGTTTAGACCTGGTTTAGACCTGGTTTAGACCTGGTTTAGACCTAGTTTTAAATCTGGTTTAGTCCTGTCTTAGTTTTCCTGGTTTAGACCTGGTTTAGTCCTGGTTTTGACCTGGTTTAGTCCTGGTTTAGTCCTGGTTTTGACCTGGTTTAGTCCTGGTTTAGTCCTGGTTTTGACCTGGTTTAGTCCTGGTTTAGTCCTGGTTTTGACCTGGTTTAGTCCTGGTTTTGACCTGGTTTAGTCCTGGTTTAGTCCTGGTTTAGTCCTGGTTTAGCCCAAAATGTGAAAACAGGAAAATACCACAGTGTAATCCATTTATTTCAACAAAGTAACTGTAATCCAATTACCACTCACTGAAACAGTAACTGTAACTGAATACATTTACTCATAATTTGTACTCTGATTACATAACTCCAGTACATGTAATCTGTTCCTCCCCAACACTGGTGTCAAACATGTGTGAATGAAACAAAACACAACTCCAGGTCTGTGTGTGAGGAGGAAACAACATTATCATTGATGTGAAAACCGAGTCATACGAGCCTTTAAACAGTAACAAAGTACAGTCTCGCTGGTTGAACGTCTGTTTATTTCTGGCGTAAATGCCCGTTAAAACCCGACAGTTAGTTGGCCGTCCTGGTGCTGACTGGGGGTAGTTTGTCTTGCAGAGTTTGATGCAGGAGCAGGAGCTGGAGGATTTAAAAGCACTTTGTAATTAAATGTGAGGAGGCCCTGTTTCCTGTACAGCCCACACCTGTCAGGCGCTCTCTGTGCTCTCCTCTGCAGATCTGTGTGTGTGTCTGTGTGTGTCTGTGTGCATCTGTGTGTGTGCTTTTGTGTTTACCATCTGGGCACGGCGCTTCCATATTATCTTCAATATGAACTTCAATATAAACTTCAATATGAAAGCTGTTCTTTACTTCAGGAGATTATGGCAGCTCTTATAAAATAGAACTCTCCAAGAAGCTTTTGTCTCATAAAAACTCATATCTATTAATCATGTTTTATATTTGATGTTAAAACTGGTGCATGTTTAGACTATTTTACTTTTGGGAGCAAACTGTATGTGAACTTTAAAGGTCCTATATGACACTTTTTCAAATCTATGTTTAAAGTTGTTTCCGGTAACACTTTATAATAACTACACCTTATTTAGCCTTAATAAAACATGAACAAAGACTTAATTAATAATGATTCACACTTAGTAACTACTTAATTACTACCTGAATTAGCACTTAACTTGCACTTAATTCGCCTGTGCTGTAAATAGTTACTCAGTACTTCTTAATTACTCATGAACTAACCATTTGCATGTTTACAAATGCATATTTAAGTTCACATTTGAGCATTTATTAATGATTAATAAGCTATGAGATTTGTTCATGCTTTATTAAGGCTAAATAAGGTGTAGTTATTATAAAGTGTTACCTTGTTTCCTCATCACAAACAGACCTGGAGTTGTGTTTTGTTTCATTCACACATGTTTAACACACATCTCCTGCAGATTTAGTTCTTCTTTCAAATAGAAAACACTCTATTCCACCTTGTGATGTCATGAGTTAATACAGGAAGTGCTCCACTGTGTTTTGAAACTCCATAAAACTTCACTAAAATCATTTGGATAATTTCAGTCCTAGAGTTGCCAAATTTCTATTGAACAAAAACTCAAATGGAGCTGAAACTTGTAAACTTTCACTTCATGACATCACAAGGTGGCACAGAGCATTTTGAGCTTTTGGAGATATAGACAGACTCATAATAAAGAGTTATTCAAACATGTGTGAATGAAACAAAACACAAGTCCAGGTGTGTTTTTGAGGAGGAAACATCATGCAACATCAGAGCTGATACAGGCTCTATTTATTTTATTTATTTAAAACAAGGACAGTGCACAGAAAACATTCATCTGGTAGTAGTAGTAATAGTAGTAGTAGTTTATTTTCCTCAGTCATGTACTTAATCATGTACTTAATAGACTGTTACGAATATGTGACGTAAAACTATGACTGAAGGAGTTTAGTCTGAAGTGAAATCACTTCTGAATGTCTGACCCTGTTTACAAATGATGACGACAAGAATACTACTGTCAGCAAATGACAACAAGCAACATGTTGTGCGTGTATATACAATAATAATAATAATAATAATAATAACAACAGTACTCATGAGTTCAGTACAGCAGTTCTGCTCTGTGCCAGATTTAGCTACAAGCTCCTTTCCATCTCCAGACCAACTCTAACAACATTTCATCGGTGACAGTGTCTCCTTAAAATAACCACCATCCAATTCATCATTAAACATTTATAACAATCTAAATTAATTCATTCTAATTTCCATAAATACAAGATTTCAAATTTATCATTATCTTCTAAAAATACTCAAATTCACTGTCATCAAAATGTACTTTTACCAAAATACAATTCATCATCAACAGGACTGCGTCAGTCAGACAGTTATGGACTGTGTAATAGAGCAGTGCAGTTAACCAAATATGTAGGGCTACATTCAGACTACAGCCTGAAGTGACCCAAATCAGATTTTTTGGCCCCTATGTGACCTGTATCTGATCTTTTAATGACAGTCTGAACAACACAGATCCGATTTTTTCAAATGTGACCCAGGCCACTTGGATATGTGCTCCTGAAACTGATACATATCTGATCTTTTGACATGCGACTTCAGTGTGAACGGCCAAAGGGCATTTATCCACCTACACGTTATCAACAAGCCACAAACGTCACTATTCTGCGCTGAAGTAGGTGAAAATTGTTAATGAACTCCGTGTCACTGAAGTGAAGCACATCACCACTCACCACTCTTGGCTACGACTCTGCATCCACACGTCGCTGCCTCTGCCCCACAAAACACCACAACCAAAAACCTCGTCCTTCTCCTTCTCAATCTCCTCCTTAAAACAAGTAAGTTGTTCATGTTCTGGCTCTGGTACAAGAGGAACTTTAAAATCTCCAGGTGCTCAATGTTCGCGTCCATGTTTGGACAAGTCCGTAAACACAGAGACGCTCGCTACGGTTGACGTCGTCATGTCTCCATGCTGCATGCTGGACACTTTTGGGCCGTTTAATGTTCACACTGGAGTCACATACAAGTCATATTTAATTGGAAATGTGAACGACCTCGCAAAACCCTGCAGTCTGCAAGTCTGAACGTGGCCTAATTGTCATTTTAATGATTATTCTATTTAATAACAAACATGTTATAATCTAGAATACAGTGAATTACCTGTTCAGAATGACGTGCACACTTGTTCTGCCATTCAAAACACATATTAATAGTGAGTTAATGAGATGTTTGTATTTGCCAGTTACAAATTTCCCCCATTAATACTCTTATTAGTGTTTATCAGAGGTTTATTAGAGTTATCTAAAGGTTCTATATCACACAAAATTGTCTCTTGGGAGCTTTAAGACATGTTATAATGCTGCTACCTCGTCGAAACCATGGACTGTGTTTTGTTTCATTCACACATGCTTGAGTATCTCTTTATTATTAGTCTGTCTACACCTCCAAAGCTCGTGTGATGTCATGTAGCGGTAGTTTTCTAAAGTATGACCCTGATACTGTGTACTCATTTTCAGTAGAAGTGTCCAGAAGCGTTGGGGATGGGTTTGACTTGGCGCTGGAGAGTCTGTATCCGCTCTGACTTGGACGCCCCACGTGACCGAAGCGTGATCTCTGCTCTGGTGTGATCTCTGATAATGAGGATCAACGCCACAAGTTCATCTCTCCATTCTTTTTACCGACAACTTCCTCCGCGACGGGAACACTCTGCTAACAATACTCGCGAAGAAGAGAGAGAAGGAGAGAGAAAAAGAGAGGGAGGGAGGGAGGAAGCTGCGGATTTGGAGCGGTCCTAACTGGTTTTATTTTGGGATTTGGAAAACTTTAGCCAATGCATAAGATTAGACAGTACATATGTGCCCGGGCTGCGTGGGTAGAGAGGAGCTGTGGTGTTTGATGGAGGATAGTGCCATCTGCTGGTCAGGGAGTAAACAGCAGTGTAGAAAATGTAAACGCAACATGTTCACACTGGATCTGCAGACTTTTAGTGTTGTTTTTTAGTCGGCTTATTATTTAAATACATCATTTGGGTTTATGTGCAGCAGAGGAGAGACGATGTTTTATTTTTTGCGGTGACATGACAGTTTAATCTGCTTCTTTACATATGAAGATGTAGTTTACATTTCTATTTTGATCATTGTTTTTCTACAGGAGCTTTTGCCTCGGTACATATCGATAAACAGTGTTGGGTGTTTCTAGTTCTGATTCATTCTGTACGCTGTTTTTGTAAAGTTTTGGGTTTTAAGGCTTTAGAATTAGCACATTTAAATATAAAGGTGAAATATGTAACTTTTCTGTGTGGGTGACTTCCTCCTCAAGCTTGATTTAATGTTATTGCTTTGATTTAGAATGTTCCACAGTGTGTTATTAAAGTATCTGTCTCACGTTTATTCAGTTACAGGTGTTTTAATAAAGCTCAAAATACTCCTATAAATCTGTCCGTGTTTAGCATGGAGAGTTTAATGGCACACTGTGGATCATTTTAGAGCAGTGTTTCCCAAACTTTTTTCTCTATTTTAAAAGTCACAAACCTTCATGACACAAGAAAACATTATTCATATATCACAAAATAAAGATGGATTTGAGCATTATTGAACATTAATGAGGATATTTTATTGTTGTGATCGTGGCTCTGAACAATTAGTATTAGTCAAGTTTGAAACAATGAAAAACAGTCATTGAAGCAGCAATAGGAGGATCCATAAGTCGCCCGTTTGGACATTAACTGTAGAACATTTCTTTTTCTTTTCAACATTCAATTGAACCAGCAATATTGGAACAAAAAAACAAAACAAAAAGATTAGAAATTATACAAAACATGTCTTAACATTTCAACATGTGTCAGAATTGTATATCACACATCTATATGCAGATCGTGACAAGACGACCCCCCCCAAAAAAAACAAAAAACAAAAAAACAAAACAAAACAAAACTCTTGCAACCCACCTGAGGGTCACGACTCAGTCTTTGGGAAACAATGTTCTGGGCAAAGCAATCACAATTGATTGGAGACAAGCAAGTGATGTACTTCCAACTGAAAAGTTACATAATGTAGCTTTAAGAAAACTCGGGTTTCAGGATGGAGGTGACAGGAATGCCACGAATTCATTTTCCAAAGTGCTGCACAGATAAACTGTTACAATAAAAGACAGTAAATCATAAATAAAAACAATAAGTAAAAAGTGTTAAAATGCATAAAGATAAAAAAAAATAAATAAATAAATAATAATAATAATAATAATTATCAAATCAAATAAAAAATTAATATATAAATAAAATGAAATAGAAGACACAGAGGACCACACAGCTCAGAAGGTGTTAAAGTCGGAGAGTAAAAGCGGATTTTGAGACGAGACTTAAACATTCCACTGTGGGGGCTGTATGGATGTGGGGGACAGGGCGTTCCGGAGCGTTCCAGAGCATTCCAGAGCGTACCAGAGCATTCCAGAGCATTCCAGAGAGCATTCCAGAGCGTTACAGAGCATTCCAGAGTATTCCAAAGTGTTACAGAGCATTCCAGAGCATTCCAGAGTGTGACAGAGTGTTACAGAGCGTTCAAAGTTTAGAGGTTTTCAGGATGGAGGTGACTGAAATGCTAAGAATTCAGATTTGTGATTGAATTATATCCTCGGGTTTCAGACAAACAGTTCCTTCCTGATTTGAGAGACTTTGTGAAGACTTTTCCCTTTTCAGAATTCAAATATTTGATTTAAATTGCTCCATTGTTTGACCACGGAGGACGGCTGCCATAGCTTGAAACTTCCACTCGCTCCAATGATGTCATCTTTATACAAGAAAAAAAACAACAGATAAATAAGTAAAGTACATTCACTGCGTACACGCTCGGAGTTAGATTGATAATGTCAGGAGATCTGTTGTATGCCAGCGTGTGCCTTAAACCATGAAAAGCCCACAGATGACACATAGACCGGGCCACAGCGCAGAGAGAGGGGGCTGTTATGTGAGTGCAGCTCCTAAAGTGCTGCTAGTGCCCCGGGCTAGCGTCTCTGTGAGCACAAAGGGATAAAGGGCTGTTAGCATCGCAGCGCTAACTCAATCCCAGGCTAAAGCAGCGCTAGAGGGACCGGCTCACATCTCTGCTCCGTGTTTTTTCAGGTCCAGCTGCATGTCTTACTTTAGAAACAATGTACGTCATTATGAACTTAAACCGGGATGAGCACTTCTGGAATAAAATCTGATATATCTTATTTTAACAAGATTTTTCATTTATGTCGTTTACGTTAGCAAGGCACATTTTCTAGGGTGACCAAATGTTTTTGTTTTTTTAAAGTGATGCAACTGTCCGGGTTTTCATTACCGTTCATTGGGGGCATTAAACTGAGCGTCTCTCGTAGCGTCTGTGGCTCAGAAGGAGTGAGCAGACACAAACAGTCGGTCAGTCTGCAACATGCCGAAATGCAAATGCACATTTAACAATGACTTGTACAAGAAATTCTCCGTTTTCCATTCCAGTCAGGACAAGTGGGAGGCCACATGCACAGGGTTGCGAAGTGAGAGTACAGTGTTCCCTCGTTTATCGCGGGGTTACGTTCTAAAAATAACAGGCGAAAGGTGAAATCCGCTAAGTATCAACTTTATATTTTACAATAATTCTATCTGTTTTAAGTCTGTAAAACCCCTCATCACGCACTGTATACACTTTTTTCAGACAGGAGAGGTGCAACCCTTTTTACATCGTTCTTAAAACTTATTGCTGCTGTCGTCCTGATGTTATTTTCCTCCTTCTTTATGTAACGAACTGAAGATTCATTTATGGATAATGGAGCCTACAGCGCAGAGTCCTGCATGCGTCCATTTTTGGAGACCCGCACCCGCACAGTACAACACCACACCTGCCCATCAACCCGAGATTATATCAAACTTTTGCACTGCCTACACCACGGACTGAACCAAGACTAAACCAGGACTAACCCAGGGCTGAACTAGGACTAAACCAGGACTGAACTAGGACTAAAACAGGAATAAACCAGGACAAAACCAGAACTGAACCAGGACTCAATGTCAGGAAGGACTCGGAGGTGACCACAGGAGAAAGGACCGATGGAGAGCTCCGCACCTCACGGAGGTAAACGCGGCAATTGCCCGACCGCACTTTGCAGAAAAACTGCTCGCCGTTCTCTCTCTTAAGTACAACATTAGTCCTGGTTTAGACCTGGTTTAGTCCTGACCCACCCGTGTGTAAAAAAACAAACAAAAAAAACATGCAAAAATCTGCGAAACGGCGAGATCGTGAAAGGTGAACTGCAATAGAGCGAGGGACGACTGTAGTTTAATGTCGAGACCCCACCTCCCACCCCCAGTAAGGTATCCGGGTTTTCACAGACAGAAATACGGTCACCCTATTTTAAACTCTTTAACATCGGAACTATGGAAATGGCCTTAAATGTTCCACAGTATGACATTAAACAGCTCAAAATACCAAGAAAAACAGGCTTTCTGACTATGAGTGGGGTCGCCTCTCCACAGATCTGACCTGTAACTTGGTCTGGTTTGGTCGAGAATGACACAAGATGAGATTTTGACATTGTTTATAATAAATAAATTCTACAATCCAGTTTGGTCCTTGTACCATTTGTTCTTTTGAATTTCAGTTAAGAACGAAAAACAATAAAATGGGAAAACAGTTTGTTATTTCATTGTTCCGTTTTAGTATCAAACAAAAAACTGATTTTGGCCTCTCTTTCTGATATTTAATGTAAAGTTTATTTCATATAACTCCAAAAAACAGTCTCAGTGCCTGTTTCAGTTTTGATATTTTATTCTCTCTGGAAGTTTAACTGTTTACCTGCCTGACCTGACTACTACACTACAAGGACTATTTCTACCACTCAAAATATAAGTATTGTTGAAAATTGAGCTAAAGAACAAATAGGTAACATACAGTGAAGGTGACCGAGCTTGTAATGTGAAAACTTACTGTGATATAGTAAAAAGAGATCAAAAAGCAATCAAAAAGGGGTCAAAAAGTGGTCAAAAGCAATTAAAAAGCATTCAAAAAGTGGTCAAAAAAGTGGTCAAAAAGCGATCAAAAAGTGATCAAAAAGCGGTCAAAAAGTGGTCAAAAAGCGGTCAAAAAGTGGTCAAAAAGCGATCAAAAAGTGGTCAAAAAGCGATCAAAAAGTGTTCAATGGTCAAAAAGAAGTCAAAAAGTGTTCAAAAAGTGGTCAAAAAGCAATCAAAAAGTGGTCAAAAGCGTTCAAAAAGTCTGAGGCACTCTTGGGATTAGAACAAAAGTTTTTTGTACCTTGGACTTTTTGAGCGCTTTTTACTTCATCACAGTAAGTTTTTACATTACAAGCTCGGTCATGTTCACTCTTTGTTCACTTTTGAGCCTCGTCCTTGGGGTGGACAATAGGCAAGAACAAACAGGCTTCAATAATTCTGTGAAAATATTAAGCTTTAAGGCTATGTCCCTGTCTTGCAATAAAGTTTGATTTAATTTGACTTTTTTAACCAGTTCTTCCTCAAACATTCTCACACTCTTAGATGGTCTTTAGTGGCTGCACGCTGGCCTTTCTGAGCGGCGAGAGTGGGCTGGTGTGTTAGTGTATGGAACTAGGCCACGGAGCATTGAGCCGAGCCGCTGTAAAGAACAAGACAAAGGTTCAGACGGAGAGCTCCTCGTCCAATCACAGCCGAGAACACAGTCCCCACGCCGTCTCCCTGTATATGAGACATCACCATTGTATTCAGTTCTATCAGTCAAACGCACTTTACATTATCTCAGCATTACAGAGTGACTTTTAAAGGTTCTATATTACACATAATTGACTCTTGTGAGCGTCGGGCCGTGTTATAATGTTATCTCCTCAAAAAAAAAAAAAAAAAGGCAATTTTAAGGCCGCTCTTCTGCTGGTATAATCACAAACATATCTGGAGTTATGCTTTGTTTCATTCACACATTTTAGTTTAACACACAAACCACTCTCTTCCACCTTCTGATTTTGTGGTTGATTGATTCATTTATTTCATACTTAATACACAAAGACTAAAAAGGTGTCGGCTGAAGCTTGAGTTTATTATTCCCACCATTTATTCCTTTGTCAGAGTGTCATCTTGTCACCAGTTCATCTTCATAAATACAATAAAAGGAAACAAACAAAAATCAGTAAAAGTTCTATAGCACAAACTTAATGTCATAATTCATGTATTTGCCCAGAGTTAAACATTTAAACTTCTTTTTAAACTGGAAGAGAGTGGTGCACAATTTTCGGTCTTCTGTACAACTGTTTCAGATGTACAGGGTAGTGATCAAACACGGGCGGGTCAGCTAAATCAAATGAACGACGAACGGGAGAAAAACACTACAAAAAATACATGTCCAGGATGTCCTTTGTCCTGGAAACAAGTGCCATTTTCTGATCTTTTCCCCAAACGATGGACGAGGCTTTAGTGTATTTATTACATAAAACCATCAGCGGAGGTGATTAGCTCGGCAGCTGCACTCCTAGTGTAGCCCTGGTTTAGTCCTGGTTTAGTCCTGGTTTAGTCCTGGTTTAGACCTGGTTTAGTCCTGGTTTAGTCCTGGTTTAGACCTGGTTTAGACCTGGTTAAGACCCGGTTTAGTCCTGGTTTGTGGCTGGTTTAGACCTGGTTTAGACCTGGTTTAGACCTGGTTTAGACCTGACTTAGACCTGGTTTAGACATGGTTAAGACCTGGTTTAGTCCTGGTTAAGACCTGGTTTAGTCCTGGTTAAGACCTGGTTTAGACCAGGTTTAGACCTGGTTAAGACCTGGTTTAGACCTGGTTTAGACCTGATTTAGTCCTGGTTTAGACCTGGTTAAGACCTGGTTTAGACCTGGTTTAGTCCTGGTTTAGTCCTGGTTAGGACCTGATTTAGACCTGGTTTAGTCCTGGTTTAGACCTGGTTTAGACCTGGTTTAGTCCTGGTATAGACCTGGTTTCGTCCTGGTTTAGACCTGGTTTAGTCCTGGTTTAGACCTGGTTTAGACCTGGTTTTAGTCCTGGTTAGGACCTGATTTAAACCTGGTTTAGTCCTGGTTTAGACCTGGTTAGGACCTGATTTAAACCTGGTTTAGTCCTGGTTTAGACCTGGTTTAGTCCTGGTTTAGACTTGGTTTAGACCTGGTTTAGTCCTGGTTTAGACCTGGTTTAGACCTGGTTTAGTCCTGGTTAGGACCTGATTTAAACCTGGTTTAGTCCTGGTTTAGTCCTGGTTTAGTCCTGGTTTAGACCTGGTTTAGACCTGGTTTAGACCTGACCCTGATTTATCACGGGCACGGGTGGGTAACGCGTTGAATATTAACGGGTCCGGGCATGTGCAAATCTCCAAAATCGGACCTGTGCAGGACTCTGATACGAACCCTTTAACTTTAATCACTTTTAGTTTCTCCTAGATTTACTGTAGTACTCGTATATATAATCGTAGTATTATATTCTCATTGGGTATAAGGCAAACGAATAATGACAATGCATAAGTCTGTACTCTATTTGAGCGCTGGCCCCTGCAGAGTCCTGTGTCAGCTCCGTGATCGATTAGTCATGCCTGGCTGCAGTCGGGACACAGGGGCCACTCTAACACACAGAGAGGGAGAGAGAGAGCGAGGGATGGAGAGGAGGACAACCAGGCGCTAAACAAGGAACAACTGACGAGAGACGAGGAATACTGCATGGAAAAACACAAGATTTTGAGGAATATCTGATGGACGCTATTTTGGAAGTTTTGGATAAATTTTTCTTGGAATTCTTAGACGGCAGATGAGAAATTCCAGGCAGGGGTTAAACAATGATCAAGTGACAAGATGAGAAGAAATGAGATGGAAAAACACAAGATTTTAAGGAATCTTTGATGCAACTCAATTTTAAAATTCTGGATTTTTTTTTGTTTGAGAAATTTATCTTGAAATTCTTGGAGGAGAGACAAGAAATCCCAGGCAGGCGTTAAACAAGGAACAAGTGACAAGATGAGAAGAAATGAGAAAGAAAAACACACGACTTTAAGGAATATTTGATGCAATGCAATTTTAAAATTTCAGAATTTGTTTAGAAATAGATTTTCATATTCTTAGAGAGGAGACAAGAAATTCCAGGCAGGCGTTAAACAAGGAACAAGTGACACGATGAAAACAAATGGGATGGAAAAACACAAGATTTTAAGACATATTTGATGCAACGCAATTTAGAAATATATATATTTTTTAAATTGCATAGTAATTTATTTTGAAATTCGTTGAGGGGAGACGAGAAATTCCAAGCAGGCGTTAAACAAGGAACAAGTGACAAGCAGAGAAGAAATGAGACGGAAAAAACAACAGATTTTAATGAATATTTGATGAAATATTTGGGAATTTTTGGAGAATTATTGAAAAAGAACAGAAATTTATCTTGAAATTCTTAAAGGAGAGAGATGACATCCCAACAAGTAACAAGTGACAAGAGCTGAGGAGGAATACGGGAGAGAAAAGCAGAAGATTTCAAAGAATATTTGATGCCATTTTGACACAAATTGAACATTTTTTTTTTTTTTTGAGAATTTCTTCTTAAAATTATTGGGTGATCTCTTTTCTGTCGTACGGAAAATTAAACTCGGAGTGCAAAACTGAAGCAGCAGACTGAAAATGGATTTGCAATTCAAGGGACATCGATTTTGCTTTAACCTTAAAAATAACAAGGAGAAGAAATATTGAGAGAATTTGCAAAGAATCAAGATTTGAAAATTCATGTTCTTCAAAAGTCATTCACATTTTATGACAACAAGCTTAAGAACTGAACAGAACCGTAACAGCAACTACATAAACTGGAAATTCATTATTGCGCATGTCATTTTTAAAGCCTGCTCACCCAAGATGTGATTTAAACAACCAAACATACAAGAATTTCTAACTTTTCATTTGATAAAACTGTTTTTTTAATATATAAACACATGGATGGATTGACACAATTTCTGGCTGTCTAACCCGATAACTGTGAGTAACACTAAAAGGGATAAAAAACAGAGATGCTGTGAAAAATCGCGTAACAATTGGAGACTGAGACTGAAACTGCTTTGCCCGATTTTGAAAATGGAGGAAAATACGAGCTGCTGAGTTCCTGATTTGTGATGTTTCTTGACAGATCCAGACAAATGAATAGATAAAGAGTGGCCAGGCTTCGCTTAACAAACCTGACCTACATTGTACGGACACAAGTGAACGGGAAGAGCTCCTTTTGTTCGAGCTGGAAGATGATGGTTAAAGAAAAGATACGGCAACATGTACGCGCTTTTTGCTGTTTTAAAAATGTAAAAAACAGAACTAGTTTTATTTGCAGCGGTCCAAAGTTATTCCTCTTTTACTTTATGCATTCGGAGCATCCTGATCCGAGCTTTTCACGACTCTTCAGCGACCAGAGTAGAGTTTGCCTTCACGGTTCAGCTACCAACAACTAGAATGCAAACTGTGCACCTTCTATTTCTCTGGTACAGGGACTTTAAATGATGGATCTTGAGAATTTGAACTTTCTCAAGACTGTAGTGTCCCGATTAAATTCAGCAGGAGTTTTAAACATTTCAACTTGGATGTTAAAAACCACAAACTGTGACAAATGAAAAGGAATTAAAAAAAAAAAAAAAACTGCTGGTGAATTTTTTTTATCATGCCTAAAGGAATTTTAACTTGAATGAAGAATTTTGAAGGATCCCTATGTACTACTACCTCGACTTTTTCTTTAAAATCAAAAAAGAAAACCAAAATTTTAACCTGTTTGGAGGAAAAAAACGGAACTCTTGAAATAGCATATTTGTTGATTTCAGAGTGGTGAAAACCTAGCACTGTTGCCATAGCGATTATCAGTTCAAAATAAAATAATATATCTTCTGAATGGGAAAAAGTTCTCAAATTTCACCTTCAAATAGAAAGTTGAAACCAATTGCAACTGCTGGACGAAGAAACGATTATTCTTTTTTTGTTTTGTCTGTTAAGGATGCATCGGAACCTTCTTCTAAACTAGTTTCTGTAAGGACACTTTGTCGACTTCCTGTATCACCATGACAACCTACTTCCAAAGCCACGAGTTCTGCTGCAGTCCCAAAAAACCCGGAAGTACCTCCTCGAAGGGAAAATCAGGAAAATCCAAGTCCAAAACCAGCAAAGGACACCACTCCAAACACCAACCAAACTTACTGACACCAAACCACCAGATTTCACCTTTACACTCTCCGAAACATCGCTGCCGCTCTCCGAAACCTCTGCTCCTCTCTCCTTCTCCGAGCTACTACCACATCCCCACGTCGTCCTACCAGCTCGCCCCTCCTTCGCCGAACCATATCTTGCATTCTCCGAGCTACCAGCAGCTCCACGTGTCCCCGAGCCACCACCAGCTCCACCTATCTCCGAGCCATCACCAACTGCACCAGCAATGCCCGCCCTCTCCCGGTCGCATGATCCACTCGGCGACCAATCACGTTCTGCACCAGCCCGGCGTCCAATCGGGGGGGCTCTACCAGCATTATCACCACCATCACTGCCACGGGTTGCCGCCGCCGTTACCGCACGCATCGCAGTCTTTGTCGATTCATCCGTTTCATTCGACGCAGCTGCCGATTTGTTCCGCGCTGGCTGGGTACGGCTACAGTACGCTGCCGACTCACCTGGCTCACCTGAACAGAGCCAAGAGTCCGAAGGATAATAAGAAGAGTCCGTCTAAGGGTAAACATAAAGGGAAAGGAGGGTGCAAGCCGTGGCCCAAAGACACTTACATCTGGACGTCGCACTGTGAGGCCGTCCCACAGGGGGCGCTGCTGCATCACTTCACTCCCATACACGCTCAGGTGCAGGTATGTTCGATATAAGATCGTCTGGTTACATTAAAAAGTGGGTCTGAAAGGTGCATTGTCTATGTGTCCGTGAAATGCTTTTCTCCATGGAAGTATTATTGTTCTGACTTGAATGCTTCACAGTATGGTATTAAACCTTTCTATCACCATGGAAACCAAACCAGACCAAGTTACAGGTCAGATCTGTGGAGAGGCGACCCCGCTCACAATTAGAATGCCTGTTTTTCTAGGTATTTTAGTACTGTAAAACCACCAGTAATTGAATAAATGTAAGGTAGAGATTGACAGGTGGATCAGTGCAGCATCTGCAGTGATGCGGTCGCTGTGTCGGACAGTTGTGGTGAAGAGGGAGCTGAGCCGAAAGGCAAAGCTGTTGATTTAACGTCAATCTACGTTCCTCCTCTCATCTATGGTCATGAACTTTGGGTAATGACCAAAAGAACGAGATCGCAGATGCAAGCGGCTGAAATGAGTTTCCTTCGCAGGGTGGCTGGGTGCTCCCTGAGAGATAGGGTGAGGAGCTCAATCACATGAAAGGAGCTCGAAGTAGAGCTGTTGCTCCTCCACGTTGAGAAGAGCCAGCTGAGGTGGCTCAGGCATCTGTTCAGGATTCCTACTGGGCGCCTACCTCAGGAGGTGTTCCGGCATGTCCCACTGGGAGGAGGCCCTGGGGAAGACCCAGGACAAGCTGGAGGGACTGTGTCTCTCGGTTGGCCTGTGAACACCTTGGGGTCCCCCTGGAGGAGCTGGGGGAAGTGTCCAGGGTGAAAGAAGTCTGGGAGTCCTCCCTTAGGAACTCCCAGCTGGATAAGTAGAAAAAATGGATGGATGAATGTGATAGAAGCTGTTTATTGTCACACTATGGAACATTCTAGACAGAACAGTGACATATTCACAGAAACAAGCAGGTGAGGCACCCCCAACTAAAAGGTTGCACAGTGCACCTTTAAATATGGCTTTAAACACTATTTATCTCCTATCTCCATGGAAAGAAGTATGTAATGCTATGTGAAGTTACAGCGACCCCGCTCACAGTTTTTTTTTTTTTTCTTTTTTTTAATAGCACAAAACAAACAAACAAACAAAAACTATTAGAAACACTTAGATCATTTAATGCTATAATTTGGACTTAAAATAAGTGGAAATAGACCCTAAAGTGACAGCCGCTGTGTCTCTCTGGGCTGCTTAATGAGGACATTTGATTAACATGACGAGGATCATTAACATAATTACCTCTGTTGCATTAGTTTAATTAAAGCTTTGTTCAGTTTGATTTGCAAATTAGTTGATTGCACATTTCCACGGGATTAATGAGTGGCTGGATTTGAATGGGCCTCGTGTGGAGGTCGGACGTGCATATGGAAACATTTATAGTAGTAGTTTTAGTTAGTAGTTTAGAATATCAATATGTTGAGATTTGCCAGCACGTTTTAGCAGATTTTCTTAAAGGTTCTTTTCCGATGGAGGTCCCCGTAAAATACTTTTCTCTTTGGACCAAGTTACAGGTCAGTTCTGTGGAGAGGCAAGTCAGAATGTCTGGTTTTTTTTAGGTATTTTTGAGCTATAAAACCACCTGTAATTGAATAAACGTAAAGTTGAGCTGTTTATATCATAAAAAAACAAGCAGGTGATGGACTCCAGACCAGAAAGTTTCACAGTGCACCTTTAACCAAGACATTTACAGACACGTTTTAGCAGATTTCTTGTCATAATATTGTGTAAATTTATCAAATCATCCAAAAATATGTATTAGCTCATAACTTCTGCCAATATTTCCCATCCAAAAGAATTAAGGTTGGGCAATAGGGCAAAAAATGTATCACAGATTCACAGATATAAAATAGTTATAACAATAGATTAAAATAAAAGCTTTTTGCATCAATTTTGGTAAGTTTTTTGTTTAATTTTAAAACATGTGTCCTTACTGTGAGCAGGCTTGCATCTCCACAAACCTGACTCTTATTTGACCTGGAAGGTGGGATCCTCCTGTTTGTTTCCACTGAAATGTTTGCTGTAATATTCTACAGTAAGGCAAGAAACTTATCTCTCTTTCAATGGAGAATGTTCCAAAGTATGGCTTTAACTTCGTTTCCCTGGAATCATGCTGGTGATGTGTCAGCTCCAGAAAGTTACACACTGTATGAAGAATTTACCCCTTAAGTTGCTCATTAGACTAAGACTTAAGCAATGAAGTGGCAAATAGGATGTAATAATATAGTATTAAACGTGTCTACATCATTAAGAAGTTGTCGATACAATGCATACCTCCATGAATAGGCCTCGATATGATACATTTTTCGATACAGTGCACTTTCGATTCAATACGATTTGATATGATATATTTCAAATCGATTTGAAAAAAAGGCTAAATTGTGGCTGTGATACTAAAAATCTACTTAAATCAGATCAGATGTTTTCGCCCCTATGCTTTTCTATCTGGTCTTTTAATGGCACAGATCAGATTTTTTCAAATGTGACCCAAGCTACTTGGCTTGATATGTGCTCCAATACATATCTGATCTTTTGACATGCGACTTCAGGTCACATCCATCCCACCTACAATCAGACAATCATTAGCAATAGTTATTAAAAATCTCAGTGTCCGTGTATCCAAAGTTTCCCCAAACTTCAATCCAGGGTGGTAGTAGTTTCACTGACACTCAAAAGTCAATTTATAAAGTTCACTGGTTAAAGAGTGTTGTTGTGGGAAGCAGATGTAGGATGTGAAAAGAAAACAATGGGGGAGCAGAGCATTAGAGTTTATATTTCTTGCCGCACAGGTGGAGAACTTGATCAAAGTTGACTGATGCTTGACTTGTAGATCCTGGTAAACTCGCCATCAACTGGTTGAAGCATGAACAGGGAAAAGAAAAAAGACTCAGCCAGCTCAATGTGACTATTTAAGCACGCCACTCGTGTCAGACGGCTCCGAACGGTCTCATATAACATCTGCTGCAGCTCTTCCAAACACTCCCCCCATTGAATGCCCGACTGTCGGCCGCGCCATGATTAAAACTAAAACAGACCACGAGCAGGGATGGGCATTCAATTAAATTTTCTTAATCTTCTTATTATCGATTAAGCATTAACATTTTTATACTAAAATTATCATCATTATTATTACTATCTGCACTACTAATCTGCATAAATAAATTCAACTTTACGACATATAAACTGTAACGACTCTAGAGCCACATCAGCCCGTTTGACATTATAATGTGTTTAATGAAGCTTTGCACAAGTCTCACAGAAACAAAACTTAAAACCACATGGCTCATTTGCATAAATTAAGTGAAGAAAAAAACAGTTCTTGTGTGCTGATGCGACACGACGCAGTGGAATACAGGTTAGTGTGACCATATTTGTGTTTGTCAAAACCAGGACACCGTACGGGGGGGAGAGAGGTGGGGCCTCGTCATCGACATTGAGCTATTCTCACCTGACAAAGCTTTTTCATGTTTTTCGGTGTCCTGGTGCTTTGAGGTCCCTGACACCCCCACTGGACACCGAAACATATTTACTGCTTTGTACACTGTGCACATGGCCTCACACTTGTCCCGACCGGAAAGGAAAGCGGGGAATTTCTTGTACAAGTCATCGTTAAATGCGCATTTGCGTTTCGGCATGTTGCAGGCTGACCAACTGACGCTCCTTCTGAGTTACAGAGAACTACGAGAGCCAGTTTAATGGCCCAATGAAAGATCATTAAAACCCAGACATTTACATCATTTTATATATATATAAAAAAAACAAACCCGGACAGCCAGGACAAGATGTGGGAAACGGACATGTACAGGGAAAAACAGATGTTTGGTCACCCTACGCTACGCACAGCAGCCTACATTCGGTTTGTCGATTAAAAATGAACGTAACCAACGAAATTCTTAATGATCAGTTATCGATTAGTTGACTAATCATGCCCATCCCTAACCACGAGTACCACGAAAGAACCCAAAATAACGCGAGAACTCAAGAGCAACTCAGACAGCAGTGCAGAATTTAATATGTAGCAATAATACATTTAGTTTATTTGTGCTGAAATTTGCAGGGGTTACATGTACCTTTAATGAATGAGACTTTTAGAATATTTTTCTTAGTTTTTTTTATCTTCATTTTTTTTTTAAATGCCAGTTAAGTTTTTTTTTTTTTTTTTTTTTTCCATTTATGGTCGTACAAACTAATAATAATGTTAACGAAGGCACAAAAGTTTATCATTTCTGATCGTATAAAATAAACCGGAATGAGAATGAAAAAAATTTACGGATTTTTTGTTTTGTTTTCGTTTATGGTCGTTCAAATTAATAATAATGATAAAGAAGGCAGAAACTGTATCATTTATGAGCTTACCAAAATAAAAGATAATGTTAAAGGTAATGTTAAAATGAATAAAATAAAATGTCTTCTAGGTATTTCTGTAAGATTAGATTTTTATATTGTTTTTTTGAAGTGCAACAAGTTAGTACAAGCTTTGATATGGTCGTCTATAGAGCTGGTATCATTAAGAAGTTGCTGATACGATACATACCTCGATACATAGGCCACGATACGATATATATCTCGATATCTCGATACAGTGCACTTTATATATATATGTATATATATATATATACATATATATATATTACATACAATATACAATATATTTCAAAACAATTCGATACAGGTCAATAAAAAAATAAAGTCAAAATCATGTCTGTGATACTAATAATATTTTAGTTAGTAGTATGAACGTTTTTAGCTATAAATATAGTCAAATTAAAGCATGATTTCCCCCCTTCTTGGTTGTGTTTATCGCAGTAAAAACTTCCATGCGTCTTAACTGAATGTAGTTGACATGCGACCTCCAGAAAGTTACACATTGTATCTTTAACCCAGTAAAGCACAGTTGATTTCCCTTTACTGCTGCTTTTCCTGACAGATGATTGGCTGTGGACCTGTCAATAAAAAGTCCCACGCTGATCATTCACAAACTGAAGTGAATGAACGCTGATTTGATTAAAATGTCAATCGCACGGCCCTGTAACCAATCGTATTATAGTATTTTGATCCTGTATTTTTCGTCAGGACGAGACTCGCCGCTAAAGGTCTTATGTAACAGACAATCAGTTTTATAGAGAGCGTGAGTGTGTGTGTGTGTGTGTGTGTGTGTCTGCTGTGATCAGATTTGTCCTTTTGGCCTGCGCAGGTTTCTCTTACACAGACCTTATGTAACACGGCTGCTCTCTCTATGACTGACTCTAACGGGGGAAGTGTGTTTAAACTCGACCTGGACAATTACGTCGCAATTGAATTAAATTTGCAATTGCGAAATCGTAAAGACTGCACATATTTAGGTAACGGAATTATCCTCTTTACGGAAAAATGCATGGGATTCTCGTGATTAGATAAGCAGTTGTGTATTTTAGGTGATGTAACTGTCCAAAAATATGGGAAAAACAGAACAGCTTCAATCTGAACAGTTTCAAATGGTCCAAATTTCATTGTCATTCTGGGCATCCGAATTATTCACCGCAATGACTTTCTATGCACTTTTCACACAAATTTTTGTCGCTGTGGTCATATTAGTAGTAGTTCATTCTGTCATTTTGCAGCACTGCAAAACAAAACAAAACTGAACACTGAAGTAGAAAGTACTTCTAATGCCAAAACGTATTAACCCTTACATACTAGTGGGGTTAAATTTGACCCGTTTTGACATTCAAGAGTAGTAAAAATACACTAAGCATCGTTCTTTTATCCTGAAATTTGATGAGTTTCCCTAAATTTTGTCAAAATACACAAAAATGAAAATATTTCGAAATTTTATACTTTTGTACAGGTTGGACGCTGAGGCTGGTTCAGGTTTAATCCTATGGAGATGGATTTTAGATCTATCAGTGCGGATCAAATGAAGGAAAATGGAAGTTTTATGGAATCTTGAACCTGTGAAACTGCACCGTGACCATGTTTGTGTGGATTTGTTTACGGGACAGTGGTGTCAGAGTTCAAGAGTTCACTGTGTTGAGATTCCCCCATGCCCCACGTTCCCAGAGACAGACACTTGTTGGTGTTTGAAGAGGCAAAGGGGAATCTCAAAATAGTGAATGGAGAGATCATCCTGTTTATGGAGCACATAAGGAGCACAAGTCAATCAAGGGGGAGAGAGGTCTTTTCTTCTAAGTTTGTTTTCACTCATACATGCAAAAGAAGAACAGGAAATGAACAGTTTGTAAAGGTTAAACAATGACAGAATTCCAAGAAAAAAAGAAATGTATGAACAGCAAGTTTGCATTTACAATTTCACTTATGACTTGCTGTATATTTAAGAGACAAAATATAAATTAAAACAAACCAAATTTAATGCATAATTCATTCATTCCAGAGCTCTATATCTTTCAAACATGACGCTTTATACTCTTTTTTTTATTTATAAGGCTTCTACAGTGTTAGACTTTTTTTTTTTATAAATCATCACTCAGATTGTTCCACACACTGACCCCTCAAACAGAAATATAATCTTTGTTTTTCTTAGTTCTTTTCATTTTTTAAAAAGATGCCAGTTTTTTTTTTTTTTCATTTATGGTCGTACAAACTAATAATAATGTTAACAAAGGCACAAAAGTTTATCGTTTCTGATCGTACAAAATAAACCAGAATGAGAATGAAAAAAGTGTATGGATTTTTTTTGTTTTTGTTTTCGTTTATGGTCGTTTATGGACAACCTAATAATAATGATAAAGAAGGCACAAACTGTAGCATTTATGAGTTTACCAAAATAAAAGATCATGTTAAAGGTAATGTTAAAATGTATTAAATGAAATGTCTTCTATTTCTGTTAGATTTGATTTTTATATTGCTTTCTGAAGTGCACCAAGTTAGTACAAGCTTTGATATGGTCGTCTATAGGGCTGGTATCATTAAGAATTTGCTGATACGATACATACCTCGATACATAGGCCACGATACGATACATATCTCACTTTCGATTCGATACGATATATTTCAAAACAATTCGATACGGTTCAATAAAAAATAAAGTCAAAATCATGGCTGTGACACTAAAAGTCTTTGTTAAACCACTTTTTGTGCAAATTTAATCTGAAACACAAACATTTTAATCATGAAAACAATATCATCACACTAAACAATACGATATATCAATATTTTGATATTTTTGCACATGCCTAGTCGTCTAAGTTCTTCCATAAGTCTGCTCTACGTCTGGTAACACACATGCTTTAGAGAGTGTTTTGAGAGATTTTTTAATTTTTTTATTCACTTGACCTTTCAGGTTTTTGAATGTAACATTAACAACTATCATTCTAACAGTGCACTTTCTGATTATTGCACAGTAAAGATAAAAAATGTAATACCGATAGTACACAGCTGACTTATTCTGAACTCAAGAGCCGCTTATACAATATCTGTACTGGGGCAAGACTAAATTTGGCCAAATAATACATGGGGACTTTGGTATGCAGGGACTTTAATGCTCCTGGATGTGTTAAAAACGGACACTGTGAACTGAATCTTTTTTGGGCTGTAGTCGAAACTGTTTCACCAAAGAGTCAATACTGTATTGTTCCAAAGTTCAGGTCATCAAGGGGTTTTGTCCTCTTGTAGGTTCACTTTGTGTTCACATTTTGTCCTGGTTTGATCCCAGTTTATTGATAATGAAGGCCTGCTTTGGTCCTGGTCTAGTCCTGCTTTAGATCTGGTCTAGTCCTGCTTTAGATCTGGTCTAGTCCTGCTTTAGATCTGGTCTAGTCCTGCTTTAGATCTGGTCTAGTCTTGCTGTAGATCTGGGTTTAGTCCCAATATGGTGCGTGTGCAAGTGTCCATAACGGCTCTCTCTGTCTCTGCAGACTCAGTTTTCAAAAAGTCTTGGTTTGGTCTTGGTTTAGACTTGATTGAGTCCTGTTCGCATCCTGGTTTAGTCCCAGTCTAGTCCAGGTTTTGTACCAGTTTAGTCCCAATTTGTGTGTTTTCTGTGTGTTGTTGTTGTTGTTGTTGTTTTTCATCCAAGACACCACCATCACCAACATAGTCCTAAGTGCACTATGTCATTTTTCCAGTGGAGATGTCTGCATGAAAATCTGTCTGGAATGTCCCACACTATGGCATTAAACGTATCTACAGGCCTCAGTACGATACGTTTTTCGATACAGTGCACTTTCGATTCAGTACGATTCAATATGATATATTTCAGATTGATTCGATACAGTTCAGTGAAAAAAAGGCTAAATTGTGTCTGTGATACTAAAAGTCCACTTCAGCTACGTTCAGACTGCAGCCTGAAGTGACCCAAATCAGATTTTTTTTCGCCACTGTGCTCCTGTATCTGATCTTTTAATGACAGTCTGAACGACACAGATCAGATTTTTTCAAATGTGACCCAGGACACTTGGACATGTGCTCCTAAAAACGAAACATATCTGATCTTTTGACATGCGACTTCAGGTCACATTCATCCCACGTCAGGCTCAGAGTCTCGTCAATGGAGGGAAAGCGAGCTTATGGAGTTCATTCATATTTGGGGGCATCACTGTATTCAGGCCAAATTAGAGGAGTCTTATCATTTTTGAAATGTTTGACAAAGAAATGTCTGAGCGCGGCTACAGACGGTCCTGGTTCCAATGTCAATGAAAAATAAAGAGCCTGCGAGAAAAATACAAGGAAGGTAAAGACTCAAACAAACAAAGCGGCCGTGGACGTGTAACCTGTCCATTTTCCGAAGAACTGGACCATATTTTGGGAGACAAACTCAGCGTTTCGGCAGCTTTCGTAAACACTGAGCACGCTCGCTGTGTGTAACGTCGTTGTGTCTTCCAATGCACATGCAGGACACTTTTGTGGCTTTTAAAGTTCACACTGGAGATCACACACAAGTCACATTTAATTGTAAATGTGAACGACCTCGCAAAAACATCGGATTTCACAGAAAAATCCAAATTGAGCATTAAGCCCTGCAGTCTGAACGTAGCCTAAGTCTAATAATTTTGTGCAAAGTTAACATGAAAAAATAAATTTTACTCATCAAAACAGTGAAAATGTGAACATAATTGTAGCTCTTACACAAAATAATTAAGTTAAATATACCTAAAATTACTCTTGCCAATATATCGATATAGCAGCCCACAATAGCGACACTGTATGATCAAATTAAACGATACGATATATCGATATTTCAGTATTTTGCACACCCTTAATCTACGTCCATGAAGACAAGAATGAGGCGTTAGTGAACCTTGAAATATTTCCCTGCAGAGAAGGAAATATCTTTAATTCTTTCTAGCTGTTTTTTATACTTTTTGGTAGCTTTTTACATTTTTTTTTGTAAATTTTTTGCTTGCTTATCTGCATTTGTTCACTTTCCCCGTGGCGTGTTTTGTTTGCGTTTTGGGGGGTTTATGTCCTGTAGCCCCGCCCACTTTGATCTGTAATCCTACCTGATCCCCGCTCCGGTCCCGCCCCCTTCAGAGATCAGGCGGCCAATCCTGTCGCGGCGCAGAGTGACGGACAGCTGTGAAAGGGGCCAGAGGATGAGAGAAAGATTAAAGCGCCCAGAGATACACAACAGTCTTTTATCACTGCTGACACCAACTGTGCTTTTGGTCGGACTACACGCTTTTTATGTTTTTATGGATCTGTGTGGATCTTTTCCTGGGAAAAGATTTAAGATTTCAAACTGAGATCTCTGTACTTTTGTTTAACATGTAGAAATGAAAATATTCTTTGACAGTTTAGGAGTTTGCTAGTCTTTTTTTAGACCACAAGTATGTAAAAAAAAATGACTTTTTGCGGCGTTTAGTTACAATAATTACTTTTTGTACACAGTGTTTTTTAAAATTTGCAAATTCCTGGCAAATTTTAAATCATTCTTTGCTTGGTTATGCATTGGAATAAGTGTTTTTTGCCTTTTAATTCAGTTTTGCTTCATTTAGACCGAATCGAGAATCGTTTTGGACAGTTCAGTGAGGTTCATTTGGGTTTCTGATCATTTCTTTTTTTCCAGACCAAGGTTTATTTTGGTTTCATACTTGACTGGTGTTCCTCAGTGTAATTTTTAATTTTTAATTTTACTTACTTAGGCTCTGATTACGACGTTAATATCTTATCTTATCTCATTTTTCGAGCCAGTAAACTATGTTAGAACACAATAAGCGAATCAGCGTGTGCATTCAGTGTTGCCATGTTGTGAATATTTTCAGTTTTTTGGCATATTTTTGGCCAATTCTGCTTAAATATTAAGAGCAGATGGTGGTCGGGATGGCTTCAGTGTGGAATACCCAAGGTTTCCATAGTGACGCTTGAGCACCGTATCATGCGATGTTCCTCAGTGCAAAGTGTTAATCTTTAGCATCATGCTGTATCAGAACATGAGACGAGTAAGTGCACGAGTTTGGAAAGTAAATATGAAATTTCCAAGCTGTTTAAATGAACTTTTTGTGTGTTTTTTTGTTTTGTTTTACAGGCCAACCCTCCTCCAGTCGTGGTCAACACAGACAGCGTAGAAACACCCCCATATGTGAGTACTGACTTGTATTCTTGTGGTTTAAAGGCGCATGCATAGTGTAACTTTTCTGGTGGAGGGTCCGTCACCCGCTTGTTTCTACGGGAAATGTCGTTGCTCTGCCTGGAATATTCCACAGCGTGACATTAAACAGCTCTACCTTACATTTATTCAATTACATGTGGTTTTATAGCTCGAAATACCTAGAAAAACAGACATTCTGACTGTGAGCGGGGGTCGCCTCTCCACAGATCTGACCTGTAACTTAGTCTGGTTTAGTTTCCATGAAGGCAAGGCAAGGCAAGTTTATTTGTATAGCACAATTCGTACACAAAGTAATTCAAAGTGCTTTACAGGATAAGAAATACATTAAAATCACAATAAAACCAAATCAAAATATAAATAATCATAAAGATTAAAATTAAAAAAGAGAGACATAAATTTGAGAGAAGTTATAAAGGTTTAATACCATACTGTGAAACATTCAAGACAAAGCAATAACGTCTCCATGGATAAAAGCATTTGACGGACCCTCCACCAGAAAAGTTACACAATGCACTTTTAAATTACCGTAAATTCCGGACTATAAGGCGCAACTTTTTTCTCACACTTTGAACCCTTGTCAGGGAATTTACCCCGACCTCAAATATTAAAGAACACGCCAGGGACACAGTGGTTGGTTTTACTTGCGCAAGGACTAAGAGAGAGCTCTGCCTGTCGCAAGGAGTAGGAGAGAGCTGCCTGTCTCATCCTAACTGAAGCTCTCTTCTCTCCATCGGCCTTTTATTGTAGAGCACACAATTAGCATACAGTAGGTTACTTTGAATACAGTACCTATTGTTCACATGTTGTCTCATGACTGACAAGCTTCCACTGACACAGCCCCATTATACACAGGTTTCACATTCCAGGTAGTAGAGCCTCTAGCAATACCCCAGAGTTCTGTGTTAACCTCATGATGTTTACCATTACTATTTGTTTCTCCCGGTACATTATCTTTAATGAGTCAGCCGATGCATCAGCAAGATCACCTGATACAGCTTGAACGCAACAAGACAAGTAAAACAAAAAGAACTTATACTACATCATGATTGCCTTTACATGAGAAATGCTTATAACATAAAAATTCTCTAACAACCCTGCAGTTAATAAAACGGTGTGGCGAATATATGGATGGATTCTTTGTTTGGCACATTGTCCGTTCATATAAACGGTCTATGGTTTGGAAACACAGCGGATACGAGGAGCCTGAGTGCAGAAAACGTCACTGTTTGTGCAATTTACACATGGATCTAGAGTTAACATGAAGTTGCTACACTAGTTAGAGTCAGCACACTCAAATATTTCATCGCCGTGTGATAAAATAAGTTATGACACTAAATGAAAATTAGTGAGGAGGATACGTCTTACCCGTCTGCGTAAATGACGAGAAGAAACGTCTCAAACATCAGTAGCCGCACATCCACTCATGCCTGATTGACACAACTAGCCCCGCCCCCGAGAGAGTCTGAAATCTGCTGAAATCCTCCAAGACACTGACATGATACAAACAGAGACTCTTTCTGCAGGAGACATGCGCAGGAGAGAGACGGAGATGATGAGCCGAGGAAGATGCTCATTTGATTGTGTTTTGAACAGTTATTCTGCGCTTCATACACACACCCTCCTTATGGAAAACACACGAAGAAATGCAGATGATGCAGCTTTTAAGTTAAAGTCAATTGATGTGACTGTGGAAAAAGTAAATCGAGCTGCTGCACGTGAGCTCGGCATCAGTGAGTCAATGGTGAAATTTTGGCGACGGCAGTTTAACGAACTGACTCAATGCAAAAAGACGACAAAAACTTTCAGAGGCGATAAAAGCAGACGCCCGAACTTGAAAACGTTCTTGAAGATGTGGACAACTGCCGCTTATATTCAGGTGCGGCCTATATATGTACAATTTGAAAATTTAGTTAAAATTTAGTTGATGCGGCTTATATTCAGGTGCGCTCAAGAATCCGGAAAATACAGTAAATATTTGTGCTTTGAGTTATTAAAAAAAGATGGAATAAAGAGTAGGCTGTTAACACACCTGTATTTAGGGAAAAATGTGTTAGGTTGTGCAACATTCTGTTCTGGTGATTAGATCGTTATGTAACTGTTAACTGATTTAATAGGTCGATATTTGCACTTCACATTTATACTCTACTTTAATTCCAATATTCTTAAAGAGCTCATCTTCTGATCCATGTTATAATGTTCTTCCCTCTTTGTGAAAGTGTTTTGTTTCATTCATACATGTTTAACACAGAAGCCTTGCATATTTAAGTTGATTTTTATTTATTTTTTTTGTCATACGGAAAACACTCAGAAGTTTTTCACTGTGTTTTTAAACTCCACACACTTTCACTAGAATCATTTGGATAATTTCAGCCCTGTAATTGCCAATATCTCCTGAACTAAAAGTAAAAGGTAACTACCATGACATGACATCACAAGGTGGAGCAGAGCATTTTGAGCTTTACAGATGTAGACAGAGTAGTAATAAAGAGTTACTCAAACATGTGTGAATGAAACAAAACACAACTCCAGATATGTTTTTGAGGAGGAAACAACATTCTTTCGTGGCTTTAAAGGGACAGTACAGAATTTTGGACATAGGGCCATAGTTAGCCTGCCACTAAAAACAGTCTTACCCACTCCACAAAACACCCGAAGCAAATCTTTTATTACACCAAACTGTCCATGTGAATGTCTGTGTTGATAGAATAATTTTAGAAGTAAAACCAACCTTGCATTTGAAGGATTTATGTCTGAGCAGCAGCAGTGAGTTGTACTTCCTGATAGAAACCCTGGCAGCGGCGGACTGATATATGAGAAAATAGTCCCTCAACATGCGACGATTCATGCGATGCAAGGTTATTTTTGTTTCAAACATTATTCTATTAACACAGACATTTACATGGGCAGTCTGGTGTAATAATAGATTTGCTTCGGGTGTTTTGTGGAGTGGGTAAGACTGTTTTTAGTGGCAGGATAACTATGGCCATTGACATGCACTAGCCTAGCACCAGTGACCTCTGCAAATACAAGGACTGGATGGAATATTTTAAAAAGTGTCTCCACACATCTCCAACACTCTGGCTCAGTAGAAAATGAGGCCCTATGTCCAAAATTCCAGACTGTCCCTTTAAATGTATCAGTGGTTGGTACAGTTGTAGAGCAGTACCCTGTTGTCATTTTAACAACAAGTATTTCTACCACTATTACCTCAGTAACATCACATTTTAATGTAAATACAGAATGAATGTTCCAAGCCTTGTCTAGTACAGCAACTCTGTCCAAACTACGTAAAATGGACCATCTTCATGATCCACTGTTTTGACCATCAGCCTGTGGCCCTCCGCTCTGAATATGTTTCTATATTTGGCTGCAGTGAAAGCTTTGGACGCCTCTGATATACTCATTCATTTAGTTTAATGTGAAGTAAATCAAATCTGCCATAGACAAGAAAATAAAAAATAAAAATAGTGAAAGTTATAATATTATTCAAACAGGTCTGACTTTTATTCATCTTCCGAACAATTACTGTAAGCACTTCTTCTCTGTGCAGACTAATGAATGAAAGCTGTAGTGAAGTAAACCCACATGTTTGTCTCTGCAGCTCCTAAACCAATCACATCACCATTCAGATACTTGTTATAATCATGTTTACAGTGACATGAGGGTGTGACACATGTTCCACACACACAGACATGTTTCATACCATTTATTTATTAGCTCTGAGTTTCTATAATCTGCCTTTGACCTTCTCCATATGAGGCTCAGTCACTGTCTTTTTACAACTCGGTCAAAACATATTTTACGGTTTGATTTATCTGTTCATTCACCCGCCTCAGGCCCATAGTGTCATAGGAAGTGGTCTTTAATCGTGTACAAACATTGATTCAAATGTACAAATCGAGCTTTTCTACAGATAAAAAAGTGGTTCTACTTTGGCTGCATTTGATAATACTAGCAATTGCTATTTCCTTAGACTGTTAAACTGCATTAAAAAGTATTGGTTAGAGTAAATACTTATGGAAAAATAATTATTATATTATATTTTATTCCTACTTATTTTGAATTTCCTTTTACCTTTTTTATATTGTTTACTCTTTATTATTGTAATATATTGTGATGCATGAGCTGTTGTGTCCAAGTCATTTTCCTTGTGGATCAATGAAGTTTGTCTAAGGCTACGTTTATATGATGACGGTCTGAACAGAAGATCCAAAAGTGGCGTCGCTTCAGTGTTTTCAGGAGAAAATCTGCGCGCATACGGTGACGCAAAAGTGTGTGGAATTGGATTGTGTTTGCATGCCAGGCGGCTCGGTGGTGACTCTAGGTGATGATGTATGTGATGTAAACGTGTACGCGACGTGAGCAGATCTGACTAGAGTTTTGCGTCCTGGGCAGTGTAGACAGAAACTCTACGGCGAAGCGTATTCAACTTTTCCACTCTGGAGGGTGGTTACAAATTTTTGCGTTTTTAAGCCCCAAAAACGCTGTCACCGTCTAAACAAAAGGCAATTCTGATAAAATATTATGTCTTTTTTTACCCGCAAGCATTCTCGTGTAAACAGGCCCTTGGTCCAATGATCCGCCGCTATGTTACTCCAGATGTCTTTTGTGCGAACGCGTTGTGAATTAAACTGGTTAACCCTCTCCAGGCAGGCGTTGCAGATTTGCAACAGCTAAATGCCAATTACCTACTTACTCCACATCTATATTTTATGAGCTTTTTTTACTCTGGAGCCTTTTCTCCCATCCATGCTGATAAACGTGGACGATGCAGACTGTGCAAGAATGGCTCCACACAAACGGCCTGCCAGAAGTGCAAAGTACTTTTGTTGTTTACAAAGGATAAAAAAATTTTCTTGGAGCACCACACGAAAAAGTGATGTTGTTCTGCCACTGTAAAGCTGTTACACTGTGCTTTATGTTTTCATTGTTATGAAAAGTGGTTTACACATAAAATTAGTGTTCATATCATTTTCAGTCTTCAGTGTTAATTTACCACACCGGACCAATACTGCAAATCTGCAGCATCCCAGAACACACTGGATGTGAAGGTATCTCTCAAAAAAAAAAAAGAAGTCAGGATTGTATATTACTACCCCATATGATCATTTTCCCCATATATCAGATTTTTTCCTGTTACTAAAATTAAAATTTGAGCCTGAGAGGGTTAATGGGGATAAAGTGGCCAAAAAGACACAGAAACTACAGAGAAAAGTTTGAAAAGCAACATTTTATTTTGTGGGCAAATCCTGATTAGACTTTATTTTTTAGGAACTTTTTAATTCTTGAAATTTTGTGTAATTTTTGTACTTTCTAAATTAAGCTGTTGATCCAATGTGGTAAACATTTTCTTACATGCGTTTTTCATAGTTGATAGCAATTAGAGGAGTTAAATTGCTGGGTTTCAGAAGGGCCCATAATATTCAATACAGATGGTACAGTAAGTAGAGGTTGGCACGGGACAGAATTTTCAGTCCCACTCCCGCACCCGTCCGCACCCGCAAAGAATTATAATTTTCATTCCCGCTCCTGCCCGCATCTGCGATATTTTGTCTCGCTCCTGCCCGCAAATCCCGCAAGATGGGGATGTTTGCTTTCTTATGCTCTATCAAACACAGAGAAGTGGAAAGGAATTGTCCAAAATGTGCACGAGATTAGAGCACATATGCACATTTAGGCTGCTTCAAATGTTTTTATTAATGCCAAATAAAATATCCAGCACAAATTATGCACGATAGGCTTACAGTCATCATTTGTATATTTTACTTTACACTCATATTTAGTTTGCGGGACTGCAGTTTATCATCCCACCCGCTCGCTCCCACGATATGCAGTCCCGCAATGAGCTTTCAAAATGTGTCCCGCGCCGCACTGTTTTGCGTCGGGTCCCGCGGGTGCAGGGCTCTAGATGATCCTGGTGGTGCGAGCCTTATCTCATCAGGCAGGTCGTTCCAAAGCCTAGGCCCGGACTGAAAAGGCTCCATCACCTTCGTATGGAGCGTGGAACAACCACAGAGACCTGCCTGAGGATCTGCGGCTGCGGAAGGCTCGTACGGGGTTAAAAGTTTTGAAATGTAACTCGGTGCAAGACAACTTGGTGATGGAACAATAAAAACACAACATTGCGAATTAAGATGGTAATGGGGATCAAGTGGCCAAAAAGACACAGAAACTAAAGAAAAACGTTTGAAAAGCAACATTTTATCTTATGGACAAATCCTGATAAGATTTTTTATTTTTTTTTACCAACTTTTTAATGATAGAAATTGTGTGTGTCATTTGGTAAATATTTATCTGTGATTGGTAGTAATTAATGGAATCACATTGCTGGGTTTCAGATGACATTAGAATATTTTATAGGTTGATAATATTCAAAACAGTTGGTACAGTGAGTTCTTGGGCCTAGTCTTAAAGGTGCACTCTGTAACTTTTTGGTTGTGGGTCCGTCACCTGCTTGTTTCTATGGACATGTCATTGCTTTACTTCGACTAATCCCATAGTATGACATTAACCAGCTCTACCTTACATGTATTCAATTTCAGGTTTTAATGCCATACTGAAAAAACATTCCAGACAAAGCAAACAACATCTCAGAGAAAAGCGTTTGATGGAACTTCCACCAGAAAAGTTACAGATATTTAATGGTGAAGAACAATGTACCATATTTTCCGGGCTATAGGGCGCGGTCTTAAGCTTCCAACCCCATCAAAAAACGACTGCGCGCCCCACAATCCAGAGCGCCCTATACACGAATCCACTCGGGGGTCCCAGCACGACTTCAGTAAACTACAAAGCTGCACCACCCACAGAACACACAAACACACACGGAGCAGACAGCGACCGCACAGCGAAAAACACCCACAGACACACTCATCACTCCACGCCGACGAGGAACGGAACGGAGGAACGAACCGAAAAAGCGAGCGCAACTGTGCCACTTCTAGACACAACTGAACAACTGAGTCACTGCGAACACGCCGACAATCCAGCGATCCCAGACAGCTCCCTCCCTACACGCCACAACTGAACAAAGCCCAGAGTCACCGTGAACGCAACAAACAAACAAAACCACTCACCCATCACACTCTTGTGTTTCTTTTAAAGTCCGTTGCGGTTTATATGTTAAACATTTTTGAAAATAGACCATTCTATGACACTGCAATTTATAATCCAGAGTGCCTAATAGTGCGGAAAATACAGTAATCAATAGAAAAACTCACGGCAAACAAACAAACAAACAAAACAGAAAACGCACACCAAAGTTCTTGTAGAGGTGCAAATGTTTTGGCGTTTCTGCAAAAATCTTTCGTCAGACCTTTTTTTTTTGCTTTGGACCACAGTTGCATCACATTTTAGAGTCTGAGAACCACCAGTGGCATCATTACACCTGATTTGGACTCACATATTGCTGTATTAAAACATGTTTATTACTCAAATTTATCATATGCACAATACAGTCTAGTGCGGTTTTGCTCTTTTTCCCCAGACCGGGCTCCGTATGTGCGCCTGTAATATGTGACAGTCCAATCTGGAATAATCTGACTGAGATTAGAGCTCGGGATTAGGACAGGCCTGAGGGACCACTGACCCACTGCAGCCTGCTCCACCGCACAACCACACAAACACACACAGACACAAACACACACACACACAGACACATAACACAGACTTCACTTTGGTCCATCTCTGATCACAGACAAACCGCTCCCAAACCGCTCTGTGTAACTTTTCTGGTACAGGGTCCGACATCTGCTTGTTTTTGCGTCGCCCTGAATGTTCCGCAGTATTGCATTAGACCTGTTTATCTTGCCTTGATACAATTACGTGCATGTGTATGTTGTGTGTGCTCCAAAATACTCACGTATTCTTCCCGTGAGCGGGGTCGCCTCTCCACAGATCTAACCTGTACCTTTGCCTCGTTGTGGCATCTGCTTGTCTCCATGAATATAGACACGTTTAATGCCGTACTGTGGAACTTTCAAAGCAAAGCAATAACATCTCCATAGAGTCAGTCAGTCAGGTAGTGGACAGTTGTGGACTATTCAAGATTAATAGTTAAGTCCCAGTAAATAGTTCATAGTAGAGCTGCTCGATTATGGAAAAAATCATTATTGCGATTATTTTCATCAATATTAAAATCATAATTATTCAAACAATTATTTTATTAGTTGCATGATTCATTTATTCTTCTCTCTCTCAAAAAAACAAACAAAAAACCCACTTTGTTTTTGATAATTTACACAAAACTTTCAAATTAAAAATATAGGCTACAACTATCTACCTTTTGCAGTTTTGCCATGTATAAAACATAAAAAGAATAAAATATACTTTCAACATGAAATGAGTCATAGAAAAACATAAATGTATCCAAAATAAACCATATATGCAGCTGTTCTACAATCTCTATATTAAAAAAAATAATAAATATACTTATTTATATTAAAAATATCCCAAAATAAACTTTAATAAGCTTTAGGGGGCACTCACACTAGGACTTTAGATCCGTGCTGCGCTCAAGCACGACTGCGTAAGGTTCTATGTTCCGCACTGCCGATGATGTCGCCCCCTGGTCCTGAATTTCGCCGGCACATAAATCGTTTCAACTCGATTATATGAGTTTGGAGATCGTTTGACACGCAAATCTAAATCTTGATCAAAATTCAGTTAATTGCAGTTTTAGTTAATAGTTCTGCTGATCAAACTGTATTGTGGGGCTCAATGTTTATTATTTATCATGTATAATTTTTCTTTGCACTATGTTCTTTTATTTCTTGTTGTACATCAACAATTTGAGCTGTTGAGGAACTTATTATACAAAGTAACTAATAGTAATAGATGGAGATTGGATGAGACGCAATTAAGACGAGATGAGATACAAGATGGAGTCCAAGAGAATGAGACAAGATGAGATTTTAACATAGTTCCTAGTATATACATTTCACGATACAGTTTCCAATTTTGCCCTCAAATTTTTTATTTTATTTGATTTCATATTTTTGTTTCCATTCCTGCACAGCTTTTCGGAACTGTAAGACACTGATGTCAAGTTTTATTGTCCAATCCAAATGTAAACACTGTAAACAAAAATCTCACGCAATCATTTTTTCTCACATGTGCATGATCTTGTGGCAACTTTGTCACACGAGATCTTGTGGCACGAGATCTTGTACCATCCATAGTGATAGAAATGGTGATCGAGCAGTTGTCTCCAATTTTGTGCATTATTCTCTCACTCCACACACAGTGGTGGTTAAATACTATTATAGCCACAGTTACGCTGGGACAGACACAAGGCTGCCAGTTTGCGCCATCAGCTCCTTCGACTACCCCACCAACATTCACACACACAGTATTGTAGTGCGTAGGGCACCAAGTGCTTGCTACCCCATAGGACCAGGGTCATTCGTCACAGGCGTTTCCGACCCTCACTTTCGCTGGCATGGGGTGAGACACATGCATCTGTTTGTAGGGCGTCCGGATGGCAAGCAAACTACAGCTCTGCACGCACACACCACATACATAAGCAAGTTATGTAAAGTGTTTGCTCAGAGCCTTTACTATGTCAGAGCTACTTGCTACTTCACTATGTCACCTGGTTCTTCCCGTGGTCTGCCATCGACCGAAGTATTAACCAGGCCCAGCCCTGTCTCACTTCTGAGATCTGGTGATCAGACATCGTCAGTGTGGGACGTCCTAGATTTGTCTAAAGTCTCAAAAATCAGACACTGATCGATACTAAAACTGGAACTCAAAACTAGATACTAATTTAAAGGGCCCATCTCATGCAAAATCAACTTTTTAGAGTTTCTACCTTCTAAGAGTGATTCGTGAGCCATGTATATGTCGCTGAAGTGGTTTTTAGATTGATTCGGCGTTTTTTTTTAACAAATTGCAACGTATTTCTGCCACCCTCCCACGTGACAACAAACTAAAGCTGCTACAAGGATGACGCGGCAGATACACCTATGACACGTTTGACGTAGCAGAAAGAGCTTCGCACCTGCCGCCCTCCCCCGCTCCACCGCCTCCGCCCCGCCTCCACCCCACATCGTCTGACAATTCCCACATGAACACCTAAACAAAAGCGACAGGATAAGCTCATTGTTCTACACTGCAGTGAACAGGATATAATAAGTTGATCTACTAGTGTTTATTAATACTTTACCAATCAGTAATGTTCAGCTGATGTGGACGCGTGGTGCTTGAGCTTCGTGCTCCTCAAAGTCCTCGTCCGATTCTGGGTCCAACACATGCGGCTGAACGCGCTGTATCTCCATGATGAATAAAAGTTTATTCCTGCCACTATCAGGGTGCACGTCTGTCTCCCCCTCCCTCCCTGAGATGGGCGGAGGAAGGGCGGCTCACTCAGAGCCTACGCCACGTTTGTGCTTTTCTCAGGACGGGGGGGCAGGAGCAATAGTCGGTCTTTCATAGTTCCTAAGATTTCATAACTATTGTGTCATGGATGTTCCAAAACCCAGATTGTGCTTGTATATGAGCAGAAGATACAATGTGAAAAGAGTTATTTTGCATGAGATGGGCCCTTTAAGCAAGTATCAATACTACTGAAAAAAAAATTGCGTAACTGGATATTGTAATATGTGTTATAATGTTGTTATCTGCTCAAAAACATGTTTGAGTAATCCTCTTCCACCTTGTGATGTCATGAAGTGGTAGTTGAGTCAAGTTAACAGCTCCCTTTCCCTTTTGTTCAGCAGAGATTGACAATTTCAAGGCTGAACTTATTGACTAGTGAAGGTGTGTGGAGTTTAAAAACGCAGTGGAGCTCTCCCTGTATTACCACATGACATCACAAGGTAGAACAGGGTTTTCAGTTTGAGAGAAGAATTCAACTTAAATATACCAGATTTGTGTGTTAAACATGTGTGAATGAAACAAAACACAACTCCAGGTCTGTTTGTGATAGGGCTGGTATCATTAAGAAGTTGCCGATACGATACATACCTCGATACACAGACCACAATACGATACATACCTCGATACAGTGCACTTTTGATTTGATATGATATATTTCAAATCGATTCGATACAGTTCAATAAAAAAATAAAGGCTAAATCGTGGCTGTGATACCAAAAGTCTTTGTTAAACCACTTCTTGTGCAAAGTTCATATGAAACACAAACATTTTAATCCTCAAAACAGTGAAAATGTCAAATGTGTCGCATAAATGAGTTTCCTTTCACTCCACAAGCAACAAAACTGTAGCTGTAACAAAATAATTTAGTAAAACACACCTAAAAATACTCTTGGTGATATATATCGATACAGTAGCCCACGATATCAATACTGTATCATCACATTAAACGATACGATATATATCGATATTCCGATATTTTTGCACACCCCTAGTTTGTGATGAGGAAACTACATTAGAACATAAATCAGAAAATATATGGGCCCTTTCATTTATTTTTTTTACATTACATTTCATTCAGAAGAGTCTTGGATTATTATTATTATTCACATTATTCTGTCATAAAATGCGTTCTCATGACAAACCCCGTGTGTGTGTGTGGGGCGGGTGCAGACTGGATTGAACTCTCTCGGGGTTAAAGGGCAGCCTAAGCCTCTCAGGGACGTCAGCGCGCCGTATGACATCACAATGACATCATCACACCGTCATTAAGACCCTAATCCACGCGCGTCATTCATAACACACACCGACCCGTCTGAGCGTTTGGTCAAATATAGAAACTCGGTCGTCATAGCGATTAATGACAAGAATTTAAATTATGATTTTTTTTGGAGTCATTTTAAACATGTTGAGATGCATTAGGTGCACTGTGTAACTTTTCTGGTGGAGGGTTCGTCAAGATGTTATTGCTTTGTCCTGAATGTTTCACAGTATGGCATTAAACCTTTCTATCTCCATGGAGACCAAACCAGATCGAGTTACAGGTCAGATCTGTGGAGAGGCGACCCGGCTCACAGTCAGATTGCCTGTTTTTCTAGGTATTTTTCAGCGATAAAATCACCTGTAATTGAATAAATGTAAAGTAGAGCTGTTTAATGTCACACTGTGGAACATTCCCTCAACCAAAAAGTTACTCAGTGCACCTTTAACGGAGAGAAGACTGAAATATTAATGTGTAATGTAAACTTATACAAGAATCACATGCTTTTTAGAATATGTTTGCAGAGGTCTAAATGACATTAACAGGTTTTAAAAAATAAGATGTGACATATTTATTGCATTTGTTTATTTATTGGGATGCTGCATATGAACAAACATCTGTAATTACAGTGTAAATATGCCAGATTATAGCAAATAAGATCATTTCCATCTGCTGTCCTTATAGGCAGGTGACACAGAGAACAAATACACAATACAAAAACACAGTCCCTCAGTCGTCCAGGTAGAATCCAGGGCAAAAGGAGAAATTCAATTTGTCAACTGGACAAAAGTTTATTTTGGTTGAATATGTTTCACAGCTCATCCAAGATGCTGCTTCAGTTCTGGTCAGACGCTGGTGAACTTGCACTTGTCATAGAATGTGACCCCACACTCCAAGTTCAACAGGCCAAGCAAACTAACAGAAACTGTAAACAAGTGTGTGTGTTAGTTTCAGAGTAGTTTCAGTGTCGTGAGCGCCCCCTTCAGGCAGATATAAGTCAGTGTCCTCCAGTGTCTGACCAAAACTGAAGCAGCAGCTTGGGTGAACTGCCAAACATATTCAACCAAATTAAGCTTTTGTCCAGTTGACAAATTGAATTTCTTTTTTTGCTACAGTTACACAGAAACATAATGCAGAACAGCAAAAGTCTAGATTAGAAGTGTTCACAGACTTGGTTCTCATTCATCCACAGTTTAAGTTGCAGTTTGAAAGTAGACAGAGATGGACTTTCTCAGTAATTGTTTATGTTGTCGTGCATTCGTGCGTTGAGTCTTGCCTCTGTAATTGTCAATAAAGAAATGAAAACACAGAATACTAATGGAGTAATTGTTAATTGTTAATGTAAAATAAAGTAACATAATAATGGAAATAAAAATATATATAATGAGGTGCCTATATTTCTCTTATAAATTGTGTTTGTGTGTGTGCAGGTGAATGGAACAGAAGCAGACTACGAGTATGAAGAAATCACTCTGGAGCGGGTAAGACATCACACACAGCTGTCAGGGTAACAGGAGTAGAACATGGTGAGGTGTTTCACATCCACATCGCGCTGAAAGATTCAAGTTTCATAGCTGATTTTTTTCAAGACAAGTTTATTTGTATAGCACAATTTGTACAAAGAAATCAAAAAACATAAATAATCATAAAAAAAATAAAATATGCACAACTAAACCGAACCAGTTTGAGTTTGGATTTAAACAGGTTTTAGCTGCAAAAAACTGAAACACTGACTCCCCATGTTTAGTCCTGACTCTCATCACAGAAGAATTAACTTTTTTTTCACCAATTACAAATTCTGATTGTGTTGTTGAAACAAACAATCAGAATCAGAATGTGTAACTCTATGAATTTAAAGTTTAAATGACCAAAAAATGACTGGGAGTTTCTAAAAGGCTCAAGAATTTCAGGCTTTCTACTGCAGACAGTATCAGACAAACTGGCAGTGGAGAGGCCTTTTCCAAACGACTCCCTTCTCTTCGCCTTAACACTCGCTTTGCACGTTCTCGTGAAGTAAGTGCTGGCCAAAATGATCCAGCACAAAGGAAGAAGGAAGTTTTAGGTAGTGTCATAGTACTTGAGACTGGTCTTGGTCTCGAGACCAGCCTTGAAACTGTTTTTTTACCGTCTTGCAGAGGTAGGACCAAGACTTTGTTTTGGAAGCCTCAAGTAAGTCTCAAGTCTCTGACCTCAAGTCCGAGTTAAGTCCCAAGTCAAATGCAGGCAGGTCCAAGTCGACTGCTTTGAACTTTAAGTCATTTCAAGTCTTTAAACCAAAATACCAAATAAAGCTTAGTTTTTTGCAGTTTATATGACTTTTAAGATAAATTGTACTTAAAAAAAACATAGTATATTCATATAAGAGTATTTCTAGAGTATGTAAGAGTTGTAGAAATTAATTTAGTTAATATTTCCTTTTTAATTGTCTTGATAAGAACTTAGAGTGAATCATTATGGTCAGAATAGAAAGAATTCAGATTTAAAAATGCTTCAAGTCTTCTCAAGTCACAGGCCTCAAGTCCAAGTTGAGTCCCAAGTCTTAGTCCATTTTATCAAGTCAAGCCTCAAGTCCTAAAAAATAGTGACTCAATAGTGACTTGAGTCACCTTTCACTAAAAAGGGGGCACAGGGTCTTTTAGTGCAGAACAGTTTGCTTGGCTTATTTTAATCTTAAGTAAACATTTATCAGATAAAATGGAGATAGATTTATAAAAACATTGATATAAATGTGCCAAAATAACTATAAATATAAAATACAAATAAATGTAGAAAATGACAAAATGGTCTTGATTTGGTCTCGACGGGCCGTGGTCTTGGTCTTGTCTCAGTCTCGATCTTTGAAAGTCTTGGTCTTGTCCTGGTCTTGGGACCCTGTGCTCTCAGACTGGTGTTGGTCTCGATTAGTGCGCTCTTGTCTACAACACTAGTTTTAGGTTTATGTAGAAATCTAAGCGTCCTCATTTAGACATTAGGGAAGTAAACTGAACTCCAGAAGAAGTTGGAAATTAAACAAAACACAACTCCAGGTCTGTTTGTGATGAGGAAACAACATGATAACAGAGATGATAAAATAGTGTAACATGGGCTCTTTAACAGACACAGAGGAGACACACAGAGGCGTAAGGAGAGGGGGAGCAGGAGGAGGAGAGAGCAGCACATCCTAGTCCCTCATGACACTAACTACATTTGCAAAGCTTTGACCTATTGTGCAACACATTTTTCACTATTATTTCTGTAGGATCTAAAGCAGGCTTTGTTACTCAACTGGATGACAGTCTGAGTTCTGGTGGTGTCCTGTCTCTACCTCTTCTGACTCCCTCTCTCTCTCTCTCTCCATCTTTCCTCTCCTCCTCTCCTCCTTTCCTCCTCTATTATCTCCCCTCTGTGTTCTCTGTGTTTTGACCTCAGGCTCAGCGCTCTGTCTTCAGTCTCTTTTCTGCTCTGACCTGGTTCTGTCTGCTCCACTGGCTCCGCTCTATCGCACTCACACACACACTCAAACACACACACACACACACCAACAATGCTACAACTCTTTAAAAACTACAAACTGTTGTTATTTACATCATGTGTTTTGGTATCAAATTATTAGAAGATAAAATATTTATAGTTTGAATAAATCTTCAAACTGATGTATTGACTTCATCTTAAATAGACAAACAGGAGCCACACTAACTCTATAGGATGTGAACTACAATAATCTATTATGTGATTACTTAATGGTCCAGTTTGAGTTTTAAGTCGTGTTATAAAGCTGTTACCTCATCAAAACGTATCTGTTCTATTTTATTCACACTTTATTATTAATCCTAGGACCCGAACTCTTGTGGCTTTATTGATTTCTCTTTGTTATTTGGACCTGATGAGTGCAAAAACAAAGAATTATGTTTTTTTATATTTTTATATGTCCACATATGATATATAAAACATTCATTTTATGTTTTAATCATTTTGATGGAAAACAATAAAGTCACAGTTGAATAATGATTTGCAAAAACTAACAACACAAAATGTGTTGATGTGGACACCAGGTCCTAGGAGGCTACTCTGTCTTCATCAATAAAGCAAAATGCTTTGTTCCACCTTGTGATGTCATGCAGTGATAACTTTTACCTTTAGTTCAGTAGAGATTGGAAATTCCAGATCTGAAATTTTCCAGGTAATTCTAGTGGTGTGTGGAGTTTAACCCTTCCAGCCCGACTGTATCGTATACTACACCAGCGCACATGTTTAACACAACCACATAACTTTCCATAAAAGATAGAAAATTACTTTTTTTCCTTGCAAATCTGACAGTTGCTGCTTTCTGAGCATATTTCCAGCATTATCCTGCG